>NC_084825.1:52612098-52946160 GCF_958449725.1 Rosa rugosa
AAGAAAAGTGTGTCCAAACAATTAAGCAATCAACGCATTCATAACACTTTCCAAGCCAGAGTGACACTACGACCCAATGAGAAAAACAGTGCTATTATTAATATATACGAACATATGACCTCTCGAAAATGATAAACTAGCTTAATACATTGATAGACTAACTTAAAAAGTAGTAAACTTCATGCATAGCGCTAAACCGAAAAATTCTATCACAACGTTACGTGCTCCAAATTTTTTTGTTTTTTTCTAAATTTCAAAACTTCAACAAAAGCAGAAATTAAATAGACATATAAAACATTTTGTTTTTGTTTTTGTTTTTGGATGAACAAATATAAAGGGAATTGAGATTATTGCATGCCAAAAAGCATAATTAGTAAAAAATGAGATGTGTATAATTCGGCAAAAAAAAAACGTACGTGTATTATTCGGTTAACCATATCTAACGATACAGTCAAATATTCGGTAAAAAAAAACGCAATACGACAAATTTTTAAGTTTGAATTATACTTGTATAATTTGACAAGTAGTAAAAAATACGGGTTTAAAAATACGGACATATAAAACACTATTTTTGTAAGAAATATACTCTCAACTTTTGGTTTTACTTTAAATCATTTCTGAAATGTAACAAAACATGAAGAAAATGATATGACACCAAAGTATAATGTAATCAGGCACTTGAATTAGAATACGCCATATTGAAGTGTTTTTTTTTTCAATTATACGCATATTGAAGTTTTATACGCATTTTAAATAACTATTGTTATAGTTTTTTTTTAACTATTGTTATAGTTTTACTACGTATAAAACGGATACGCTTAAACATGTATCGAACTCAATAATACGCAAAAAAACACCAAGTCTATAATTTCAATACGCGTATTGAAGTTTTTTTTTTTAATTATATGCATATTGAAGTTTTTTACACGTATTATACACGTTTTAACTAACTATGTCAAAAAGTAAAGCATATCAACTGTAATAAACTGTTTTTCAGGTACCGGTCATTTTACGAAAGAGACCGCAGATGGGCCCTACACCTAACTGAACTGATGAGTCGGTGGACTTTAGAATCTCCATCGTCCACGTGGCACCCGGCACCGACATTCAAACTGGCGGTTGATGCCTTGATCTGCGAAACCGTGACCCAGTTTTCTACGTTTACGGGTCAAGGTGGGCCTCCGGGCCCAGTCAACAAGTAGGCCCATCTATGGACACGTGTGGGTCTTGCTGAGGGGTCAAAGAGTCAAACCGCAGCGCGGTTCGAGGACTAGGGAAAGCCAGCCAAGGCGGCGCGTGATGTCACGCACACCACCTACAGTGGCGATTCCGCCTTACCTGCCTCGTGGGTCGCGTCAGGTGAGTTAAAACGACCAACAACCGCTTTTTGTTTTTCCACTAATATTAAACATTGAAAATAACCAACTCCCAAAACAAAAACAACAATAATAATAATAATAATCACAAAATTCGTGAAAATAAAAATGAAAAAAACCGATATGCCAGAATACAATAAAAAAATTCAGAAAAGAAAAGCAAACATGCAGGGAAGCGGTGATAGTAATGAAAATGATAATGAATTCATAGTTTTTTTTTTATTAAATTAAAAAGAAAAAGAAAAAAAAGACAATTATATATCGTTTTGCACAATCAATCCTACAGTGGAACTGTTTCTCTGTATAGAATTTGAGAAAAGAGAAGAGAATAAGTGACGAAAACTCACCGAGTGATGAAAGGTGAAGAAATCTGGGTTGCCCTAGAAAGCCAGAGGAGCTTCGATGGAGAAAGAGAGAGAGAGAGCTGAGAGAAAGCTTGTATATAATGTGAGGGGAGAGAGTTTCAGAGAGAAGGGGGAGAAGATGAAGGAGAAGAAAGGGGTTTTATTTATAGAGGGAAAGGGTGTAGAGGGTTTAGCCTGGAGGATACTTAGATGGTTGCCACTTGCCATGCTTGGTCTAATTTTTACAGAAAAAAAATTGCTTTGGAAATTAATATTTTCCATTTTCAGACGTCTTATTACGAAACTACCCTCCCTGCATAGTTTAGAATCTCGTTGGACTTGGTTAACTGCATGTCCCAAATTAGGCCCCCAAGTTAGTTGGTAATAGGATTCAGGATCTTTGAGAGTAGCAGTCTTGTCCCATCATCCAATTGTGTGTTCAACGTGTATAGTTTTAAAGGAATGTGAGGGTGTAATTCGATCATCCAATCTTGTGATATCACGTGTAAACTTTTAGAGCTATACAAAACGTTTCGACTATTAATTTTAACGATTGAAGAGATTTGATCAATATGATACTTTACTATTGTAATTTGATCTCATGCTAATGTTGACAAGTTTTTAATCGGAAACAATAGATGGCATATTTTAAACGAATCTTCCTTTAACTACCATAATCTCGTATAATCATTTGTTTTATTTTATCACGTGGTGATGATTGTTAACTGACATAATGTATTGATTGCAATGCATAAAAACCGAAAGAAAATCTTTAGTCGGACCGCCTGACTGACTTGTCATACTATCACTTGGATAAGTTTTAGGTGATGGTAATTCTATACTTTCAAAGGATAGGTACATAATTATATCAAATGTCCAATTTAGTAATTCAACCACCTGATATAAAATTTTTCCTAAAAAAATACATTCCATAAAAGGTAGTAAAGGCATTGCGCATAGTCATAATTACACACAAACCATGATTAATACAAACAGTTATGAAAAACAGAAAAAGGGAGAGAAAAAAGAACTTTGTGTTAACCTAGACTTTTACAAGAGTAATATACAAAATCCATTGTGATTAATGTCACGCAAGGAAAGTGCCACTAATTACTCACCATCCCCAATTCGCCTATCTAACCTAAACCAGTCTCAATGGAATCTCTAATCCCCATTTTCTACCTTAACCTAGCTCATCGATCCGTGAATCCCCAGATTTATTAATAAAACCAAACCCAGAACCAAAAAACCAAAACCAATTTAGGTAGATCCTATTATATATATATACACCAAATGTAGATTATTCCAAACCGAAAACAAGCACCGATCCAAATGCGAAATATGCAATATTATTAACCTGGTGGCTTAGTAGGTGTCGACACCGAGCTTAACCCCGAAGAAAAGCACAGATTAAAATACTAATATGACTAATATTCGGTGTGAAAATTACACAAACACCACCATGCAGATTCTATGTTTCTACCTGAGTTGCAGTGTTCTAGAAGGGAACTAACTGGAACCATGTATATAAAAATGTGTGTGTTTGGTCCTGGAATTTACGTAGGAAACTTCCTTCGACTTTTTGGAGGTAATTATATTGCATGGTCTTCGAGACACATGACATGAATTGTAAACAAATTGGAGGACTTTGTTCCATAAGATTCCCCGACGTTTCATGCAGGGAACCAAGTGTGTGTTTTCCACGAACGATCGAGCAGGTAATTAGAATATTTGAATGTTTGGATTTTCCTTTTGGTCTCAAACCGTGTTTGGACGAAATGGAAAACGGGAGAGACACGGTGTAAATTTTCGCCTCGGTTTATACTCCTAGTCTAGATGAGAGAGTTTGTCAATCATAATAAAACTGTGTTCAGATGTTCTTTTTCTATTTTGTTTTTGAATCGATGGCCAGAAGTACCAATAATTTTGTTTTTCATGTTTGGGGCAAGTGACAAAACAGACTCGAGCCCAAATCTAAGATGCAGCATGTTCATAGCATGGATCAAACAATTGGATGGTGCTGCAATATTTGAAACTGCAAGGTCTAGATCTGTACGCTTCCCTTTTGTAATGGTTCGTGATATGATTTACCTTCGCAATTGGTTGTAATTATACAAAGAAACAACAGATTGTGTTGAAGTAAAATTATAAACTCATATTCGTTAAGTCATAGATCTGTAACAAAATTCTTACGGCATCACAATTTTAATAACGCAGGGAGCTGCCAAAGACAGTGAATCTTCATTTTCCAAGCCACATGCTTACAAAAATGTCCATCTTCAGTTCTCAATTTCTCATACAAAAGTTGAGCATTCCCAAAACGACAAAATGGTAAAATCCACCTGCCAGCTAACTGCTAAACAATTGCGGCGCAAAAGAAGCAGCATGTACATTTGCAAAAGGATTGGCATAAGCATGAAGGCTTAACATACCAAAACACCAAAATGGTATAATCCACCTGCCAGATAACTACAAAACGTACTGTTGTGCATGTATCATCAGTTTCCTTGGCCAACTAGGTATGCACTATTGCCTACCCCCATTGGTTGTCCTCCGCTTTCTGAAATCTCCCTTTCTTCCATTCCTGCATCTACCTCTCTAGTCGAGGCACTTTGAAACACCTCTTCCTTTGTTTTGCCAACATTCTCTGCCATTGCTGCCTGATTATCTTCTGTTATCCCCTCGAGGAGGTGCAAAGGAATAGCTGCTGGATCCAATTCGAAGCAACCTTTTGGAGCATTATGAGCTTCTGCACCTGTAAGCAATTGACTGGGGACAATGTGCGAGAACCGAAACATCTCTTCTTTAGGAATCCTCCTAACTGCTTTAGGGTCCATGCACTTTTGGAACACTGTTCTGAAACCAGCAACCTTGATTAGTGGAAGAACAGACACACCGTGTTCCTCAGTAAAGTCTTCCAGCACTTCCACCATCTCATATTTGTTAATTACTTCATTGGGGGTATGCTGATTCCAATCAGGGGACCAATTTCTATATAGAGCCCAGACTTCCATCTTTCCAGGAAATATGCGAATCATTCCATGTGCAACTTTTTTCCAACAAACCTTCTTGCAGAAAGAATTTAAAGTTTTGGATGTTTGACGTTTGCCAGGCCTAAAATCCCCACAGGTTTTAGTGAAACCAGAACCTATCCAGTCCAATGAACCCAATTCAGAGTTGCTTCTTGAATTAAGCCAGCTGATGCACAATTTAAATGGCTTCCTGGAGATCACATTCTGAATACGAGCATAATAACGAGGCATCCCATCACCATCATATGTGGCCCAGACTTGTTCTGCTTGAAACGAACTTTCAGTTCGATCCAAATCAAAATTATGAAAATCAGGATCAGGAACATTAGTTAAGATTGACGACCTGGCATCGTCGCCATTATCACTGTTTTCCTCTGTCCCAGCATATACCACATTCTTCTGTTTCTTATCTACTTTCACCTCCTCTTGTTTCTTTGATGCAGTAGCTGAGCTCTGCTCCTTCAGAACCTTGGAAATATCAGTTCGTGCTTTCTTCATCAGCATATTTTGCATTTCATGATAGGATAACTCTCTCTTGCTGTTAGGCATATTATCTATGCTAGAGAAACCATAAATTCTTTTTGTGCCAACATTACCTGTACCTGATTCAGATACTCCTAAGTCAGCTCCAGCATTTCCTATGGCGATATTATTAGCCATGTATCCTTCGCAACCATTAAGATGTTTATCTTCAATTCTTTTCTTTTTGAATGAAGAATTCCCCATTAACTTTTGATTCCTCTCCCATTCAGCGATTGACTGTCTCTCCTCTCGCTGTCTCTTCACTTTCTCATTTGCCTGCTGAGCCACACTCACAGCTGCAGCACAACCTGATGCAACAGTGCTACCGCGACTAGTCATTTTGGAGAAAGAGCTCTGTTGGAAGGTTGCCTTATTCACTGATTTAGAAGCAAAAGACCCCTTATTTCCCAAATTTCGAGCTACGTCATTGTTTCTTCCAGAATTAAAAGGTCTACCACTAGCAGCACCGTGGCGTCTTGTAGTGTGATGTTCCTGGCAAGAAGAACTACTAGATGACTCGGAAACACCGGGAGGTGCAGCTGTTTCTATAGCACTAAACCCCTTCTGACATGCAGAGCACATGAGAGTTTGATTTAGATACATCCTGAGATACTGGTAATACGTCTTGCACAGATTGCAAATCGTCCAGAAAGTAGTAGGTGTTCCATATAAGTGCATGGGACCATGCTGCGCCGTAGCATGTGAAGTTACACTATTTGTAACATTTTGAAAGGCATTTGTACCAGGTTGTTCTGAAAGACCCCCAGAATGGGATGGAGCTCCCCGACGAGATTCTTCCAAGTTCCTATTGTGGTAATATGTTAGTCTCTCGTATTCTTCTCTCTTAGCCTTATCCGATAACAACTTCCACGCCTCAGAAACCAGCTTAAATGCGCCTTCTGCACCAGGAGACTTGTTTTTATCAGGATGAAGCCTGAGAGCCAACTTTATATACTGTTTCCTAATGAGTGCATACTTGGCATAAGGAATCACACCAAGTATTCCATACCAATCCGCATCTCCAATAGTTTTGTTTTCTCCACAGATATAAATATCTATTATTGTCAACAGTTGAGAGAGACCCTCAAGCTCAGGATACAACTTTTGAGCCTTCAAAGCAATCTTCTTTGCACTAGCATAATTTCTTTCTAGGAGCTTCCTCTCGGCAAGTTCTTTAGCCCTGACTGCCTCACTTTTATTGCAATCCATTCAGGAATCCAACTATTCTTTGGCACCAGTAAGCATATCAGATTCCACAAACTAAAGCAAATTCCTTCACAGAAAGAGGTCGTACCTAGAGATGTAATATACCTGATTCAGAGAGAAGAAAGTCCAAATAAATCTCTTCGAATCATGTTACATTTCTGTTAAAGACTTGCAAACATGACATACATATTAAACGCAACATCATTTGAAACTGAAATGTTAAACCCTCCCCCACAAATAAAAAACAAACTCAAGTCTTCGATATAGATCCTTAAAAGTCATTAACTCTGTGCTGCACTCCATCACATTGATTAGAAACCCACATCACTTCACCCGGCAGAATAAAAAATTGGAATATATCAGGCATGCATATTCATCAAGACACTTCAAACTACTCGAATCCTACTTCCGATTATACACTCAAGTTCAAGCATCTACTGCACTACTTAAAAGTTTTCAATCCTTGTGACATGCAATACATAACTGCAGTAAAACTTCATTACAAGAAATGATACATGTTTTGACCAGCTTCAATCACTGAAGCTTTCTATTGGTAATTCAAGTATGTTTTACCACACATTTGAGTTTGAAGTCAAATCCCAATTCAAAGATCACACCTTTCTATTCCAGAACCACATGCTCAGAATTCACCGACTGTAAAGACCCAAACTTTAAGACAATGGTTCACACTAAAATAACTTTTAAGGGTCAAATTTCACTAACACAGCCTAAAGTTATGAAATTTAGAACTGCAACAAAGAACCCTAGAGCTATGTAAGATTGAAATTGAACAAGGAAAACCAGATAAAGCATGAAACTTTGCAAAAAAGAATGGGAATTGAAGGTAAATAATAGTTACCCAAGGAGTCAGAAATGGGGTTGAACAAGTTTGAATCTGAGAGGACCATCACAGTAAAACTATTTGGCAAATGCTTCCATGTGAATCGGAGCTTTGAAAAGTCCGACTCAGAATTTTACAATTTTTGGGGAAAAAGTGAAAAATGGGTTCCGGTTATTGTGAATTTATAAGGAAAATTGACCAGGTGTCAATGCGTTTGGGCCAGTTGGGCCTTTTTTTTCACGGGCCGGGCCAACTTATTTGGAAATGCTTGTTTGAGGATTTGGGCTATGGGCAGACTGGCCCAATTCACTTCTATAGCTTCATATGTTTGGACGTGAAACTTGAAGCTTTTTTTTTTTTTTCAAATACAATAGGATTGACATAAGAGCAAGTTCACCCGTTGGGTCACCGGGTCACCTACTATTCACTGCTTTTTAGTGTATATTTTCATTCTCTGGGTCACGAAATACACTGTGCTCGTGACCCAGGGCACGAAATACACTGTGCAGGTCACCATGGTGACCCAGAACACTGTACCGGGTGACCCAGAGCACAAAATACACTGTGCTCGTGACCCAGGGCACAAAATTAACACTAAAAAGTAGTGAATAGTGGGTGACCTGGTAACCCAACGGGTGAACTTGCCCTAAGGGTGCGGCTATTGCCACCCTACCATATTCTTTGTTCACCATGCTTGCTAATTACACCCTACATTTTAATTTCTATTATTATATTTACTTATCTAACCCATTTCTCTTTCCATAAATATCCCTATATGACACCGTCCAATTAAAGAATATTTTTTTAATGAAAATCTCTCATTTAATTTATAGTTTTATAAACTACGTTAAAGATTTTAGGATTTGTGTACATTCTAAGAGGATGATGAAAAATAAGGCAGAGACAATTTCGACAGAGAACACTCGCACTGATATAATTCTTTTTTGAAAAAATTGGATTACTTTTGGAACGCAGCAACATTCTATATCATAATGTAACAGTAATACATTCTATTTAATAATATTCATTACTAATAATTATCTAATACTATTCAGTTTGTCCCGAGATTTTCTTATGTAAATTCTGTTAGACTCTGGCTTGTTTTCATGACTTGATTACTAATGAAATCGATTCTTATTTAACAAAAAAATTATAGTATAAATGCAAATGATATTATTGTAATAAATCCTCGAGTAATCAGAACTTTTTTTTGAGAAAAAGTAATCAGAACTTTTGAAAGCCATAGATTTGAAATTAAAGAGGAATAGCGCAAAAGAATGGGAGGGATGCCTATCTGTTTAAATTGCAAGTATATGTAAATGCATACAAACAGTTCCACACTTCCACAAGCAAGCTTATGAGATTTTCTACATCTGACTGGCGGTGTATAGAAGAATTGAATCGTCGGTAGATTAACACAACTACAGGGACCAAGTAGTCAAGTACTTCACTCTATCGTCGGAGGCACACGTACTCGGCCCAAGCAAGTTGGCACGTTTGTTAGTCACTAGAATACCCCCCACAACTGTGACAAGCTTCCGAACTCCAAACTCTAGTGACTTACTAGGTTAGGGCCCAAACCCAAAGTCCTAGTATATAAGGGAATCTTCACTCTTCCAAGTGTTCAGTCTCCACTTTCCTCAAAATCAGCTGGAGCAGGACCAGCGTCCTTGCGAAGCCCTAGCTCTGCCGCCGGTAAGCCAGTTAATAGAAATTGATTGTGCTTTTTGGCTACTTTGTTTGATTATACCTCTAATTTTTTGTTCTGTCTTCTTCTGTCAGCTTTGTGGGACAAAACCTGAAAATGAAGAGGATTCTGAAGTCACCCAAGTCAAGTGCCTCAGGTTCAAGTCAAACAGCTTGTCTTAAGAACCACAACAAATCATCTTCATCATCTCAGGTATTTTTTCTCTTTCTCCTTAGTCAGCCATTTAGGGTAACAATGAGAAAACATGTTCTGATCCATTGGTTTTTCATGGTAACACAAAAACCTTCTCTTTGTTTGTTTGTTTTTTTTTCTCTTGATATTCTTTTTACCTGTGTTGTTTTTATACTGATTTTGGCTTAAAGATTGAACCTTTGAGGGTTTTTATGCTGGTTTTGGCCTAAAGATTGTACCTTTGAGGTTGTGGCGCATGGGTTTTTCAGTCTTGACTTCTTGTTCTTAAGTTCAATATATATATATATAGTACTGCTAGTTAGGTTCAGATATATATAGTATTGTCTGTACGTGCGTTTTTTCTTTTTTCTTTTTCAATATTTAACCTTAATCTGAAGGAAGAGTGCTTCAGGGGTTTGCTATCTATTTTAGATTTTCCTAAATTTTGATGGTTTCAATAACCGTTCTTAAAACGTTCATTCCATGTTTACGTACAAACCTATTTCTTTGTTTCTTTTCTTGTTTCTTGAATAGGATTCAAATCCTACACGAGCTGCAAAACTAGGACTTGAAATATTTGTATTATGGTCCTGATATACTCTTTTTTCTTAACTAGACTCATCAAGCTAGTTGCATAGTCTTTTGAGTTGTATGTAGTGGTAACAGCTAGTAGCAGTAGCTTTGATGAGTTGATTTGTGTCATTCGATCACAATTACGTGTCTAGAATTCCTAATGTGAATTGATGCCTGCTTTACGGATTTGCTTTCTGTTTTAATCTTGCAGAATTGCAAGGGTTTTGATCATAATCCATACCCCACTTTCTATTCGAAGAATTAATTTTTGTTTCATGGTTTACAGTCCTTTTAGGTCCTCTACGATACCTTAAGTCTTTAGAACAATGAAATTTGGAGTTTCAGAATAGTGGCCAAATTTGGTGTCCTATGGCTCATTTTGTAGTAGTGTAAGTCTTTAGAACAATCAAACCATGAATGTACTTTTGTGAGTTATTTAGCATTTCTTATGTTTAAACTTTCAAGCCTTTGATGGATGTACAAGTTGAGAATGCATGTTGTGGAGCAAAATTTTGAATACTGCTTTTTTGTGTACTTCTGTTTGTTATTTGATCACAATTTTCTTAATTTTTGAACCAGCTCTATCAATCAGTGATGTTACAGAAGAAGAAAAAAAGTACTTGCAGATTATATTTAGTTGATTTAATCCACTCTCTGAATTGCCTCACACATTCTAGGTCTTGTCAATGTCGAAGGAGGAAGAGGGCATCGGTCTCCCAGAAGATATTATAAGGAAAATTCTGTGCCAGTTACCGGTCAAAACACTGATCCGGTTCACTTGTGTCTCAAAACGGTGGCGTTTTATCATCATTTCCGATCCTCAGTTCGCCAAATCCCATCTCCAACTAGCATTACAGTGGAGAACCCTCACCCAAAGACTCTTCGTCCACTCCTTAAACCCTCATTTTCAATCATGGGAATATGAAGACAATTTCAATGGTTCAGTCATAGACCTCACCTCCCCATACCCATCAAAGGAACCATGCCAAAGAGCAATTACCTCCTGCAATGGTTTGGTACTTCTAGGTGACTCTTATTTAACTGATTTGGTACACTTGGCTATCTGGAACCCATCAACCGGATTTTTCCGCAAAATACCTAGTCCAAGGATAACTATTCCCAGGAATAAATACGGATACGAGTTAGATTTTGCAGTTACTGGGTTTGGTTATGTGTCCTCCACCGATGACTACAAGCTTGTTTTAGTAGTCCCGGGCGATAGGACACATTTTCATGTCTATATCTTCTCACTGAAGGCCAACTGTTGGAAAGTTATTAAAGCCTCTCACTTGTCATCACCGGACTTCAATCACTACGTGTACGGGGCGACTCTTTCCAATGGAGCAATCCATTGGATTAACCACCGCTGCGGAGTTTCAGACCCAGCGAGTATTTATGCTTTTGATTTGGCAGAGGAGGAGTTCCGGGAAATGCCATTGCCTGTTTGGTTCCCAAATAATGACAGAGAGATGAGGGTTCTTTTAGGAGGATGCCTTTGTGTGTGGTTTAAGACGGATGCTAGGCGTAGCGAAATTTGGGGAATGACAGAGTATGGGGTGCCTGAATCTTGGGTTAAACTCTTTGGGTTTAGAGAAGCCGATTTACCAGAGGTGTTCTCTTCACAAGCTGAATGGGATCTGTGTTTTGTTACAGAAGACGGTAAAATTGTGATCAAACTACTTGAGAGTAATGAGTTCTTCAGGATTGAATGCCGTAAAGAAGAGAAGCCGGTCTGCAGCGGGCGATATTTGCTTCAAGAGGTGCCCGGGTATACGTCTTTTATTGAAAACAGATATTTATATGTTGAAACTCTAGTTTCGGTACCTGAATGATCATGTTGAGTCTTGGGGCATGAGGACTTGAGGCCTGGAAAAACTGCGAGGCAGAACAAAAATGCTGGGGACATTCATTCAAATGCTGGTTCGTTTTTATGTTTTAACTATTCTGTAATTTGGATTAATCCTCCTGTAACTATTTCTATCAATTTGTTTTCCGTGTTTTTATTTGTACTTGAGAAGCCAAAACTATGTTGCATGAAGTTTGTGTTGGTGCTGCTGCATGAAGACATTGTCTGATGGTTGTTCTAGTCATTTATCCTGAATGATTTAGGAAATTAGACGCCAGAGTTCCATTTTGTAAATTGTAAATGAGTAGATTAATTGACTCAGAAGGCAGCATTGAACAACTAGAAGCAAATGATGGGTTTGTTCTACTTTGCAATGAGCGACTCGTTTCTTGCTACAGCTCTCTGTTCAATCTCAAGTGTACACATGAAGAGAACTACAATTCGTCAAAACCATGATTCAATTGTATGTAGCAGTTATATACAGTTGACATAACCTTTCTCTCGCAACATGCACTATATACAGTCGCCATTACAATAACGGAATAACCGAATATGAGCATGAATGACAAGGCTCCCCAAAGCTCAAAAGCCGCTACAGAGCTAGACTTTGCCGCTTACAAGATTATTCGTTTTCCTCGTCACCGATGCAAAGAATCTCAAAAATTTAGAAATACACACAATCGCTCTCATTTTTTAGCAGACTTACCTACATTATAGGTAAAACCATTACTCCAAAAATGTTTTCCCCAAGAAATCTCCCTGTTGTGCTTGGCCTTGTCCAGAATTCATGGCTCCGAGTTGCAGAATTTCAAATTTGGTCAATTTCAAGCTTAAAAAAAATATTTGAGCCGAACCGAGCTGAGCTTTTACTTTTTAATATCCATGCGTCTTCACAAAAGCCTAATTGATTTCTCCTTTTCTCTTTCTCATAAAAAAAAATTACATTAATCTATGAAATAACTAACATTGTGAAATTCTAAAGCTAACGTAGCTATTTCATCTCAAATCTTCATAAACTACTGTAAGGATTAAAGGATTTGTGAACATTTAAAAGGGATGATGAAAATTAATGCAAAGACAATTTCGATAAAAGAAGATTTGTTCTAATCTAACCCTGTAAAGAAACTTTGGATTACGTTTTATCGTAGACTTTTATCTTTCTTTTTTAATTTTATATCGTGTTTTTGATCGCGTTTTAAATCACCACCATAGCTTCTATAAAACATTGTGAAATTCTAAAGCTATGTAGCTACTTATTTCATCTCAAATCTTCGTACACTACTTTAAGGATTCACGGATTTATGTACATTTGAAAATTTTCATTGAGACAATTGTTCTTTTAATAATTGGTGTAATTGCATATCGGTGCACTGAATACTCTCTCTTTCAACAAAAGAACACTCATTCTAATGTAAATCTTAAAGGAAATTAAGTTTTGATTACGTATATTGTAGAATTTTATCTTTCCCTTTTAATTTTAGATTGTGTTTTGGATCGCGTTTTAAAACACATCCATTGAATTTTATTGAACGAATCATAAAACAGAGAATTTTTCTTTCTTTCTGTTTTCTCGAGTTTAAACCGGTATTATTTTCACATAGAAAGTCTAAAAACACCAAGACTGTCACGCAGCCTAAAATACAAAGACTATAAATACCAGATAGCCGAGAGGCTATTTATTACAAATTTCTCCCCCGCTTGGTTTTGAATTCTCCTGGGGACTTCTTCTTCTTCCTCTAAACCCTTACATCATTCTGTAAAACCCTACCCAGCTAGCTACTCTTATCTGTACCCAGTGGCGAAACTTGGAGCCGAATCTTGGAGGGGCCGGAAAAAAAAAAAAAAAAAAAAAAAGACTTCAATAACATTTTTTTTTTGGGGTTTGGAACCCAGTCAAGCTGGGAGGCTCATCCCCACGCCTATTTTATTAGTTGCATAAATTAAGTACAATGGGGGGACTTGAAACCTAAACCCCGTCCATAAAATCACAATACAACTAATTTCAGAACTCAGAAGTACAAAAATTATTTAAATAGTACTCTACGCTCTTTTATAGAACTAAAGCCATCAAGTATAGAATCAGAATTGAAGCTCTTAGCAATTTCTCTCTCAATGTAGACCGCCAAGTTATCTGCCAAAAAATCATCCTCCATTTTGTTTCTAAGCCTTGTTTTAATGATTTTCATCGCCGAAAATGCTCTCTCACCGGTTGCAGTAGATACTGGAAGAGTTAATATAAGACGAATTAATCTATCAATAAGATAATATCTACATACCATTTCAGTCTCCACTAACCTCCGACATAATTGTGGAAGGACGACACTAAATACGTCCCTTGACACTAAATACGTCCCAACCAGGACGACAAGCTGCTTTCATTGTAAAAAGATAGCATGGTAAGCAATACGCTGCATCTTCAAAAGGAGAATATTCAAGCCAAGAAGAAAATTGGGTATACCATGACTCTTGAAAGCGACGAGGATGTTTCTTTCCAGACTTTGGATATTCCGTAAGGTGAATTTGATATGGCCCTAATTTCAAATAAGCACGTCTAATCTCATCGCGCTTGTTGGGTGGATATTCCCACATCTTCAAACGTTTTCCATGATCTCGTTCAATAGTAGCAATATCAACGTCATTAAAATCATGCCCAAGATTTTCCAATTGATGTTCTTCAGTATTTTGAGGATTTGAAGGAGGCTCAGCTGAACTCGATGAAGCATTAACACCAGAAGTTGTATTATTTGCAGTATCCTCAACTTCTTTTCTTTTAAAGAATGAATCAATTGTTTTCAGTTTGGGCATGATTTCATGAGCCTAGTTTCCAAACATGATCATAATTCATACCCAAATCAATAATGAATACGATAAAAAATTAAAACTGAAATCAATAAATAAAAGTCTGTACTCACCTTGAGCTCTCTGTGGTTTGAAATTGAACTGATAATTGATCACTGTAGACTGTAGTCTGTACCAGTAGTAGATGACCTTGCAGAGTTGTTTTGTAGAAGTTTAGAAGATGATGTGTTGAAGTTGAAATAGGGTGACTGACTGTTGCTCTTTAATGACTACTTAGTCACTTATAATAATAAAATATGAATAAGCATGAGATTCTTTTCTGACAAAAACTAAGCGTGATGTTCTTGTATGACAAAAACCAACAACGTGAACAGCAAAGGCTGGCCATGCCTAAAAAGCAAAGCAAATAAAAGGTTTAAAAATTACTAATTTAGTAAATTGGGGCAATGGGGGGGCCATATATATACAAAATTGCTGACTTTATTGATGTTATACACGGTTTGTTAAAGAAATTTGAAAACATTGGGGGGGCCATGGCCCTCACCCGCCCCTATAAGGATCCGCCACTGTCTGTACCCTCAATTGTACTTGATGCAAAACAGCACTGACCGAGATTCAAGAAACCCTGTCAGAGCTTCAAAGTTCAAGTCTTTTTAACTTCATGGTAACACAAAAACCTTCTCTTTCTTTGTTTTCTTTTGTTATTCTTCTTTCCTGTGATGTTTTTATGCTGGTTTTGGCTTAAAGCTTGTACCTTTGAGGCTTTTGGGTTGCTATGATTGTTGATGAGGAAGGAATTGAGTTGAAGATTGGGTTTTTGTGTTGTTATTATGCTGGTTATGGCTTAAAGATTGTACCTTTGAGGCTTTTTGGTTGTCATGATTGTTGATGAGGAAGGAATTGAGTTCAAGATTGGGTTTTTGGGTGTGAGATTGTATTTGGTTTTTGGGTTTTTGGGTTTTGGGGTGTGGGATTATGAGATTTCTGTCTGTTTAGGTGACGAGAGTAACTGGGAATAGAGAAGGGGTTCTGAGTTTTATCTGGGCCTAATGTAATGGTTTTGTTTGATCTTTTATCTGATTAGATACTCTGTGGAATCTGTGAATCATAGGGTGATATAGCCCTAAATGTGTATATGGTAATTAACAGGAGGATTAAAGATTCTTATGAGATGAAGTTGAATTGGTTTCATTGTTATGTTGAAAGGTGCTTGATCTACCTGTTTGTTTTCCCAAGTCTTTTTTGTTGGCCTAAGGGGAAATCTTGTTTCACTTGTTGGGCTTTCAAAGAACTGAATTCTGAGCACTGTCACAGGATCCACAGAATCCAGCAGAAAAGCGATTCTCACTGCGCAATGACAAACAAAGTAGCATTGCAAAGAACAAGAGCAGCAAAGTCACACTTCAAGATATCCAAGTTGTAAGACAGTTTGATTTCGTAGTATATATGTTTGAGTTTCGCTTATTGAAAGGATGATACTTACTTGCATCTCTCTGTTTTGGTACAATAATGAACATTGTAGGTCCATAATTTGATTGAAAGGTGTCTGCAGTTGTATATGAACAAAGATGAAGTCATCAATACCCTCTTAGATCGTGCTAGGATTGAGCCTGAGTTTACAAAATTGGGTATGGCACCGTACTACTCCACATAATTTACATTGCATGAGAATAAAGCCTATATCACTTCCTTTGGTTTAACATCTTTACTCTCATTTATAGTTCCAAGACGTAGTATCATCAGTTGATGGGTGGAAGAATAGTTAGACTTCGCATGTTTGTCTTCGATGTCCCTTAGGTTACTCACCTAATGTGGTTTGAAAGCTGATAAGATGTAGTTGACATGCATCAGAACTGAGTTTCCTTTATATTAAAACTGTGACATCCTAATTTGATATGGGGATTTTGAACTTTTCCTTTTTTCTTCTCATGGACCATGAGACATTTATTTGGCCTCGTGACAGCTAGATTCGTTTAACAATCTTAAATGTACTTATGCCTGCCGCAATATCCACTTATCGAGATTTGTCGTCGTGCAGATGTTTCATTTTTATCAATCCGGGGGTCATTTTTGGTACTTTTGTGTAGACTCTTTTCCAATCCATTCGCAGAAATAAATGGCGTGTTCTCCACCATCCAGCTAATTGCTAGGCAAATGCTGCACTGTAACTCCTGGGCATCAAAATCAAATGTTTCTTGGAAAAACCCCCTATGTTATCTTCTTGAATGCATATCTATTGTGTGTTGCACAAGACTAGAAAAGCATATTGCATCAGAGATGTTCGACCAACAGTTTGCTTAAATTTCATCTTTTTAATTTTCGTTTACTATAGTATGGCAGAAACTGGAAGAAGAAAATGCAGAATTTTTCAAGGCCTACCACCTAAGGCTGAAGCTCAAAGATCAAATTCATATGTATAACCGGTTGCTTGAGCAGCAATACCATCTGATGAAACAGCAAGAGCGTGCAGAGTTTAAGATAGCTCCTGTGCAGAATGGAATGCGTCACATGCCTGGTATATTCTTCTCAGAGAACTTCTTGAACAATTAAAGAAGGGAAAAATCAATATGCATGCTGTTTTGAATGAAGAAAAGAGTAGATATGCATGTCATTGCCTTCTCTTGCAATACCAACGACATCTATTGAGTTCCAACTTTTACTATAAAGAAAAAAGTACAATGTATAATAAAAAGACTAATTAAGGGGAATTCGCTCTGCACATACCATGTTTGCTTGGTTGATCAAGTATTTGATAGGTTACTCTTTGTTTGATTTCTTGGTTTTCTGGTTCTCAGCTTTGATGATTTTCCTTGAGTATAGCTAGGTACACTACTATGAACAAAACTAGCTAAAATGGATACCTAACTTCGTCCACAATTCTCTAACCTGTTGTTTATTCATAAATATCAACCAAAAAGGACATTCATATATGAGAAGAAAAATTTAAAGAAGATATATTCTCTGTGCTTTTTACTATAGTTGATCTGAAGTACTTCATAACAAATGATGTTTGGGCATATCTTGTATATTTTCCTTTTTTTTGTTGTCGATAGTTTGGAAGGTTTTTGGCCATTTCTAATTTAAGTCGATGTCATAAATATCATTTAATTTGATGCCATATTTTTCTTTTCTTTTTGTCATTTTGTATAGTCAACAATTTATCTATGGAATGTCCCATCATGCAGCAGCATCTTATTCCATCTACAGGTTATCCCGAAATCAATTCCATGGGCACCATCTCTAGTTGTCATGGAGTTAATGGAATACCTGCTCCAGGAAACTTCCACAGTATGCAACATAAGTGTGTGAAAGAGTGAGTATTGCATCTCCTATCCAATATTTTCTTCTTACATACTCATATCTTTTATCTTTCACGGTGATAGCTGCATTTCTCATAGTGAGAGTACAGAACATAATAACTGGCTCAACAGATTCTCATGCAAAATCTTATTCTCCTATTGTTTTTGTATATGTTTAAAATTTTGGATATGTTGTTATTTCGATTACCTGAGTGATGGATTTTCATGTCCAATGGTAGCTGTTTTCCGTATAAGATAGAGATTAACATACAAATCGATTTCAATTCCTTAAAGTGCTATGCCCCCATGATGAAGGTCCAGGTTACATGTACATGCATACAGACTACCATACACTTGTACATACACATGCACACATACCCGCACGCACACGCACTCCTCTCTTTATGATGTGTGCTTTCTATGGGCTTATGGTTTTGCTCCTTGTTGATCATGATGTACAGAAGAAGTCCAGCTAATACAGTACCTTTCTTCCCCGCTGGTGATATGAAGTTAGATGGGGCTTCAAGTCCTGTAGCAGTGGCATTGAATGGACAATTTTCCTTCACTCCTGAAACATCAGGGCTAAATCTGGACACACCAGTGCTTGACTCTGCATTTACTTCTGATATAGCAAATCTAGAGAGGTTGCGTCTTGGAGCAGATGGTCAGAACACATGTCCTGAGGAGTCACTTCAATCATCGGATCAGATGACTTGGGATTTTGGCTTCTCTAATACTGCTGAATGGTCAAACTTTCAAGGTAGATTTTTTTCATAATGGATTCCTAGTTCTTCTGGTATTTTTTTTTTTTTTGGATTGTCATGCCATGCTGGTATTCATCGATAGTTTAAGCTTAAATGCTTAAAGCTCATGCTGTCTTCTTCTTTTTTTTTTTTTTTTTTGGGATTCTTCTCTACTTGTTGGAATATCTAATTCCTGACATTTTTCTATCATCAACAGAGTTTGGACCAGCGGGGAACTATTCAGGCTCAGAGTTTCAACCTTCTCAGTTGGATATTAATCTTGATTCTGCAGAGCAAAATGACATGGGTAAGATATAGTTGACTCCTTTTACAATGCTTCCTTGCTCAATTTTTTAATTGGTTCTATTTGAGTGTTGCATCTGCTTGCATTCAAGAACCATTACATGTTATTGTGTTAGAGATAGAGATAGATATTTTCCAAACACGCATCTACTATCAACAAATCACAAACTATTAGTAAGATAGTGAAGTTGGTTCCATGGTTCTTCTGGATATTCAGAAATGATTGTCATGATATTTGAGATTGCAAGATGCTAACTTCTTACATGTTATTATTACAGTTGATGGGTTCCTTCTCGATGGTCCACCTGGTCAAGGCACTCAACCTGCAGAGGAAACTAAGCCAAAGTGAGTTCTTGTGTATTTGAGCGCCTCTAGTGTTCAGGATCAGATAGGTTTACCATGCAGGTCAAAGTGCTGCTTAGTCATGAATATTAAGAATTAGATGCTTCTTTTGAGCAAGATATGAACATCTGTTCATGATGAATATTCCAATCTATAGAGTTTTGGTTACAGTCATATGAAATGCATATCAGGGTTGTTTGTATTTTATTGTGACACTGAGTTTTGTGACTGGAGCCACACACACACACACACACACACACGTGTATGCATCTGTTACTTTCAACTTACGAGGGCTTACTGCAAGGTCGACACAGTCCAGAATATGGTCTCTATGTTTGTATGCAATAGATAATCATAGATATTACAATGACCACTTTAAACCAAGCAGATATGCACACAATACCAATGTATGGAACCAAAATGAAACAGATCATCAATAAGTCCTCAGTACAAAAGCAAATTTGCCTTTATTTCTATATGCACATTCAGCCATTTGCACTGTAAATTTAAGAGAAAAGTTCAACTACCGTCCCTAAACTATTCTGCCAATGCCAATTTGATACCCGAACTCTCAAAAGTATCAATGTGATACCTAAAGACCTAAATTGGCATCAACGTGATACTTCCGTCCAAAATTTCTGACGGCGTCGTTTGTTTGCTGACGTGGCAAGCACGTGGGTCCAAAAAAGGACAAAATCGACTTTTTACCCTTTTTTGTTAATTTTCATTTTTTTTTTTTGAGAAAATTTCAGCTACCGTCCCCAAACTATGGTGCCAAGGCCAATTTGATACCCGAACTCAAAAGTATCAATGTGATACCTAAAGACGTATTTTGACATCAACGTGATACTTCCGTCAAAAATCTCTAACGGCGCTATCTGTTTGCTGACGTGGCAAGCACGTGGGCCCTTAAAAAAAGTGATTTTTTTGTTAATTCATTTTTTTCTTCTTTGCATTTATTTTTCTTCTTCTTGTTCTTGTTCTTCTGGGATATTGTTCTAGCCAAACCGCCGCAAGCTCCGCTCCTTCTCCTCCACCCAAGAATCAAAGAAAAATAGCTTCTGCTTCTTCTTCAACCTCAG
The DNA here is from genome assembly GCF_958449725.1 of Rosa rugosa. NCBI lineage: Eukaryota > Viridiplantae > Streptophyta > Magnoliopsida > Rosales > Rosaceae > Rosa > Rosa rugosa. Next base: position 52,632,286 of record NC_084825.1, read on the forward strand.
TCATCTTCTTCTTCTCTCGCCTCCTCCTCTCTCTCATCTCCTTCCCCTCCACCCAAACCATCACCAACACTGCCATCATCCTCTCCAATTCCTGCTACAAATCCATGTTCTTCGCACTCAACTCCCAGCGGACGGACCCAAAACGAAAGTTGGGTGACACGATTAACAAAAACAAAAAAATCAAATCTTTTTGCACCCAGAAAATTGCTCTGGGCACCCAGAGACGCCCATGTCTTCTTCTCCGCCAAAACCTATTTCCTTCTTCTCCGCCCAACAGCTTTCCTCTTTAGGGGCAACCAACTGGGAAACTGGTTTGCTGCACACCAAATTCTAGTGAACCGCTCCACCAACCATCTTCTTTCTTCGCAAAGACCGTCACCCATTCGCTAATAGAACCTCCGTCATCAAACGCCCTCCTCCACCACCACCGTCATGTCAGTAACAACAGATATCAGATACTCCGATCAAAATCACAATCACAAGGTCAAAGCAACATATAACTATGAATTCATGTATACAAGAACTAAAAACAAACCCAGCATAAACCAAAAAAGCAAAACCAACCTAGATAGCATTTGAGCACAATTAGATCAAGAAAAAGACTTGGCAGCTGGTACTTGGTACCTTTGGCTTGTCCCACACACTGTCAATTGCTCGATTTGGGTAAATGGGTCATTTCACTTTTTTTTTTGGACCCACGTGTTTGCCACGTCAGCAACACAAACGGCGCCTTCAGAAATTTTGAACCGAAGTATCATGTTGATGCCAATTTAGGTCTTTGGGTATCATATTGATACTTTTGAGAGTTCGGGTATCAAATTGGCCTTGGCAGAATAGTTTGGGGACGATAGCTGAATTTTTCTCCAAAAAATAGAAGGGTAAATGAGTCATTTCATTTTTTTTTTGGACCCACGTGCTTGCCATGTCAGCAAACAAACGGCGCCGTCAGAAATTTTGGACGGAAGTATCACGTTGATGCCAATTTAGGTCTTTGGGTATCACATTGATACTTTTGAGAGTTCGGGTATCAAATTGGCCTTGGCAGAATAATTTGGGGACGGTAGCTGAATTTTTCTCTAAATGAGAAGAGTGCAATATAACTTTTGTAGTGCCTCACTTAAGTGAGTTGTGGGTGTAAACATGTTTTGGAGGGAGATTCAAAAATTGATCAAACCCAATTGAGTTTTGCCAACCATCATCTACACAAAAACCGTATGAAATTCAATATTATCTGTTCACTTACATTCACTTCTCTTCTTTAGTTTCATTAAACAGAGAAATGATGATGAACACCAACCAAAATTCATTAAGGTTTATGAACCCCAACCACTTGTAGATGAGAGAGAGAGGGCTTGGAGTAGTATATATACAGCCTTCCTCTCTTCTTCAGCCCTCAGCTCACTTCATATATTCCAACCCAGCTACCCAAACTTCATATATACAGATGTTACGTTTCACAGTCGGATTGATGGGCTTGGTTTTTTTTTTATGATGAGTTAGTACTTAGCTTAACAGTACTACAAGTGCTAGCTACTAGGCTACTAGCTCATCATCGAAAAAACTAACCCACCATATCCGTTATATATGGGCGGAAAGGGCTGCAGTATTGGCAGCCAGCGGCAGGTACAGCAGCACCAACAAGTCAGGGCCGAGGGACAACAGCGCCTCGCCAGCCGCCGGCACACCACTCTTAGCAGATGATGCCCCCGGAGCCCCACCCACAGCAAGTGATAATGCCAGTGCACCATCAAAACTGGTGGAAGAATTGCAGGAACTGTTCCCATAAATTTTAGGCTATGTCTATTATATTTGCTTTTTCATGTTGTTAGAGCTTTAGAATTTGCTTCAGCATAAGTCTTAATATTTTGTCTTAAAAAAAAAAAAAAAAACAAGGAGAAAGAGTTGAGAATCAAGGAGCCTGGTAACAGTGAGGAAGAGTTTGATGTGGGACATGGTTTTGTTCTATAGGTTTCCTTTGTTTCCCATTCTTCAGAATTTTGTGGATTTTGGATTCCTTATTCATCAAATGTGTCTTTCCTGTTCATGTACTCTATTCCTCACTTCAATCTCAGAAAATACATTATTGCCTTTTTAATGTTCAAGCTGTCATTTTTGATTAATTGATAACACCAATACCTCAAACAACTTTTGATTCTAAACACAATTACCACTGCAAAACCAAACAGAAAGGATCTAAAGAACAATGTATATATAGACCAGAATGAAACAGATCAACAAGTCATCCTCTCTTATAAAAGCAAGTTAATTTGGAAAGCAAACCAAAATGAATACAGAAATTACATTCATTTTATTTATGCTCATTCAATCATTAATTGATCATTTACTTAAGAATGGTGATGAATCCACACATGAGATGTAATCTTCCAGAGAAACACAGGGTGAAATAATGGGGTGTGAGTGTGTGTAAGGTGGTCCTACATCCTAAATTCCTAATTGGAGGCTATAATTTTCATTGCTACATTAATTCATGTGAAGATATACATTTACATACCTGTCAACAATAACATCGTTCTGGGACAGGTGAGTTTCATAATCTCAATAACTTTTGGTAAGTCCAAAATCATAAATTCTATACCAATACCATAAATCCATTGCAGTACTTAACTTGATCTCGGGACGAGTGAAATATTTTGGAAGGAAATTCAAATACTGCATTATGTATGGTTCTTATATTAATTAACTAATGATAGAATCCATTGGTTAAAAATTTCCCCAAACCAATTAGCTTTCAGAATTCATATCATATACCAATCAATCAAGGGTAATACAACTGTTTAGTTTCTAATCTGTCACAGATTAGCTCTCATTCATATAACCTTTGGACGTTTAATTTGCAGACACACAAAGCCCCACTTGAAGTTTCAGAGATGATCGATTAACCTTATGAGTACATCCATGTAGCCTAATGTATAGGTAAAGAGAAGCATAAAACACAACAAAAGTAATACCCCTGTTTGTTTAAGTTGGTCCATTTGTTGATCAAGTTAACCGCTAATTAATCCAAGGCCCTAGCTACCATTTCAATCTTGTTTCCAACTAGCTAGTAATGAAGTTGAGATTATGCCCTTAAAAAATGAAGATAAATTGGGCCATTGATTTCTCTGATCCTTTTGTGTCATTGAGTGGAATACTGACACTGATCAAGTACATAACTCCATGGTAAATAAGGCTTCTCCCAACTACACGCCAATGACACCACACTATAAATCATATGGTATTCCCAGTACGTTCTTACTTTGCTTGTGAAGATGAATATGTTACATACTTAAATCGCAGAGAGACTCAGAGAAACAAGACTCTTACTGACCAAGAAAGAGCATTATTTCTTCTGAGTAATGCATGTGACAAGATGATCTCATTAATGTTAGGCATTTCTTATAAAGATATATGAAATTCAAAGATATAATTACTTTGTTAATGACATAAACCTAATCTTATCTAACCCATCTTTCTCCCTATATACCTAGCCTACCACAACTCCCTGCAAAATTCCTCATGTTCAGGCTGTCATTTTCCTCTGTTTCCCATTCTTCAAAATTTTGTGAATTTTGGATTCCTTATACATCAAAGGTGTCTTTTCTGGTCCTATATATATATACTCCTATTCCTCAATTCAGTCTCAGAAAATACATTATCGCCTTTTTAATGTTCAGGCTGTCATTTTCAGTTAATTGATTCTCAACACAGTGACCACTGCAAAACCAAGCAGAAAGGCACTATAGAACAATGTATATATAGAACCAGAAGGAAACAGATTAATTAGTCATCCTCTCTTAATAAAAGCAAGTACGGAAACCAAACCAAAATGAGTAAACAAATTACCTTCATTATTCTATATGCACATTCAGCAATTTGCATTGCAAATTTAATTGATCGATTATCTTAAAATGGTGATGAATATACGCATAAGATATAATCAAGTTTTTCTAATATTCCAGAAAAACACAGGGTGAAATAATGATGTGTGTCTGTAAGCTGGTCCTAAACTGGAGGGTATAATTTTCATTCCTACATTAATTCATGTGAAATTATATACTTATATACCTATCATCAATAAGATTGTTCTGGGACAGGTGATTTTCTCAATCTTAATTCATAGCCAATTGAGAAACTGGACTGATTGCTTTGGGGTAGAATCTTTACTTCGAAAAATATTTAGTATTTACTGGAAATCTGTTATAAACATCGAGAACAATAAGTCGACCTTCCCGATTATAAACATCGCACGTGAAGATCAATTTTTTTTTTTTTGGTTTTAGACGTACTGAATCTGTTAACGCGTGCATTGCACGCTCTGTTAACAGAGCCCAGGACCCAGGTGGGCTGAAGAATCTCCTACGATAATGATTCTGCTTATCTTTGGGCTGTGGTGCAGATCAGATTGAGGTGGCAGCAAGTTGCTCACTATCTGATATTTCAGTGTCAAGACTCAAGAGAAGTAAACATGTCTATAATTTCACAGGGTACCATCAGAGATAAAGAGTACAGTCAGTGAGTTCTATTATTTTTCCTTTAGTTGTAATACATTTTATCAGCGAAAATACAACAATACAGTTTAATTTGTTGTATGGAATTATTGTTCAGGTATATACTCTTTATTATTTTCTAGCTGAGGTTGATATAAAGCTAATGTCTATGCTTTTTAGGTTATTGGCTGATGATCATTCAAGCCTTCAAATCCTTAAACCCTAGGCCCTATATCTATACCGGATTGATATTGTAACAGATTTGGGACAACGGAGTAGGGTTACAGGAACTTCTATGGTGAGGCATGCGGTGCAGGAATTGCTGCACATGTTTAGCTTCCCGTTTTTCACCGTGAATGAGAATTCTGGATGCTTTGTAGGATGTGGGGAGTCTCTTAATAGATAGTTGTTCCAAATCTTATGTGCAGCGGATGCATTTGTTATAGGCAGTAATGCTTCCTTTCTGTCATCAACGCTGTTGGAAGAGGAGGATTAGCAGGCTTAGTCGATTAATTCTTCTATTGAGAGTACGACTATGCATTTAAGTTGTTCTTTTGTGCAGCTTTGAAGTTGAGTAATAAATTTCAGTTTTCACCAGTTATTTAAACTCAATTTTGATTTTGTTCATGTGTTCAATCTTTGAGGATATTCTGAGCTAACTGGAAATGAACAAGTATATATCAAACATAATACTTCAGGGAAAGAATATAAACCCGCAACATCGCGCGGGCGAGTGGTCTAGTAATCTCAAACTGGGAGATGCTTGAGTCTTTGTTTACCAATGCCATAATACTGAACGACAGATGCTCTTTGCACTTCACCACAGGGGGAAGAGAAAGCATATTCAACTAAAGGAAGAAATTAAGACAAAAGTCCCATCTGAATCTTGGCTCTGTCTATCATATTTGCCTTTTCATGTTGTTAAGAGTTTTAGAAGGTGGCTTCAGCATAGGTCTTTACACTTTGTCTTCAAAGCAGAAAAGAAAAACAAGGAGAAAGAGTTGAGAATCAAGGTGCCTGGTGTCTGACGTGGGACTTGTTTTTGTTCTATAAGTTTTCGATTAATTGATGACACCAATTTCTCAAACAACTCTTGATTCTGAACACAATGACCCTGTAAACCAAGCAGAAACTCTATATCCATCGGTTCTATTCTGTTGAAGCTGTCATTTTCAATCCATTATCAACAACCGATCCACTTACAAAACTTGATATCAATCTTGATTCTATTACACCATTGAATAATGTCTATGCAATGGAAAATCATGGATATTACAATCACCATTATTAACCGAGCAGATAGGCAAACAGTCTCAGTATATGGAACCAGAATGAAATAGATCAATAAGATATCTTCTCAGTACAAAAGCATATTTGGAAACAAAACCAATGAATAAATTAATTGCCTTCATTTCTATATGCACATTCAGCCATTTGCACTGCATTGCAAATTAATTTAATCAATTACTTCAAAATGGTAATGAATCCACACATGCGAAGTAGATTTCTCTAATCATGGTTAGCCCCAGCAGACTCTGCTTTGTCATGGTGGAACCTCACCACAATGGATGTTATATTGTCTGCACTACCACGGCCAAATGCTGTTCCAATTAACTTCCGAGCTGCCGCCTCGGGTTCTTCTTCTGTTCGGGCAAGTGAAACAGCATCCTGACACACAACGCAGAGATATATAAGCAGGGAGATCTAGTTTGAGAAAACCCAGAAACTGGGTCTAAGAGAACAAGAGGTTGTCATTGCAACAGGCAATGACAAGGACCTGTGTGCCAACATAAAAGAGCCAATAAAGAGCTCTCTCATCTGTGTGAGAATAAAGGAGCACATACATTCCAGTACCTGTGTGTGGGGGTGTGTGTGTGTGTTAATTAGAATAAGGGCAGGTCAGTTATACCTCATTTGGCACCACGTCCCACAGCCCATCACTAGCGAGCACCAGCAATTCAAATTCTTCATCTATCACTTGGTCCTGAGAGAGAGATCCAAATTTTCTCTTTAGCTTGAAATCTAATTATATGTATATCCAACAAATCCCTGACTACAAGTATAATCAACCCACTTTTAGATACCCACAATTAAAAAAAAAAATTTAAAAAAAAAACTTATATCCAGCTTGCTCAAAATATTACATCGGCGCAGTTGTACTCTCACAATCTAACAGATTCTTGAACAGTTAACAAAACACCTCCAATTTTCATGACGCATCAGATTAAAATTCAGTACTGAAATTAATAACCTAACTTTTTCATTGAATCATTTTTCTAATCACGAGGAATAACGAGGATTTACTTAAAAGGCAGCAACAGCAAATTCATGCACAAAAATAGCACCTTGTGAAAAAAACATATTGAGACGTTACAAATGCATTACCAACTTGCCATATTGGATTACGCCCTTTATGATTTTTGGTATTAATATAGGACTCAACAGATGCAACAATTAATTACTAAATAACTTGCTGTTAATTACTGGGATTATACTCTGAATTCATGCCATATCACTAGAAAGATAGGTAAGTATAAAGATTCACCCTCAAAATAGATTAAGAATGAGATGAATTAACCCGGAATTCAAAAATAACATCCTTATTTACCTGGATCTCAGGTTCTGCAACAACAAATTGCTTCAACATGCGGTTTCCAAAAGCCCGAGACATAGCCAAAACACCTCCTACCCTCCAAGTTCCTGAGGACATTAACACAAAAATATGTGAGCTAGACCACTGACACAGTAAAAGAAAGAAATATGCAGCTCTAGAGCTGTAGATCCAATTTTGCACACTTGTAATGAGAAACAAGTGATCCCCATGCAACATATTGTGTGCAACTATGTATTTATCATAGCAGCCAACATGTATTTCAATGCATCAATTAAGAGGTTTTGTTCAAGCCTTACCTGCCCACATTACAATGCCCCCAGCATTTTCAATTCTCTTTCTCTCATCAGTTCGATTTGGTTTATGATCCTCAGATAGAGGAATTGCTGTCAAAAAAGAGAATATATACTTTTAGAAATCCACACTACAAGTCTACAACTCCATAACTTGTAATACTCATTCAATACCCATTACAAAGAAACAAATTGAGAAAAAAAAAAAAAACAGCTGAACAAATTATCATTCTAATTGTCGAGGATAAAACCTAGCTAATCCAGGCTATTGGTTTATGGCTTTCAACATTCATTCAATTTCAAGGTGTTTTTGTGTTATATTTTTATTTAAGAAAAACAAAAATCAAAGCACAACTAAAAAGGACCCTGGTAATTACTAATTAGCAGGCATCAAATCTCTACAATCTCGCGGTTATAGATATGAAGTAAAACACTTGTATATATCCTTTAAAGTTTTCAGCATTGAAGTTTGAATGAGGTTTGAGGTACTTTACCATACATTCAGTTAAGAACTATTTACATTTAACCACTTTTATATTACTCGTGAAGCAGTTAATAAGTTAATACTTAATACCTTTGCCTGCCTTTGATATTACTGTACGAGAATCTCCAACATTGGCAACGTATAGATGGTTGCCCACTAAGACTGCTGTTGAAGCAGTAGAACCATCATCGCGGTATGTATCCCTTTCAGAATCCAAAAAAGCTGCATCAGTTTGTTGATATGATTCACCTGCAAGCTCACCCAAATTACCCAGCAGAAACAAAGAGACACAAGTCACAGGGTGACAAAGTGTTCGATACAGGATCCCACACTTCATGAAATGTAAGGACAAAACTATTTCCTCTTTCCACCTGTCCTAAAAAGACATGAATAATTCGTGTGTGTGGGATCCTGCATCAGAACAAAGGATACGCTACAAGCATGTCACCCACATACTGAAAGTGCTTCATAAGATTGAGGCACAAATAAGTTGCACTCACTAATAGCTAACTTGGTGTCTGTTATAAAGTTTGGATGCTTCATGAGATTCTCAAATAGATGCTCCTTCAGATATTCAGCAGCGCGAGAACCACCATGACCTGTAACACCATAGTAAAAGCTCATGTTCCTTTCTATTGGACAATAATCATGAATTGCATTTAAAGTGGAAACGGTTATCACACTTTGGTCAATCTCTAGTCACTGCAGTTTCCTACGGATGAGCAACAAATTGGCAACTACCATGTTTTTAAAGACCCAAGTTTTTCCACATGTTCAAACACTGAACCGGGAGAATCTAGTCATTTAGTCTGTCATAACAATCAGTGTCATTTATTTTGTTTTTTGTTACAATTTCACAGGCCTGATAAGGAATGTTACGTGCCCTACATTTAAGTAATTAGAATTTCTATGTATAAGAAAAGAAGATAAAGACAATCTCACCATCAAAAATTCCAAAGAGGCAAACTGTTTGCCCATCAATCTTGGAAGTTTTTATATCATAAAAATCCTCCATGGTGGCTCTTTTTCCCCTAAAACTGGAATAGCCACAGCTAAGTTTTCCGCCTTCACTGTCAATCAGAAAACAAGGAGCATGAAGTTCAGAATGGTTATAATTACAGCTCCAGAAGCATGTTAATTTTTCTAAGAATTTCAAAAAAAAAAAAAACACAAACAAGGAGAATCCCATATAAACCTTTTCCAGCCTCCACTGATATATCCACCCTCGTCATCTTTCTGCGATAAGACATCAACAATGGAACCCTGTTTCTCGGTCGCACTAGAATCAACCATCATCCTTAAACACGTTGTCTTAAATTCGCAGTTCCCCAAAGATGTTTGCATGCAAACTCTCCCAATGTTGTTCAAATACGCCCCAGTTTTTGTGCACGCTACTATATTCCCAGCTTGAACAATCAGACTCCTTATCCCACTCTTGCATATCATTTAAATCGACCAGCCTGGCCCCTCCCCGCACCCGATAACTGCCCAACAAAACAAGAAAAATCATTAATTAACAACCAAAATTAAATTCCAGATTCACATAATTAACAATGCGACAGTGATCAGATCAATAACTCCACAGATTTCCTACTCCTACCCGAAAACATCACGCTTTTAACATAAAAAAAAGAATCCAACAAGAAAACACTGCCAAATGAGCAAGTTGTTATTAGAAATCAAACATGTAAACCGAAAACTAGTCATTTCCTCCATTGAAATCCATCAAACTTCACATCCTTCCATTCATATAAGATCCATACAAACAATCAATCATTCTTTCAGCCCTGGACAAAACGTAATCTAGTATCATTGAGCTGGATTGATCTCAAAACCAATCCCGGTTTCAATCGACGACCATTCAAACACTTACCGACGACAATTCAAACACTTACAGGCAATCAAAACAGATCAAAAAAGCTGAAACTGGATCGAGATTTGATAGTAGGAAACTCACGCAGAAACGGCGAACGATCCTTCGAATTTTGAGCTCCGAACGGATCGATATCGATGGCCGTAAAGTATATACCGGCAACCGGATGAGGATCGGAATCTAGAGGTTCATGTGAATATACTACGTCACCTTTTCTGGTGGCTTCAAAAACAGATAGATAAGATAGAAGAATCTGAAACCCTAGAGAGAGAAAGAGAGAGAGAGATTGAATCCCTGAGGTGGATAAATTTAGTGAGAGAGAGAGAGAGGAAGGAAGGAGAGCGATGGTGATGATTGATTATGGAGCACCGAGAGAGAGAGAGAGAGAGAGAGAGAGGGAATGGGAATAATAATAGAGAGAGAAAGAGAGGAGGTGGCCACGTGGCGGCTTCCATGCAGTCCCACTTTAGGGAAATGATCTGGTCCATCAGTTTTTGAGGGATTGGCCATCGCCGCCTCACGCGTGTCCCGCCACCACCCTGCGTTTAGTGGCCTTCATTGGTCGTTTTGGCCCCCTCCTTCCATGCAATTTTGAAATCTCATTCATCTCGTTGGGCCTTTTTCTTTTTGGGTTTAAGTGATTATAATTCAATTGGGCTATGGGTCTAGCGCCTTACACCATTGGGTCGAGTGCTTACTATTGGGCTTTCTAGTGTGATGCTTGTAACTAGTCCAAGTAGTTTATTACTGCCGTCTCATCTCTAAACGGAACGTTGAACGAGGTGATGACGGAACTCGGAAGCAGTGCCTTATTGTTCGAACAGTATAACAACACTGTTAGACAGGCCCTGCATTCTTAAATGTGGTTCGTGTTCATACTGCATGTATCACATACCACTAAACATAAGACAGTCCGTACGACATGGTGTGTGATACCCCGAAAATTCGTATTTATTTTCCGAGGATTTTTCGGAATCTAAATTGTGGTTATTGGACGGTTTCATGGCTCGTGGATAGAGCGGAAGTGTTTCGGGCGAATAAATATTCGAAAAGTGTGGATTTAGGGGGGGGGGGGGGGTTCAAGGTTTTGATACGTCGAGATTCTCTGAAAACTTCATTCACGAAAGTTGTAGATCGCATCGATACGAGTTCCTGGACATGCGGTACGCGTCAATCGGAGCTCGTATGAGAAAGTTATGGCTATCGGAAGAAGTTTCCGTTTTAGTATAAATAGAGAAAATTAGAAATTATTTCATAAAAATTCCATTTCCTTTTCCGGAAAGTTTCTTCTCTCTCTCTTCTCTCTCAGCTGCACCTTCAGTATCGAAGAAACCCGGCTGACCCGACCCGGATTTTCCTGCGAGCTCCGGCGGTCTCCGGCGGTGAAATCTTCCAGATCAGCTCGTCTCGGCCGTCTACTCCTCCCTCTGGTGTCCTCTAGCAGCGATTCTCCTTCACGGCTGTGCTGCAAGGTAGGGCTGGGCAGAAAACCGAATACAGTGGCAAAACCGACCGACCCGCACTGGAAAAGCGGGTCGGGTAACCGAACCGAATAAACAAAGTAAAAAAAACAGCAGGAACCGCACCGACCCTATTACATGTGGTCCGGGTTCGGTGTCGGGTTTCAAACCGACCGTATAGAAACCAACCCGACCGAATTTTATTAATATATATTTTTTAATATTTTTTTATTGTTGTTTATATCTTATTGGTGGTTATAACTCTTACCATAGACCTTACCACAACCTATCACTAGGGTAAACAAAACACAAACTACCCATCTCTCTTTTCAGTTTCACTCTTTCTCGAGCGCCTCTCTCCGTCCTCTCTCAAAACAGTGAACCCTATCATCTCTCTGTCCGATTTCGATCTCCTCTCTCTCAAATCAAACCCCATCATCTCTCTCAAATCAAATCCTCTCTCCTGTCATTTCGATCTCTCGCTCTCTCGGTGAGTTCTCTCAAATCAAACCCTGTCATTACTGTTAAGAGTTTTATGGAATCATGGAATGTTTATTGTTTAGACTTTGATTATGAGTTTATGAGTTCTGATTGCTATAGGTTTCGCGTAGGTATTACTGTTATGAGTTTATGAGATTCTGCATTACTGTTATGAGTTGTATGGAATGTTATGAGTTTAGACTTTGATTCTGAGTTTATGAGTTCCGATTGTTATGGGTTTCGAGTCTTTAGACCACCGATGAGTTTAGGGTTTGAATTTGGGATTCGATGGAGTTTAGGGTTTCTGGGTTTCATTTTTTGTTGTTTGTTGTTTCTGGGTTTCATTTTTTGGGGTTATGGCTATGAAATTAAGTTGATTGGGTTTCATTCTAATGTTATGTGTTTATTAATCGAACTATTCACTGGTCTGTTTATATTTTGGGTTTTTTGTATTTGATGTTGAATCTGATTGATTGCAGATTCTGGTGTCACTCAAGGTGATGTACCTGTTGAATTGGGAGAATGATGAAGCATTGATGCAAACCTGCAAGCTGCAGCATCTAGGATGGCTTGTGTTCAATCTACTTTTATTTGCTTTTGAACTTGTAATAACTTGGAGTTTGGTTGAATTGTTCTCTATTTGTATTCAGGTCTGTAACTATTAACTAAGTTTGGACTATGGACTTATGGAGTATGGAATATATATGCCTGTAGCTCTTTGCTTAAATGTTTATTGCTTAGGACTCTAGGTGTTTAGGTCCTTCAGGATGTAAAAGCAGATGTTATATTTGAATTGTATGGTTTATAGATGGGCTTGAGAATGGCTGAATGGCCTTAAAAAAAGCAGGTAAAATGTGAAAATGAAAAACTTGGGCCTGCAAATATTGGGCCATAAATGAATATAAAAAAAACCTACCCAAAACTGAAAGTTCGGCCCAGCCCAAAACCGAACCGAGCCGACCCGAAAATTCGGCCCAACCGAACTTTCGGCCCACTCTTTTGTAATTCGGTGCTCGGTTTGGATTTGGGCCCAACTGACTGTTCCGGTTTGAAAACGGTTTAGGCCTCGGACCGAACCGGCCCGACACATATGCCCAGCCCTACTGCAAGGAGGCAAAGTTTGAGGATTTCGGACCCGATCAGTTCTCCGATCTCCGACGTCGGCGAGGCTTCAAGTCTTCTTGGTTGAGTTCAGAGCAGCCTCCTTGATCGATCTGTGGTGGTTGTTTGGATCGATTTACGTGGAAGTTGGTTCAACTCGGATTGAACAGTGATCCACGACTTGTGAGGTAGTTTTTGACCCTTCATGCTTGTTTTCTGACTTCGAGCTAGTTATGAAAATTCACAAGCATGCTTAGATGAAGATCTTTGATGTTGGGAGTTTTGTGAAATATTGAGTTTTGTCCGGCGGCGGTGCGCCACCGTCTGTGGCGGCGTTCTGGCCATATTAGGAACTGTTTCTGGTATTATATATCTTCTACTCGTCGAGACGAGCGTTTCGATATATAGTATGCAAATTTTGGAGTTCGTATGGATTTGTTATGATTTTTACCGTTTCATACCAGTGGATTTATTCAATCCGTGAGGATTCGAGCTTCCGATCGACTTGTGTTTTTGTCACATCGATTGTGGAAGTATTCCGGAGATTTTGGGAGGTCTCGGATGTGGTTTTGCCTCGATTGGCGCCACTTTGGGGATTTTAGTTCAAAGCGGGGATTTCAGACTTAAATCGTTTGTGAATTGTTACTAAGTTGAAACCGTATGTAATTAGGTACTTGACGAAGTATTTTGGACGGTTATTTTGTGGATTGGCTGCTTTGTTCTATATTGAAGACGCAACGGGAGTTTCAAGATGAGTAAATCTCACGATATTCGTTAGGAGCCTAGTTACCATATTGTCTTGGAGTTATGGGATTAACTGTGACTATAGTGGTATTAGTGGCATTCCTGAGTGGATGACCATGTATATATATATATTTGCGTGATATATATGTATTGGTGGAATCTGTGTGATGAGTTGGATGATTACTACCTGTGTGATGATTGGTGAAATTGTGTATTGAGTTGTGATTGTACAATATTATGTGTTGAGATACCATGAGTCTAATATGACCGTCTTAAGTGAGATTTAAGATAGGGTAAAGCTTGTGTAGGAATATCTGTGTAATGAATCGTTGAGATCAGTGTGATAAATCTTTGTGATGATTGCTATCTATGTGATGACTCGCTGGACAATGGCTATCTGCGTGATGACCGGCGAAATCTGTGTGATGATCAGCTGGACAATTGCTATATGTGTGATGATCCTCGAAATCTGTGTGATGATCCTCGAAATCTATGTGATGATCAGTGGGATGATGGCTATCTGCGTGATGACCGGTGGAATCTGTGCGATGATCAGTGTGATGACTGCTCGGTTGCGGAGCTGAATTGTTATTAAGTTAACAATGATTGAGAAGACTGCTGTGATGGCCGGGGCTACCTACGGACTTTAGAGTGTGGGGTTACGAAGATTACTATGATTTGAATTGCTTGACTTAGTGTGACCTCCTGAACTAAATTATATGCAGGGGTTACCATGAATTGTTTTGCTTGTTTTGAAATGTGATTGTCTTGTTTCTTCTTGATTGTATTGATTGATGATTTGATTTATCTTAAGAGCCATAGTGGTGACGAATTGTACTCTGTGGTGAGGATAGGAATGTGATTCATTGATTTTCACCTTTGATGTCATGTTGATGACAAAAGCTTCTAGTGGGGAGGGAATGAGTGTGATTGGGAATTCGTCGTAGTGCGTTAGAATGACATCAAACATTGCTTGAGGAAGTCTTGTTTAATTGAATTTGTGTAATGGGACGCTAGTTGAGAATATGAGCATGAGGTTGTAGTCACCAGTTGACTTATATATGTAGGCACGATATGGAAGATTATGGAATTGATGGCCGTAGGTGTGAGCTATGTGCATATCGTGTTTAGGTTGAGGTGACTTAAGAAATGTGTTTTGCTTTGTGGTTTTGAGTTTACTCATACGGGCTTGCAAAAGCTTACCGGGTTTGTTGTGTGGCAACCCGGTGCACCATTCAAACGGTGTAGGGGTTAATCCTGCAGGTCAGGAAAATAGTGGCTGATGCTGAGGTGGCGCCAATTGTAGCTTTACGGTAGGAAGCCATTTTGTGACTTTACCGTTATTAAGACTTCCGCTTGTAGTGAGCTCTGAGGAGCATTTACGTTTTATCTTGTTGTTGGCAATTTAATTCGTAAGCTTATGTAATATATGACTTTATGGAGCGGGTGAATATTGGAATTGTAGGTTCAGGGCATCAATATGTACTTGGTTTAAAGGGAAGATGTCTCCATGTATTTCGTATTGATGACTGAACGATCACACATGTATAATTATGGGGTTATATATCGATTTTTATTTGTGTTAAAAATCAGGGGCGTGACATGGTGAGTCCCGCTTATGACATTTATTATCTAGACTGAAATCCGATCTACCTCGCCGTGGCAGATGATATCTCACAAGAAGACCACTCTCCCATGCTTTCTAAAACCCTTCAAGACTAGCAATTCTACTCTATACATCTCACATCGAAAACATATGATAGAGAGGAGGCTCTCTTACTTATGAAATGAACTCCTCTCCCTCTTAGAAAAGGGGGCTGATCCATGATCTCCCCACACTTGTATTACTACAATCAGTACAAAATGACTACTTAGTTACTGTTATAGTGAAACATTTTAAGTCAACACAGCCTCCTCAAGACAACCGTTATACTTTTTGTATCCCTCTCTATTTTTATCTTGCTTTACTTCTCGTGTCCCTCTCTATTTCTTTCTTTCCTCTTACTTACTTCTTGTGTCACTCTCTATCTCTATCTTGCCTACTTATTACTTAGCTTCATGTTATGACATAAACATTTAACGCCGTCTTTGAAAAAAGATACAAAAGTCTATGTTGTTGGCCAAGTACTCCTGGTCCCCTTGCCATGACACGACTCACGAGGGCACCCTACTCATGATCTCTTGGTCGCAATCTCACGGTGACCTCACGGCGGCCCCCTAAACCGGCTGGACTTATAGGTAGATAGACACCATACTACGTGTTTCACATTTACCTTGTCAAGTCCACCATAGGAAGAACGAAGAACGAAGAACGAAGAACTCACGTAGGTGCATGGAAAAGTGGGGGACGATGGAGTCAAAGGTAAAAGTCCACCGTACCCGGAGGGGCATAGAAAATTTAGCAGCCGTCAGTTTTCATAAAGTGAAGGAGAACCCACTTCCTAGCTAGTACATGCAGTAGTACTCACGGGTCAGCCACCACTACGTACGGTTTCATTAATTCAAGCCTCTACACTTTGCAAGTTTCCAATCATATATTGCCAGCTCAATTTGTTTATATATGGATTAATTCCTAGGCTGCTATAATTCATTTTGGAATTTGCATTTTACATATTGATTGATTGAAAACACCAATTATTTGAATAGTAATGATGTCGACCTAACAATATCCATGCATGTTTACGGTCACATGAGTGAGGTTAATGATGTTTTTGCTCACAACAATACGAGTGAGGCTAGCAATATCTATGACAAGTGATATTAATAATTCTCACCCTTACGCTGATGCAAATGAGGCTAACAATGCCCATGACAAGTGAGACTCATGACAAGAGGTCAAAAGTTCGAGCCCCATCAAGGGTGGGAATGGGGTGGGGTTTTTTTAAAAAAAAAAAAAAAAAAAAAAAAAAAAAAAAAGTGAGACTCATGACAAATATATCCATGCTCATGCAAACGAGGCTATCGAGGCCTATTTAAGTAACACTAAGCACACTAAAATATGTTATATGTTTTTCCAAATTAGAGGGGGCCAAGCTTGGAGCTTTCTCCCAATTTTTCTTTTCTGTCCAAAATCATAGTTTTGCTCCCAAACACGATTTTTGGTCAAAATCACATGTTCTTATTTTTTCACCTGTACATACCTCCAATAATATGGAGTATTTACTACGTCACCAAGCATAAGTAACACCCACTTTGGGACATCCACAAGACATGGCAAGGCCCAACCGAGACATACATCGTGTAGCCCTATGTTCAGGCTACGCGGCGGTATCCGGAAGTCGCAAATCCGCCACCGGGAAGCCACCTTTCCGCCCTTGCCAAGATGCCACCACAACATAGCTTTCTACATGCTTCTAGGCTTTCTAGACTAGAAACATGTGGAAACTTGTCCCACATCGAAGAATAAGTAGAGGAAGGGCATTCCTTCATCTATAAAAGGAATGCCTCCTCCCACAACTCAACACATTTTCATTACATCTCTTGTAATCTTGTTAGGCCGCAAGGCTCGACACACTAGTATAGCTTTCGAGTGGACGTAGTCTCCCGCTCATGCGGAGGCGAACCACTATACATCTTGTGTCAAATCTCTCTCTCTCTCTCTTTATTTATAGCTAACTAGAGATCCCACGGATCACTAACGTTAACATTGGCGCCGTCTGTGGGAAGCCAACACAGTGGCTTCGTCACCTACCAGCAGAGTGTGCAGAAATTTGCACCTTGCAGGCTGGTCAACGCCCAGCGGAGTTAGTCAACGCCTATGGAGCGGTCAAAACTTGCAGAAACAACCGGTCAAAGCTTGGTCAACGCCCGGCGAGGTTGGTCAACGCCCATCAGGCTTGGTCACACTTTCGGTCAGCACCAGTCAAGGTTGGTCAACGCCCAACCCATGAAGGTCAACGCTGACTTCAAAAAAAAAAAAAAAAAAAAAACAAATTTCTCTGGGCACCCAGAAAACTGCTCTGGGCACCCCTTCCCTTTTCAAACTTTTTCCCGCCAGTTCCTATGTCTTCGTCAAGGCTCCAGTTCTGCCGGACATCATCCTCCGCCGAAAAACACTCGCCGCCTGACTTCTTCTCAGCACCGCCTCCATCCCTGCTGCAAGTTGCACCTCCGATGGGACGAACTCAATGTCGGAACTCCTCCGCCGAGCTTCGTCAGCGGCAACCTTCGAGTCTCCACCGACCTCCACCGCTGGGGATCACCGGCGGCACACCACCGCCCAACTCACAAACAAACGCTCCACCGACCACCGCTGCGCTTCACAGCCGGAAGGGTCCCCGCTGAACTCTTGGGCTCCATCTCCGCGGAACTGGTGCCCCGCCGGCATTCTCCACTACTCCATGCTCCAAGGGCACCGCTGGCCACCTCCGCCCATCTTGGCCCCCGCTGAGCTAGCTCCGCTGGACTTCTGCTGCCCCAAGTCCGATCGCTCCAGCCCAACACTGCTGCAGCGACTCCCAAAACTGCAGTTCCGCCAGCCACCACCGCCAGCGAAGCTCCGTAACCACCAAACTTCGACCGCTAAGCACCATCAGCGGCTCTTTTTTTCGCTAGGCTACGTCAGCATCAACGGTCGCCGGAACCAGCAGCGGTAGCCAGCCAGCGAGATCACGGCCGTCGTTCTGTCTGGGACTAGTGTTTGATACTATTAGGTCATATGGGAGAATGATCGATTTATACCAGCGACTCCAATCACGTCTAACACCAGCGACCACCTCCCGCTAGCCAGGCTAGCAAGCCCAAGTCCTCAACTTCCTCCGCCAAGCGGACACCGCCGGAAGGGCTCCACCGCCGCACTTCTTCAGCGGTATCTTCCGCCCAACTCCATCAGCGGCAAAAACCTCCGCTAGTCGCCAACAACCGCCAGCCATACTCCGCTTCAATCCTTTTGGGCCGAGCTTTAAAGAGGCGGACCTCAAATCTCTGGCGGAGGTTCAATTTTCTGGGCAGAGTCTCTTACCTGCACACCCAGACATCTGATTTGGACACCCACTGCCATCCTCTTGGATCAGCGACTATCATCCAATCTTCTCATATGACTCTGCCTTCGTTTATGCAGTCGAACTGTAGGTTTCTATGATGGTCAGAGCGCAACCAGCAGAGCCCGCCATCAAGATAAGTATTTCTATCTCTTTCCTTGGTGCACACGTGCCTAGCTTTCACAGGTGAACTAGCTTAGCACAGTTGGTCAAACTGGAGCATGGTTCATAACTCAATGCATGCTTTTCCCCTGTGCACACTTTCTATACATAATTATGCATATGGTAATTTACGTGCTGCAGTAAGACCATGCGTTCATATACTTGTTATCACATAACATGACCCACCATTGTAGCTATGCACACATTCATGCTCCTACCCATGTTGCACGTATCAACTACAATACTTGTGTGCCACATGCACATACGTGCCATGCATTTAAAGTTGGTAGCTCATGATGGCATACATATGTCCACAACTCTACATATTATACGCACATGCCATCTGTTAAGCATGCTATGTGTATATGCCTACATGCTTATAATAATCAAAGCCTGCAAGATCACATGCTCCGCCCAAAGTTTCTTGTCTCAAATATGCTGCTGTCATCCATTAATACATACTGGGCATTAGCACACTTTTTCGACTAGTACTTGGTTGTATATGTCTAGCAGCTTTATTCCACGAATGATAAATGCCTATATTGTTTGTTCAAACTTGGTCATATACAACTATATATGCAGCGGCACTGAGCCTTGGTTTATCTTTGGCTGGGCACTAATGTTAGAAATGTACCACGGGCACTAACCATCTACCTACTTAGCTACACATATATATTGCTCATTGCAAACTCTCGTGTCCGCATTTAATTGGTGCTTAATTGACTTGCCTCCATCATTATCAAAATTGGCATGCCTCAATTACTCTGCTGCACAAGAAATTACTTGGCTCCTTATTCATATCATAGTTATATTTCACTACCATTGCTATCCGATATATACATCTTACAAGCATTTTTTACAATATTATATGCTAATCGTTTATCTTGTCAAGGAGATATAATCACCAATTACCTCCGCAAGTAATGAACTCATCATCTCTCTCCAAAGAAACTCCGCCGGAGCAATGTAGCGTCATGCTCGCTAGCCTCCAAACCGGCACAAGATAAGTCACTATTTCTTAATCTCCTACGCTCTTGCAATTTGAGCTACCGCCGATGCCATGTCTATACATGTCTCCATGACCCTTAAGCATGCCTACGACATGTTCTTGGCCACTTTACTACATCGTACATGCTTGCTCTATGTGTGTGTCATTTTTTTTCGTGCACATACAAACTTTACGAGTCCACGGTCTACGACCAAAACCGCCAAGCGGTCAGGCAACGCCTCATAATAGCCATTGATCCGGCAGCAAGGGACTAGTTAACACAGCCTACGGCAGCCATTGATCCGGCAGTTAACCCCGACGCTTGGGTACCAAAGATTGGGATCGCTTCCCAACACCCTCTGCTCCGTGCAGCTCCCCCTCAACAAACATGGCTGGGGAGTCGGGGACTCTCTAGCGGGGCCTAGCAGGGGCCCACCCCATTGAGCTTCCGCTCATGCCTTCCAGGCACCCCATTGAGCTTCCCGCTCATGCCTTCCCGGCAACCCATTGAGCTTCCGCTCATGCCTTCCCGGCACCCCATTGAGCTTCCGCTCACGAGCTTCCCGCTCATGCCTTCCCGGCAACCCATTGACCTTCCGCTCATCTCCCTTGAGCTTCCCGCTCATGCCTTCCCGGCAATCCTCGAGCTTCCCGCTCACGCCTTCCCGGCATTCCCAATCTTCACATTCATGTCTACTCGACACACCACACGTTAATGGAACATGGAATTCTTCTACCATTTGTCGCTCCCGACAAATTGAATTCTTTTCGCGTTCCATTAATACGAGCGACAACCAAACCAACACAAGCGTTCACGTACTCCTCATTTACACGCTACAAACGCTTACCTTCGCATCGCTCGTACAAACTTACATTTATCATATGCAATCCATATGCTCACACGGCCATACGCGCTTTCTAGATTGTACGTCATAATCGATCGTCCTCGACGCCATTCGCGTGTATACATCAACATGTATCACGCACCTCATACGTTTATATATGCCAACGCATATCAATGCAACAAGCATTCTACATATGCCTGTCTTATTGTCTTTTATTGTGCAGGATTAAACGAGTCCCTTCTTGCTTACGGAGTTCGGGGACTTGTAGGGGCTCCGTGCCGCCCGGTTACTTATGCTTGATGACTTCGTGGTTATAACTCCCCAACCAAGAAGCTCCTCTTACTTGGGGACTTGTACATACCTCCAATAATATGGAGTATTTACTACGTCACCAAGCATAAGTAACACCCACTTTGGGACATCCACAAGACATGGCAAGGCCCAACCGAGACATACATCGTGTAGCCCTATGTTCAGGCTACGCGGCGGTATCCGGAAGTCGCAAATCCGCCACCGGGAAGCCACCTTTCCGCCCTTGCCAAGATGCCACCACAACATAGCTTTCTACATGCTTCTAGGCTTTCTAGACTAGAAATATGTGGAAACTTGTCCCACATCGAAGAATAAGTAGAGGAAGGGCATTCCTTCATCTATAAAAGGAATGCCTCCTCCCACAACTCAACACATTTTCATTACATCTCTTGTAATCTTGTTAGGCCGCAAGGCTCGACACACTAGTATAGCTTTCGAGTGGACGTAGTCTCCCGCTCATGCGGAGGCGAACCACTATACATCTTGTGTCAAATCTCTCTCTCTCTCTCTCTTTATTTATAGCTAACTAGAGATCCCACGGATCACTAACGTTAACATCACCAAAATCATCTAACCTATAAATCATGATTTTAAAGAAATTCTACAACTGAGGGAATAGTTTTTACAAGTTACAAAAATTAAGAACAGTCAACTTGAATAATAATCAAATCACCAATTCAATTATCTAAGAGAACTACATATACCTAGTTAAGCAAGTCAATGAATGAAACATATATTTCTGCTCTCTCTTCCCCTCTTTTTGAAAGGATACATCACTGTACTATATTTGACTCTTTCTACCCCAAAATTGTTTACAAACAACAATTCAAAACCAAATTATAATAAGAACCCTAAATTCTAGGGCTGCCACTTGGTTTGGTAATTACCAAACCGACCGAATACTAACCGATGTTTTAGGTTCGGTAAACCGACTTTTTGGTAACCGAGACCGATAAAACCGAAATCGAAAATTACCTAAAAAGTTGGTTTGGTTTTGGTAAATACCGAATGTACCGATTATCTAAATATTAGATTTATATACTACAATTTTCAATACACATACATGTATATTAAGAAATAAACATAAAAACTTTTATAATAGTATGAACATTACTACATATACTACATTAATAGTACATATATTTTAAGTAACCTAGTCAAAGATGGTTAAATAACCTAGTTTTATTGAAAATTGCTAAAACTTGATGTCATATATACAAAAGAAAGCTATAATTAATAGATGAATACAAACTTTATGACTATAAAATTCAAAAACCTAGTTTTGTTCATTCTAATTTATATTATAAAGAATTAGTTGTTCTAAAGTTGGTAATACCGAAAACCGAAATACCGAATTTGGTAGATATAATTAAAAACCGAAAATTTTGGTTGGTAATTGGTAGCTCATTTTGAAACCGAAAGCTTTGGTTTTGAAGTTGGTAATACATATAACTGATTCGAACCGACCGAGTAACGGCCCTACTAAATTCCCTTAAAATAACCACAAATCTCTATCTCACTAAGGACTAGTTTGAGATTGCTGTGACTTTTTAAAAAAAATGGCCAATTACATATAAGGCCATTTTTGAATGTTTTTTATGCCATAGGGCCGCCAACTATTTTTTCTCCCTCATAAGGCCACTAGATTAAAATATGTGTTAAATTTTGGATATAAAAACTAATATATTTACCTAAATGCCACTAGAGTAAAAAGTCAATAATCATTCTCTCTCCCTTCTCCGGCCGACCTCCAGCGAACTCCGGTGACTTCCGGCAAGGTTTCCGGCGACCACAAAAGCTGCTGTCATTAACACCAAAAGCTACTGTCACCAGCAATAAAAGCTACTATCACCAACAAAAGCTACGGTCCCCACCACCAACAAAAGCTACGCTCCTCAAAACCAAAAACTACTATTCCCACCAACAAAAGCTACTATCCCCAAAACCAAAAGCTAATCTTACTAGCAACAAAAGCTACTCCAGTGAGATTCTTGACGAGGTAAGAAAAATTACTATCACCACCAACAACAAAAACTACTCTCACCAGCAATAAAAGTTATTCCAGTGAGATTTCCGATGAGATAAGAAAAATTACTGTAACCAACACTAAAAACTACTGTCACCAACAACAAAAACTACTCTTACCACCAACAAAAACTACTACTAAGTAAAACAAAAACTATTCCCTAAAGTCGAGACTAATAAAGCTACTCCCAACAACTATGAAAGCTATCACCAAGCAATACAAAAGCTACTCCAAAATATCAAAAGTTCAAAACAACTATAGATTGAAAATCTCAAATACTAGAATCAAATTACTCTGATTTCAACTTCAACTAACAGAACTCAAGAACTTAATAAAGTAATCATCACATTCATCCATGTAAACCATAACAAAACTACGATCCTTCTTAACAAAAACTTCAGCAATTCTCATTTTGTCTACAACTATAATGTTATCCAATTAGAAAACCACAATGGATCTACAACGATACATGGGCAACAAGCGATAATCATTTGATCGAATATAGATCAAACTGAAACAATTTCAATCAAATGAACTAATCTGATGATTTGTTAACACGAGATCAAGGATAACAATGTGAGAATTCACCGAATCAAATTACAAGCAGAGTAAGAGAATAAAATAGATTGAGCTTCTGAAATGTTTGATTAGAAATTGAAAAGGTCAGAGACGAAACTTCTCGCGAAGACCGAAGGTTCCAGGATTCTGGCAGTCGAACATCATCGTTCGGATCCACGACCTCAACTTGCTGAGGCTTCTCTACTGCGGCGGCGCTGCTCTTTGGACTCGCTGGCGTTCGATTGTGTTCGTCAGAAGTAGAAATGACCTCATTCCCGTCGTCAGCAGAAACGACGGATCTCCCGAGTCAATTCGCTGCAGCCGAGATCCAAGATCGGAAGGTTAACCCAGTTGTGGAGAACCAAATGTTTCGGGTCAGGCTCAAAATTTGCTCGCCTTGGACGACGAAACAGTGGAGGGAGGGAGTCGGAGGGAATCATCGAGGAGCCTGAGACGAAGATGTGGTCGGTGGAATTGAGAGGCTCCTCGAGATCCAGTTCAAGTTGGGGTCGTGCGTCGGCGATTCAATTCCAGTTCTGGTTGCCGACGTGATGGTGGAGAGAGTGAGTACTTTGCCAGCGAGAGAGAGATGGAGTATTTCGCCGGCGAGAGAGAAAGGGAGGAAAGAGTTTCGTCGGGGAAGAGAGTGGAGAGAGAATGATTAATATAATAGGAAGCAGTTAGTTTTCTTAGATATAAGGGTAAAATCGTGAAGGACAGAGAAATTTGATAATGCAAGTGGCCTTACGTGTACAAGAACAATTAGATGGCCTTATAGCTAATTAAAGTTTCAAAATAATACTTACGTGTAATTTTCTATAAAAAAAAACTGCTGCTGCTGTGTTGTGAAAATAATCAGCTGTGAATTAAAACAGTTTTATGTTTGGTAAATAATATTTTTAAAAGTGTTGTCAGTACATAAAACAACTGTAGATCATGTTTTGATCCCACAACAGCTTCTAAAAGCAACCTCTGGGCTGCTTCTAAAATCTGATGTCAGTGACCTATAACTTTCAATTAAAGCTGCTAATAAAACTTAAAATTTTGAACAAAAGCTGATTTTTTTTAAAAACGAAGCAATCCCAAATGGAGGCTAAGCAAGTTGGGACTAGTAAAATCATTTCTCTAAACAAAATAAATAAAAAAAACCTCTTGGGGTTAAAAAAAATAAAAAAAATCCGCCGAACAGATATTCCCTATATCTCCGGGAAGTACGCGGGGGCACGAGTTTAACTGCTCTCGGGCATATCGGTCACTTTACCCCACCGGACCTGAAAGTAACCGCAGAGAGAGAGAAGAAGGAGGAGGAGGACTATATATATATATTTTATCTGAGTGGGTCCTAGACAAGCAGGACTTTGTTATCGCACTCGGGTTGGACTATATCCACCATTTTCTGTTCTGTCTTTGTATAAAACTAAAACTAAAACTAAATCACGAGAAGGAGAGAGGGGGCTATCTTCTTAGACGGCCCTATACGCATCTTCCTCGAACTTTCTTCCTCTGTTTTTCTCTCACTCGTTGATCTTCATATACAGAGGGGTCTTTGTTTGTTTGTTTGATTTGATTGTCAATACCCAAGTCAAGGCTTGGTTCTTTCTGTTCGTTTCTGGGTATGTTTATTCCATCTTTTTACTTGATGAATGAGTTCTGGTTGTTGTGTTTTGAGTTGAAAGTTGTGATTTTTTGATCGGGAGTTTATGTTTAGTTGGTCAAAGATTGAGTTTTTAAGTTGTTTGGGAATATGATAATCTGTTATGTTTGCATCCCAACTGGTTTATTTGGTCAAAGATTGAGTTTTTAAGTTCTTTGGGAATATGGTAATCTATTTTGTTTGCATCCTGAATCGTTTATGGGGCGAAGTTAGTTGATTTCTGTTTCAAAGATTGATTTTTTTGTCAGTTATTTTGATGTGGTTTTGTTGGTGTTGGGTTTGTTAGAAGATAGCAATCAGTTTTTTTCAGAGTGTATGTAGTCTCATCTATTAAGTTATGGATGTTTCTGTGGTGGGATTTTACTTTAGGAAGATATTTTAAGGTGTAGTGCGATGTCTGCTTTTTGGAATTGTGGCAAATGGCACCAAGCAGCCAAAGACTTTGGCTTTTTATTACATGGGCATTATGGAAAAGTTTCTGTTTTGAATTTATTTCATTGAAGTTTTTGTTCAGGGGCTGGAAGTTGGGAGCTTGGGTGGTACATGAAGAAGTTCTTTGGGTCAATCAAAGGTTCATCGGTTGATTTTTCGTTTGGAGAGTCTGTTCAGAGTTAGAAACAGTCATGAATTTTCAGCAAGAGAAGATAGTCAGGTTAGTTCAATCAAACTGCTTACTTTGGATGATATTTTCCAGAAGTTCATAGTGTGCATTTGGATTTTTCTTACTTGAGCAAAAGGAGTGATTCAGTCTTACCAATACTATTGCTAATTTCACTTCTTTCATCCAGTTTGCTAAATGTTAACATGTGTTCTTTATTGTTTTAGGTTTCAGGATTGGAATCCAGAGAAACCTATTGACCCACCATATTCTCCAAATGATGGAATGCAGCGAGGAACTTTCAGAACAACATTTAGCTCGGTTTCATCTAAATTTCAAAGACGCCTGGAATCAGGTTCTGAGAGGATTAAGAAGTCATGGAAGTCCTATTCGATTGATGGGGTTGTTGGTAAAAGCTTTTGTTCTAGAGTTCTTGATCCGCAAGGGCAATTCCTTCAAAAGTGGAATAAGATATTTGTATTGGCATGTGTAATTGCTGTCTCCCTGGATCCTTTGTTCTTTTACGTCCCTGTGATTGATGATGACAATAAGTGCCTTGACAAGGACAGAAAGATGGAGATAACAGCTAGTGTTTTGCGCTCATTCACCGACATATTTTATGTAGTTCATATAATTTTTCAATTTCGTACTGGATTTATTG
Organism: Rosa rugosa; assembly: GCF_958449725.1. Taxonomy (NCBI): domain Eukaryota; kingdom Viridiplantae; phylum Streptophyta; class Magnoliopsida; order Rosales; family Rosaceae; genus Rosa; species Rosa rugosa. The sequence goes on from NC_084825.1 coordinate 52,658,602, forward strand.
CTCCTCCTTCTCGAGTTTTTGGAAGAGGTGTTTTAGTTGAAGATGCTTGGGCTATTGCAAAGAGGTATCTATCCTCATACTTCCTAATTGACATTCTTGCTGTCCTTCCTCTCCCACAGGTACTCTATTGTCCTTAGTTGTAATCTGTATCTCGTGTAGATTATATGCCTATTTTGATTTTACTTTTGAAACCTAATACTAAAAAATATTTCCAGGTGGTCATTTTAATTTTTATTCCGAAATTGGGAGGCTCAGCATCATTGAATACAAAGAATTTGTTGAAGTTTGTTGTTTTGTTCCAATACGTGCCAAGAGTTATTCGTATATATCCATTGTATAGAGAAGTAACAAGGGCTTCTGGCATACTTACGGAAACTGCATGGGCAGGCGCGGCATTTAATCTTTTCCTTTACATGCTTGCTAGTCATGTAAGTTCGATGATATTATTCATTTTGTGCTGTGCATTTCCTAGCATTATATTGTTTAAGTATGGTTAACATTTCACTGATTGCCTATCTTTCTGTTTAAATAGACGCTTAAGTGCATAACCATCCCCATTCACACCAGTACATCATTTGGACATTTGAAATGACTTCAGTTGTAATTTATGTAGTATTCAAAATCTAATGGATGTTATGATCTATAGAGTTATTTAAAATGCATAACTCTTTTTGTAAGCATTCTTGAGCGAGCTTGCTGGTTATGCTTATGAGATAGCTCCTTCACACTGGTGTTGTTTTGAAAAGTTTCTGATGGAATTGTTAGGTATCCCTTATAAAAATATGAAATAGCAAAGGAAAGTTTATTTATTGATGCTATATGTGGTGACATTGTCAACTTTTTTCTTCTTCTTCTTTGTGTGTGGTAAATTAATAGGAAAAATTCTGATTTTGTGAGCCTCTTTGACTTCTATGGCTTACTTTATTAAATTCACATACTTTACATAGCATGATGGATCTTTCTGCATGTTCGTTTTATGATGTTTAACAGTATAGTTGCTTGTCTATCTTAAATGTCCTGATCTTCAAGTGATGATATGTTGCTCGTAGGTACTTGGAGCATTTTGGTATTTAATTTCTTTAGAACGAGAAACCACATGCTGGAAACAAGCTTGTGGAATGAATTCAACCATATGCTCCCGAAAGGATTTATACTGTGATACCGGGGGGAGGCATCCTAATAAGACAGCATTCTTAAATTCTTCATGCCCAATACTAGAAGAAGATAAAACAAAATTTGATTTTGGAATATTCCTTGATGGTCTTCAATCTGGTATCGTTCAGTCAGACACAGACTTTCCTCAAAAGTTCTTTTACTGCTTTTGGTGGGGATTACGGAATTTGAGGTGTGCTTATACAACTTTGCTTAGTGGGGTTGATTTTGTAGTTAGTTTTTGATGACTTATGCTTGACTGTTCTTGTTCATTTTTCAGTTCGCTTGGTCAAAATCTTGAAACAAGTACGTATGTTTGGGAAATCTTGTTTGCAGTCTTCATTTCTATTGGGGGCTTGGTGCTATTTTCATTTCTTATCGGAAATATGCAGGTTGGTTTTTTCATGGAAACCTTTTAGTCATGTAATTATGCCTATGATGCATAATCGGTTTTCAATTTCTGGTTCATATCTTTACTTCATGAACTTGACTACTCATCTAGTGGGTACAGTGAACTGATGAGATAGTTTCTTTTAAACAGACATATTTGCAGTCTACAACTACAAGATTGGAGGAGATGAGAGTAAAAAGGAGAGATGCAGAACAATGGATGTCCCACCGTTTGCTACCAGAGAATTTGAGAGAACGCATAAGGCGGTATGAACAATACAGATGGCAAGAAACCAGAGGTGTAGATGAAGAGAATTTGATCTGTAATCTTCCGAAGGACCTTAGAAGGGACATAAAGCGCCATCTCTGCTTGGCTCTACTAATGAGGGTGAGTTTGTCCGTGATTCTCTTGATTCTAATACACGCATATGACCATGATCAATGTTTGAGTGCCTTTACCTGCATGTGTTATTAATTTTTAAATTTCATCAAATGCATCTCAGGTGCCAATGTTTGAGAAAATGGATGACCAATTGTTGGATGCAATGTGTGACCGTCTCAAGCCAGTACTGTATACAGAAGACAGCTACATTGTTCGGGAGGGAGACCCAGTGGATGATATGCTCTTCATAATGCGAGGCAAGCTATTGACTATGACCACAAATGGTGGAAGGACTGGGTTCTTCAATTCTGAATATCTCAAGGCCGGTGACTTCTGTGGTGAAGAGCTTCTCACATGGGCTCTTGATCCTCACACCTCTTCTAATCTTCCCATCTCAACTAGAACTGTCCAAGCCCTTAGTGAAGTCGAAGCCTTTGCTTTGAAAGCAGACGATCTGAAGTTTGTAGCCTCCCAGTTTCGACGGCTTCACAGCAAGCAGCTCCGCCACACATTCAGGTTTTACTCACAACAGTGGAGGACCTGGGCAGCTTGCTTTATACAGGCAGCATGGCGCCGTTATAGTAAGAAGAAGCTTGAAGAGTCTCTGCGGGAAGAGGAGAATAGGTTGCAAGATGCACTTGCAAAGGCCGAGACTAGCTCCCCCAGTCTTGGTGCCACCATTTATGCCTCGCGATTCGCTGCTAATGTACTTCGTGCTGTACGGCTACGGCGCAGTGGCACACGCAAGGGAAGGGTGCCAGAGAGAATACCGCCCATGCTACTTCAGAAGCCAGCAGAGCCGGATTTTACTGCTGAAGAACAATAGGTATATATAGATAGGTTTCAATTGATTATAAGCTTGGTTTTGTTGTGCCAAAATGTAACATGAACTATTTAACTGAAAATCAAGAAAATTGTGACAGCACAATGGTAGAAAGCCACAATCAGTTCGTTGAATGTATTAGGTCTGTAAAGTATATTGTTGTATATGGCAATGCCTGATTGTTTTTCTGGTTTCACAAAACATGCGAGAGATTTTGCATTTTCTTTTGTGTATCGGAATTTTCTAATTAAGTGTATGATCTGAATCTGGTGGACTAACAGAAACAAATCCCCGGCATGCGTAGTTAATTGTCCACTAGATTACCATAATGAAAGGTTGAACGATTCTTGTAGACTTTGAATCTCTTAGTTAATTGTCCACTAGATGGAAAAAGATTTAGACTTGACTATTGAATCACGTAGACTCACCGGGGCTACCCAGCAGCCTATATCAGATTAAAAACATTTCGAATACCTGATGGTTTACATTTAAGAAGAGATTCCCGGTTCCATTACATAGTTTTGTGAATCACGAGTACTGGAGAAGGAGTAAACTCCTACTATGGAGTCTTGGGTTCCAAGAAGAAAGTTCTTGGTCCACAGGAGCTTCGGAGATGGAATAACATGTTTCTGGTTTTGTGTGCTATTGCACTGTCACTGGATCCTCTGTTCTGTTATATACTTGGTTTCTGATGAGGAGAACAAGTGCCTCAGATTGGACAGAAAACTGGGAATCATAGCTGTTATTTTGCGCTTCATCGTCGATTTCTTTTATATGCTTCATATCATTTTTCAGTTTCGTGCAAGTGTTGCTAGTCTTTCTTCTCGAGCATCTGGAAAAGGTGAATTACTTAGAGAGATTCGGTCATTAGCATGGAAATTTTTTCTGTTCTACTTTCCAGTTGACGTACTTGTTGTTCTTCCACTACCACAGGTATAAGAAGTTACTGCAATTACTTTAGCTATCATATTTATAGTGTTGTTTATGTATAAGCTGTGGACTCATCACCTTTGCTCCAAATCTTTGCAGGTGGTTATCTTTGTTTTAGTTCCAAAATTAAATGATTCAAGGTTTTATAAGGGTTCTTCGAATTTGCCCCTTGTTAAGAAGGGTTACAAGTATTTCTGGCATCCTCGCTGAAACTGCCTGGGCTAATCTCTTCCTTTATATGCTTGCTAGTCATGTAAGTTTTTCAGAACCATTTCTAATTAGTCATTACTTCTAGTCATGCCAGTCAATGTTATTAGACACACTGTGTTTTCCACCGGAGAGCTTCTGATGATTACTTATTGAACAAGTTCTCTTTAATATATACCTATTTCTGTTGTTTTCTCATAATCTTGCTATTGATTCTCTCCGATTCTGACCAAGTGGTTTGCTGCCCCCTGTAGGTTGTTGGTGCCTTTTGGTACTTGTTTTCTATAGAAAGGAAAGTAGCTTGTTGGCAAGAATCATGTGTAAATCGTGCCGGTGCTTACCCATGTTCTTTATATTGTGTTGCCACATTTGGAGCTAGCACAGTTCTGAATGACTCTTGCTCTGCAAATACACCAAATGTCACACTTTTTGATTTTGGGATATACTTTGACGCTCTTGAATCTGGTGTCATCGACTCAGCAGATTTTGTGCAAAGGATTTCTTACTGTTTTTGGTGGGGACTGCAAAATCTGAGGTCTGTAAGCATTAAACCCTTTGATATTTACAAGTTTAGATTTTTTTTATTAAATTAAACTCACATCCTAACGTATAGAATTCTTTCCACAGCTCCCTTGGCCAAAGCCTGAAAACAAGTACCTATGTTTGGGAAATCTACTATGCTGTTTTCATTTCGGTTTCTGGTTTGGTACTATTTTCATCTTTTTTTGGAAATATGCAGGTTGGTGCTGAATATAAATAACTTGAATCGCGATGTGTTGGTTATGTACTGTGGCATCATTTCTCCCTTCTAATTTTTAGTCTTTCATCCAAAACAGACATATTTACAGTCAAAAACGGCAAGATCTGCAGAAATGAGAGTGAAGGAACGCGAGAGAGAACACTGGATGGCCTTCTATACAATTCCTCAGCATCTCAAGAAGCGTGTAAGGGAATACCGAAAAGATCAATGGCAAGAAAACATAGGTATAAACATGGACAACTTTCTGCTCAGTCTTCCCAGGGACATTAGGACTGATACAAAGCGATATCTTTGCTTTGGGGCTATTCGTGGAGTGAGTTCTGCTGTCCTCTTTTGTTTATCTAATGAAATACAACCACTTACTAGATATTGGATTAATAATTACTTGGATGCATTTGATTTTTAGGTGCCATTCTTTGAAGCCTTGGATAAGCAAGTGCTGGATGCAATGTGTGATAGTCTCAAGCTAGCCGGTACTCTATAAAGAAGAAAGTTACATTGTTCGGGAAGGAGAACCAATGGATGCGATGCTCTTCATAATGTGAGGCAGACGCTTGAGTGTGACTACTAATGGTGCAAGGACTGGTTTCTTCTTCAACTCGGTAAATCTCAAGGCTGGTGACTTTTGTGGTGAAGAGCTCCTGACATGGTCTCTTGATCTACTCCCCTATTCTACTCTTCCAATCTCCACTAGAACTGTCCAAGCCCTTAGTGAAGTTGAAGCCTTTGCTCTGAAAGCAGATGACTTGAAGTCTGTAGCCTCTTAGTTCCGGAGGCTTCACACATTCAGATTTTACTCAAATCCCTGGAGGACTTGGGCAGCTTGCTATATTCAAGCAGCTTGGCGCCGCCACTGTAAGAAGAAGCTAGAGAAGTCTTTGCGGAAAGAGGAGGATAGGTTGCAAGATGCACTAGTCAAGGCTGGTGGAAGCTCCCCAACTCTAGGTTCCACCATATACGCCTTGCGTTTTGCTGCTAATGCACTTCGTGCTATTAGGCACAACGATAGGCCATTGCTACTCCAGAAGCCAGCAGAGCCTGATATATCTGCTCAAAAGCAACAGGTAGTAGTCTTTCGGGTTTGATTCAGCACTTTGTTTTGCTGTGCAAAATATTGTAACATGAACTCACGAAGTAATGGGATACAACAGAAATGTATTAATCCGAGTCTATACAAAAGTATGTTATATTTGGTCGCGATCGTTGTACTAGTTGCAGAAGTATAAGCTTGAGCAAAATGAAGCACAGGCTTAAGTCAACTTGTAGATTGGTTGACTCGTCAGAATGGGAATCTCGAGGTCGTTTTAATCACTTTTCGGTTTGTTTAATTCATTTGTCTTTTGGAGTTGTGTGTGGATTGGATGCGTCCCAGGTTATTACATAATATTGCAAAGACTTTGACCGTGGACTATAGTAGCCACCACGAGCTTAAAGACTCGAGTCTTTCACTTATAAAATTTGCAGGTCAAGCAACTCTTTTGGTTTTTATGAAATCATTGCAACACTTTTTGCTTCTTAAAAGCCATATTTTCTTTCCTTGTCCCTGCAAATAAACTGCTAGCTAGATCAAGATTCGCAAGAATGGCGCTTCAAATGTCAAGGTAAAGTGAATATATTTCTTAATTACCTCTTTTTTTCTTCCGCTTTTGGGTTATACGGTTGTACTCTTGTCACTATCAGTGAGTATGATATGGGTATTTCATGATCATTACTGTTTCTGAACTCCGTAAGCTTAACCAAGAACTGTTTTAGGCTATCCATAATCCATGTATGCTAAGCTATTAAGTTTGTGTTGTTCTATGGCTTTATTTAGGATACAGAATGGTGATATAGAAGAAAATGGTGGAGAACTAATTCAAAGGGCTAATGGTACTCTTTCAAGTGCAAGTTTAGCATCAGTGGACTCGGCTGTCGATAAGGTCTATAGAGCTATGGGGCCTGCAGGTTTTGAAGGGCTAAAGAGTTTTAGGAAAACCATGAAAATCTATTATGGTGTTTTGTCTATAGGCTTGAGTTCCAATAATAAAATTCTTTACCGCCAGGAATTAATCCAGCACAGGTGGAATAAGATGCTTCTTGTTCTGTGTGTCATCGCTCTCTCACTGGATCCCTTGTTTTGTTATATTCTTGTGGTTAATGATGAGAAGAAGTGCCTTGGATTGGACAGAACATTAGGAGCTATAGCTAGTGTTCTGCGATTTGTCGTGGATTTCTTTTATGTGTTTTATATTATTTATCAATTTCGTGCTAGTGTTGTCACTCTTTGTTCTAAATCATCGAAAGAAGGTGAACTAGTTCCACATACTCGGACAAGAGCATGGAGATATTTGTTGTTGTACTTCATATTCGACATCCTTGTAATTCTTCCACTTCCACAGGTATGGATTTCTACTTGACGTACTTACAATATGCAACTAATTGTCTATTATGTTTCTTATAGCTAGTATTATGTATTTGCCAGATTTCACAAGTAGCTAGAAAGTGTAGAACCACTTCCAGTTTAATTACATCTTTTTACAATTGGTAATGATGTGAAGTATTGATTACATCTCTGAACTCATAACTTAGTTTGCTCCATTTTTTGGTCTAGGTGATAGTTTATGCTATCATTCCAAGATTGAATAACTCGAGACTTTTCCATGCAACACAGTCATTGTACTTCATAGTTATCTTTCAATACGTGCTAAGGGTTCTTCGAATCTGCTCATTGTTAAAAGAAGCCACAAGTTCTTCGGGCATCCTCGCTGAAACTGCATGGGCTAAAGCTGCCTTTAATCTTTTTCTTTATATGCTTGCCAGTCATGTAAGTTTTTCATATTGCCAGTCATGTTAACCAAACAAAACTTCTAATCATTCTGTTCTACCTTACTTGGAAAACTAGCTTCTTCTCATCTTCACTTTAGTTCACCACTGATTCTCTCGAGTGATAAATTTTCTGACCCCGTAGGTTGTTGGAGCCTTTTGGTATTTCTTTTCAATAGAAAGGAAAACATCTTGCTGGCGAAAATCCTGTAAAATGCATGCTACTGCTCACTGTCCGTTATATTGTGACGATACTTTTGGAGCTAGCACTTTTCTGAATGACTCTTGCTCTTCAAAGACACCAAATTCCACATTTTTTGATTTTGGAATATACTTAGGTGCTCTTGAATCTGGTGTCATCGAATCAACAGATTTCATGACAAAGATCTCTTACTGCTTTTGGTGGGGACTGCAAAACCTGAGGTGTGCACACATTTCTAATTTGTGAATCAACAAATTAAAAGTTATTCTGAGATATTTGTGGAGTTTTTGTTCCTGCAAATGTGTTTAACTAGCTACCCTTTTGACATTAACTTCTGGTACATTTCAATTTTACATTCTGCAGTTCCCTGGGTCAAAGCCTCAAAACAAGTACCTATGTCTGGGAAGTCTATTTCTCAGTTTTTGTTTCACTTTCTGGATTGATATTGTTTGCATTTCTTATTGGAAATATGCAGGTTGGTCCTTAATAAAGTTTTACTTTCTGAGCTCTCAGTTATCGAGTCATTACGCATCACGAATTTAACACCTCTTACTGGCTTGACAATAACTGCTGTCTTTACTTTGTTGTGGAACAGACATATTTACAATCGAAAACAGCAAGGCTGGAGGAAATGAGATTGAAGGGGCAAGAGATGGAGTTGTGGATGGCCTTCCATTCCCTTCCTCGGAAGCTCAAGAAGCGAATATGGCAATACCAGAAATACAAATGGCAAGAAACTAAAGGTGTTGATGTGGAGAATTTTCTTCACAATCTTCCCCGGGACATCAGAAGGGAAACAAAGCAGTATCTATGCTCTGGTCCACTCAGTCAAGTGAGTATGTTCTATTGAGAAAGGTCACTATATACATCTAACATTTATACGGTGCTATCAGTTTTACATTACATGATGAGGTGATGACCATCCGCAGGTTCCAATGCTTCAAAATATGGATAAACGATTGTTTGATGCAATATGTGATCATCTGAAGCCAGTACTTTACATAGAGCACAGCTTCATACTTCGGAAAGGAGACCCTCTCGATGAGATGTTGTTCATCACTCGTGGCAAAGTATTGACTTACACCACAGAAGGCAATGCAGGCGCTGATTGTCTCGAAAAGGGTGACTTCTATGGCCAAGAACTTCTTGACTGGGTGCTCAAGACTTATCCCAATCCCAGCCTATCCAACCTTCCCTTCTCAACCAAAACAGTCCAAGCGCATACCAAAGTTGAAGTGTTTGCTCTAAGGGCTAATGACTTGAAAAATGTAGTCTCTAAGTTCTGGTGGCTTTTCCCCAGCAAGGGTTTGGACCAATCACGCCAACCAAGGGCAGCTCATGCTTTGCAAGCAGCATGGCGCCGCTATAAACAGCTTCAAAAGACTCCCCGGTCAAAGGAGGGCAGTGTTTCTCGCACTGACCATGCTGTAGTCTCAGAACCCATGATAGCATCATAAAGATGCACACACATTAGTTCAAGATAACATTTTACACTTCTTGTTAGGAACATGCAGGTATCAGTTTGCTTAGTTTGTTTTGGTAATGAACTAATTTAGATCATAAATGTTTTTTTCATTTGATTCTTGCTATTCTCCTTTTACATAAACATACAAGGCCAGCACATTGCTGCAGCCAAATCTAAAGCTTTAACAACAATAAGCAGCATGAAACACGAAATTACAATGCGAAAAATATACAATAGTACAATACGTATACAATATCTCTGCAGAGGTGCTAAAATATACATAGCACATATTATTAGGGTGTTAGGGTGTATATAGATTTATGTCACAGTAATCAACTAGCTGTAGCGCTCCTAATATTGGGTGTATGTATCAATCCTTTGGAAGTGTGCACAGTCAAGTAACTCAGTTGTATACTGTTAAAGGCCCATCCTGAAAGAAATGAAAGATGAATCTCAGTGGACAAAGCCCAAAACTATACATATGCTGTAAAGTTCTGACACTCAAACCCTTACATATACGGTTCAAAGTTCTGAACTTTTTTCTTCTTGGGGCAAAGAAGTTCTGAACTTCGCTCTGATAGTAAAAAAACAGTAGTATTGAGCTTGATGACCAAGGGCAAGTAGCCCCATCTTTGTTACGTTGAATCATTAGAGAATCAATGGTAGCTGTAACCTGTAAAGAAGCACATGATTGAGGAAATTGAAGCACAAGTCCAAGTTATCAGAACCAGATCGACTTGTGAGGAATGGTCAATAGCTCTGAATCCGTCTTCATAGTTGGAATGTCCATGTCAAATTGAAGGTATACTTTGTAAATTTATTTTTAAATTATTTTCTTTCGTTTTGGTTTTAGTGCAAGTTGTGAATTTGATCCATATCGTATATCGGTATATATGGACGTATTCAATCTCATCATTTTTAAAGTTGAGAATAGCTCTGTGGACTAGTGGATTCTGTCAAAAAAAGACTGCTCGCTAGTCACTACTACAAATATAAGCATAATATACCATTTGTCCGCCACCGTGTAGGAATGGTGAGACCACAAGAAAATTTGCACACCACTGTTATTTTTGGCGCCATATTTTACAAAATGTTATACCCCGGCCCACTTCTTTCTTATCAAATACAATGTTCTTTAGTCTTCAACCGCCACTTCCACCAGATCCATAATCATGGACAATTGCCCAGCACTCACCAGCAGCAAGTCCAACCTCTTTTTTTCTACTGGTCGAAACAGACGCAGATCCAAAAACCTCCGTCTCATGCATTGCACATGGGGATCTGTTAGAATTGTGGTTTTAATACCACGGTTGGAATTTGGTGCGGAAGCTTTGTAAGTAGTGGGTTAGGACAATTTATTTTGAACAATGTGTTTAGGAGCTAAAAGTTGGGAGAAGATGTCCTAATAACAACTAATATTAGGAGAATATGACTTGGAGGAGAAACGATTGAAATAGAGGAGGAAATGATAAGCAATACTCTGAAACTTTCAATTGCATTGCTTAACTTGCTTCTTGTTCTTCATTTTTCTTTCTTAATTACAAGGGTACGTACATCACATATTTATAGACCATGATGGATCATTCTAGACCTTCCTAGACTTGTTAGATATTCTAGATCTTAATTACACTTCCATGATTAATCTAGAGCCTTATCACAATTACATGATAATCCTAGAGACTTCCTTTACTTATATACTCACATGATAACTCTAGAAACTTCTTGCACTAGCTATCATGGTCATACTAGATCATGTTCTAGAATACTCTAGCAACTCTTAAGACTTCTCTTTAATTGCTCTAGACTTCTCTAGATTGATGTAGATCATCTTAGATGATCAATGTGCATTAACTTGCAACATGATCCAACCAATCTGCTAAGGTTCATAACTTCATATCTCCTCTCCTTAATACATTTATGTTTATTATCTACATATAAGTTGTTTCTTGCTTGATGTCCATGTAGGTTTGAGAAATGAATAGTCTTCCCTTGAATTCAATTAGATTTTTAATTTTTGATTGTTTTTAGGTCAGATTGAATTTGATCTCAATTTCACTGATTGATTAGTTAACAGGAAGAGTACTTTATACTGCTCATGATGTTGATTAGAGTGTCAATGATTTTTGTATCTCCATATGGATCTACATGAGTTTTATCTGCTTTTTATAGATTGCAAAGGAATTTTTATCTCTAATCATAAGTCTTTTTTTGTTTTTTGTTATACCCTTCAGAGGTATTGTTTGATTCTTGTCTGTTTTCTAATCACTTGCTGAGCAAGTTCACCCGTTGAGTTACTGGGTCAGTTACTATTCATTACTTTTTAGTGTTTATTTCCACCCTCTAGGGAAGGTTACAGTTGCAGGGCCATGAACGGGGTCTACATTGAATAATGAGGAAGAAGATGATGGGCAGCCAAGGAAGAAGATTCGGCGAGGAGTAGCTCGACAATGGATATAAATTTTCAATGCTTGGATGCCAATGAACAGAAGTTTAGTCATATCAAGAGAAAAATAAAAGTTTGAAAGATCGTAGTAACCAAATTTTGGTTTTTATGTGCACTAACCAGGAATAACAAAGTTCCGGGAAGCAATGGTCTAGACAATCGAAAATTCTTCTACCCACCCAGGTGGGTGGCCATGGTAATTATAACTAAGGAGATGGGTAAAATGTTAGGGTAATACCCAAACCCTCTCCCTAATCACAGGCCCAAGTCCAATTGTATCAGCATCTTGTACCCTTTTTTTTTTTTGAGAATGGAGCATCTTCTACCTTGTACGCTACAACGTTGTAGATCTCCACCGATGTTGATCAGACATAGGGCTGAGTCAAAAGTTATCTTCAGTAGTGTTGGGCTGTTTTGTCCTCCTTCTCAGTAGTCCTTGTCCATGTGACAGATCCCAATTATAGAGATCTCTTATATTGTACCAACGGCTCAATTATGGGCATCTATGAATGAAAATGCTTTTCTTTTAATTGTCTTTCCTTTCAATTGCCTCAAGCACCTAATATAAAATGACTACATGTACAGACGAATTAATCAAAAGAATTGATAGAGCGAGGTAGGGGAAATAGATGGAGTGGTCCAGAAGTAAGTAGATTGGGAGGAGGCACCATGAAAATCGAAACATGCATAGTCATGTGATTGATGAATCGAAGGTCGATCCGGGAATGTTGCAGTAATTTTGATTCAAATGGGGGTGGAAGAAAAGCCCAAGATGTGAGGCAAGAAGAAACTGAGCAAAGTTTTAAATAATGGGTTTGATTTTCTGGTTAGTATGTAGCTCATGAATATCTAATGGGATATGTGGTGTGCATGTGTGTGGATATCTAATGGTTTTTATTATTATTATTTTTTTTTTATGACAAAATAACCTTACAACGAAAAAGAAAAATCATGAGAGACACCCCTTCCCTGCTGATTCAAATAAAATGTTGGGCACATCGAAAGGGGTAGGCAGTAGAACCAAGATTGAGGACACTGGAAGTTATAAGTTAAGGATGCTAAATAATCGGCTACAAAATTGGCCTGTCTAAACGTATGTCTAAAAATAATATCGTGAAACTGAAGTGCCAATTCTTTAATGTCTCTGATTAGGATATCTAATGGGTTAATCTAGTTGTTTATGCTTAATTGCGGTCAAGTGGTTGTAATGAGTTTCTGGGCTGGTGAAGTAAGGCAAGAAAACTAATCCTTAATTCTACTGAGTTTAGTGAAAGCGGAATTTAGAAGGACCCAGGTAACCAGGTTCTGGCGGAGATCTAGGTCGAAGAAGAATGAGCAAAATGACGTCAGTGCAGACGAAACCGGTAAAACTGTGCGCATTTTACTTCTTTTCCTCAAACTTTAAACTGATGGCGCGTGCATACACGCTCCGTTAATGACCAAGGGGTGAGCACCCACAATCTCCGCTAGACAATTACTGATGGAGTTAGCTATTCAATTTAGTTGTAGGTCTTGGAAGTACTACTACACTACGAGTATTGGGAATGTGCTGCACTTTTACCATGCAGTTTTGTTTTCCAAGAGGAAACTATTTGGAAGTGCCACAAGAGTTTCGTACAGGTGGAGTCATATATTTGATTATTTCTGATTATTTGTGTAGTTGCACTGTCACAGCTGGATCCTTTGTTCTGTTATATACTTGTGCTTAACGACGATCACAATTGCCTTAGATTGGACAGAAAATTGGGGACCATAGCCATTGTTTTCCGTTCCATCATTGATTTCTTCTATATTCTTCATATCATTTTTCAGTTCCGTTCCCGTATTCCTTGCCTTTCTTCTAAAGCTCCAGAGATTAATTCGGGTAGAGATTCACGCAATATTTCTTGTACTCCCTAGTCGACATACTTCTAATTCTCCCACTGCCACAGGTAAGGAAAGCTTACTTGAGTTTCAGCATTTTGCATTTTGTGTTTCGTAGTGTAAGTCTCGTAACAGTTTGTGATCAATCTTGTAGCTTTTAATCTTTTGTTAGGTATGAGTCTTGGCAGTATATGTGAAGGATAGGCGCACTTAATACTTTATGAACAGTGTTCTTGGCTGTATGTTGGAGAATGGAGATTGTGTTCCTTGTGTGCGTCTTCATCACTGGTCATGTATTAATCATCACAATATAAGGGGTTGCCATCACACTCCCTTAACGTTAAAATAATTAATTGCTGGTGTCAGTGATTCCAACGTAGGGCTCCTCTGATCATATCCTCGTGGTCTTCACTCACTTTCTATAGCAGCTTTCCCTTCAAAGTTGTTCTGGTTAAACTTAAAGCAACTTCATGTTCTGATTTTTATGAGATATTTGCCACACCTTTCGCCTCCTCTTAAAACCTGTCGTCTTCTTTATCCTCACAACAATGTCGATTCAACTTTCACAGTAAGTGAATATTGTTCTCTCTTTTTTGTTCGGCTTTTGGGAATTTATGATTGTGATGTTCACTTGTTTACACCCCACCATGTATGATATGAATGTTATTTCATGATCATTACTACCTCTGATGATGATAATTAAGCTTAAACAAGAACTGCTTTAGGCTCAGTCCATGTATGCTAAGCTACTCTGTTTTCTGCATGATCTATATAGGACTGGTGATATAGAAGAAAATGGTGAAGAGCGAATTCAGAGTGTTAATGGTACTAATTCAAGGGAAAGTTTAGCATCAGTGCACTCTGCTGTGAATAAGGTCTATAGAGCTATGGGGCCTGGTTATAAAGGGCTAAAGAGTTTTGGGAAAATCATGAAAATTTATTATGGAGTTTTGTCTATAGGCTTGAGTTCCAATGATAAAATTCTTCGCCGCCAGAAATTAAACCAGCAAAGGTGGAATAAGATGCTTCTTGTTCTGTGTGTCATCGCGCTCTCACTGGATCCTTTGTTTTGTTATATTCTTGAGGTTAATGATGAGAAGAACTGCCTTGGATTGGATAGAACATTAGGAGCTATAGCTATTGTTTTGCGATTTGTGGTCGATTTCTTTTATGTGTTCTATATCATTTATCAATTTCGTGCTAGCGTTGCCACTCTTTCGTCTCAATCATCGAGAGAAGGTGAACCGGTTCCAGATACTCGAGCAAGAGCATGGAGATATTTGTTGTTGTACTTCCTATTTGACATACTTGTAATTCTACCACTTCCACAGGTAATTAAGAGAGCTATTATGTATTTGCCAGATTGCATAAGTAGAAATGTAGAAGCACTTCAAGTTTACATCTTTATAAAATGGGCATTAATTTAGAGTTCGACTAAAACTACAAACTCATATAACTTGCTCCAATCTGTGCAGGTGGTAGTTTTTGCTATCATTCTACGAATGAATAACTCGAGGGTATTCCATGCAATACAGTCATTGTACTTTATAGTTATCTGTCAATTTGTGCTAAGGGTTCTTCGAATCTGCTCCTTGTTAAAAAAAGCTATACGGTCTTCTGGCGTCCGTCTCGAAACTGCATGGGCTAAAGCTGCCTTCAATCTCTTTCTTTATGTGCTTGCCAGTCATGTAAGTTATCCATGATCACTTTAGTCATCCTGTTCTAGTTCATCGATCTCAAAAACTAGGTTCTAACTATCGATGGGTTTTGTTGGCCGGCCTGTAGGTTGTTGGAGCCTTTTGGTACTTATTTTCAATAGAAAGAAGAGCATCTTGCTGGCGAAAAGCTTGTAAAACTCATGCTACTGCTTACTGTTGCTCTTTGGATGAGTCCTGCTTTTCAAAGACACCAAATTCCACAGATTTTAATTTTGGAATATACAAGGGTGCATCTGCTGTCATTGGATCAACAGATTTCATGACAAAGATCTCTTACTGCTTTTGGTGGGGACTGAGAAACCTGAGGTGTACACACATTTCTAATTTGTAGATCAAGAAATTAAAAGTTATAATTTCTACATATTTGTAGAGTTTTAATTTGTTCCTGCACATTTGTTTACCTATAGCTACCCTTTTGATATTAACTTGTGGTACATTTCAATTTTACATTCTACAGTTCTCTGGGTCAAAACCTCGAAACAAGTACCTATGTGTGGGAAGTCTGCTTCTCAGTTTTTGTTTCACTTTCTGGATTGATATTGTTGGCTTTTCTTATTGGAAATATGCAGGTTGGTCCTTAATGAAGTTTGACTTCCGAGTTCTCAGTTATTTAGTCATTACACCTCACGAATTTAACACCTCTTATTCGCTTGACAATAACTGCCATTTGTTGTGGAACAGACATATTTGCAATCGAAAATAGCAAGGCTGGAGAAAATGAGATTGAAGGGGCAAGAGGTAGACTTGTGGATGGCAATCCATTCCCTTCCTCGGGAGCTCAAGAAGCAAATAAGGCGATACCAGAAATACAAATGGCAAGTAACTAGAGGTGTTGATGTGGAGAGTCTTCTTCACAATCTTCCCCGGGACATCAGAAGAGAAACTAAGCTGCATCTATGCTCCAGTTCACTCAGTAAAGTGAGTATGTTCTATTGAAAACTGTCCCTATATAGTATATATATGTAAGTTGTAACATGTACACGATGCTATCAATTGTACATTACATGATGAGATGATGACCATCCGCAGGTTCCAATGCTTCAAAATATGGATAAACAATTGCTCGATGCAATATGTGATCATCTAAAGCCAGTGCTTTACATAAAGCGCAACTTCATATTCCGGAAAGGAGACCCTTTTGATGAGATGTTGTTCATCACTTGCGGCAAGTTATTGACTTACACCACCGCAGACAGTGCAGGTGCTGATTGTCTCGGAAAGGATGACTTCTATGGCCAAGAACTTCTTGACTGGGTGCTAAGGACTTATTCCAATCCCGGCGTATCCAACCTTCCCTTCTCTACCAAAACAGTCCAAGCGCATACGGATGTTGAAGTGTTTGCTCTAAGGGCCAATGACTTGAAAAATGTAGTGTCTAAGTTCTGGTGGCTTTTCCCCAGCTCTGGTTTGGAGCAAGCACGCAAGCCAAGGGCAGCTCAGGCTTTGCAAGCAGCCTGGCGCCGCCATAAATACCGTCAAAGACTCGCCAATCTAACCGTCTAAGGAGGGCGGTGTGTTTTTGCCACCCACTGCACTGCATTCTCATTCCCTTCATAGCATCATAGAGATGCATGCACATTAGTTCAAGATAACATTGTAGCTGATTTATTAGTAACTTGATTTGATGAAGAACTAATTAGACCATGAATGTTTGATTTAGTTCTTGCTATTCATGTCCTTGGGATCTTCAGGTTCAATTTGGACCGAGACGTACTGGACTCATTTTCACTCACATATTAATATTCTTGAAGCAAATTACGTACCTTTACTGTTCCAATGACTGATTGCTCAGACTTTGATGAATAGCCCGTGGACTTGACTTCTACAGAAGCAAAATGAAGCAACAAGATCTTTTGGTTTTCAATGAGATCTTTTGTGTTCCACTTTTGGCAAGAGCTGTTTAGGCTAATTAATCTAGTAATTAATTTTTGTTTGCTGTATGATCTAAATAGGACACATAGCTGTGATTTAGAAGATAATGCTGAAGAAAAAAAACTCAAAAACTTGATGGTACTACTCAGTCAAGTGCAAGTTCAGCATCAGTGGCCTCGGTTGTAAGTAAGTTTGACTGCCGAAGGTGGAATAAGATACTTCCTGTTCTGTGTGTTATTACTCTATTACTGGATCCTTTGTTTTGTTATCTCCTTGTGGACAATGATGAGAAGAAGTGCCTTGAATTGGACAGAAGATTAGGGGTCATAGCCATTGTTTTGCGAGTTCTGGTGGACTTCTTTTATCTGTTATATATTATTGTATCAATTCCGTGCTAGTACTGTTGTTACTCTCTCCTCTCGATCATCAAGAGAAGGTGAATTGGTTCCAGATACTCGGACAATAGCAAGGAAATATTTGTTCCTCTACTCCCTATTGGACATACTTGTGATTCTTCCACTTCCACAGGTAAAGGATAGCTACTTACATCATAGCTACTTGTGATTCTTCCACTTCCACTTCCACATGCAGGTAAGGATAGCTACTTACATTATAGTTTTTTTTTTTTTTGGAAGTCCTTCCATTATAGTTGCATTAGTATATCTTGCAACTAGTTGCATATTTTGTGTACATGTGATGTTTATTCTTGACTTTTAATCCAAACCATTCACTTGATATCCTAAGGCTAAAACCATGACACCTCCTTATTAAATGAGGCATTTTAAATGCAAACGTCGTTTGCTATGAGGACGGAGACGGTAAAAAGACGGTTCTTTTCTCTTCCCGAGTTCTTCCGACTCACCTCACTTCTCATCGTCCTTTGTTTCTGGTTTATACTTCCATCTTTTCAAGTTGGGTTTTGCATAAAAGCTCAAATCGAAAAAGATTGAGACCCAATTTGGGGAAGCAATCTAAGGGTTTTGTTCAGACGATGAAGAATGCTTTGTTATCGACTCGATGCAGATCTGCGCCGTACAGGTCGTCTTCTTTAGCTAGTAGATTTTGGGGCTCACCAAACAGAGCTGCAGAAGAAACAGGGAAAGAAGAACAGAGCATTGAACCCCAAAACAGAGAAAGAAGAACAGAGCATTGAAGATTCGAAAGAAGGGGAATTTGGATCAGACTCCACTCGGCCTTTGATTCACAAGGTGTAAATAATGATTTTCTAGAAAGAGAACCCTTCAAATTCTGAAATTCTCCACCATCATCATTGAGTTCTTATTGTTAGAATTGGTGGGCCAATAGAATGAACTTGGGCATTTGGAATTGGAGCTTCGTTTTCTACAATTCGGCGTTGCTTGAGATGCATTAGTGGGATTTAGAATCTGGGTTTGGAGGAAAACTCGAGAGGAACGCACATGTTTTTCTTTTGTGTTCGTCTTCTCGAATACTGAATTGGATCTCAAATATGGGTTAGAAGAAATTTCATGTGGGTAGCCTATAACTAGTTCTGCTCAAGTTTCGATTGAGAAAGAAAAAGAAATTGCACAAGTGTGAGAACATTCTTGAAGCAAATGACGTACCTTTACTGTCCCAATTGATTGCTCATGTCAGTAATTACTTCCAACAGGTAAGTTGGCAGTTGAATTTGAATTACTAGTACAAATAAGGAGGGCAGCGTTTCTCGCACTGAACACTGCCCACGCTGCAGTCTCAGAATAACACAACATACCATCGATTATATAGATGCATAGTTGCATACACACCAGTTCAAGATAACATTTTACATGATTCGTTACGACTTTCTCGAAAAGTCTTTGCGGTAAGAGAAGAATATGTTGCAAGATGCGCTGGTTTGATTCAGTGCTTCGTGTTGCCGTGTAACTTATTGTATCATGATGTAATTCGACATTTTTCACGGAGTCCTTCTTGCATGTCTGCGCTACATTTGTATGGCTCATAACCAAACAAAACCAAGGCAGCTGGTAAAGACTAGAGACAGCCAGCCGTATGCATGAGAAAAAGACTTTGAAGAGTAGATCGGTTGACTTCACTCTTTATAGTGAGCTCAAGTCTTTCACTTCCAAATATATTTGCTTTTGACTTCTTTGAATCTTTATGACACTTCTTGCTTCTTAAAACCCTTCTTTTCTTTCTTTTCCGGCAAATAAATTGCTAGATCAAGATTTGAATTGTGACAATGGAGGCTCAAATTTCAAGGTAAAGTGACTAATTTTCTCACCTCTGCTTGTTGCTTCCACATTTGGGTTGTAAGGTTTTAAGCCTGAGCAAGAACTGTTCTAGGATAGTTAATCAAGTAATTTTTGTTTGTTGTATGATCTAAATAGGACACAGAGCTGTGATTTAGAAGAGAATGCTAGAGAAAAAACTCAAAAACCTGATGGTACTACTCAGTCAAGTGCAAGTTCAGCATCCAAAGACTCGGTTGTAAGTAAGTTTAAAGGGCTATTGAGTTTTATGAAAACTTATTGTCGAGATTTGTCCATAGGCTTACGTTCCAAGAATAAGATTGTTGACTGCCAGCATAAATTAGTCCAGCAAAGGTGGAATAAGATACTTCCTGTTCTGTGTGTTATTGCGTTATCACTGGATCCTCTGTTTTGTTACCTCCTTGTGGTCAATGATGAGAAGAAGTGCCTTGGATTCGACAGAAGATTAGGGGCCATAGCCATTGTTTTGCGATCTGTGGTGGATTCCTTTCATCTGTTATATATCATTTATCGATTTCGTGCTAGTGTTGTTACTCTTTCCTCTCGATCATCAAGCAAACGTGAATTGGTTCCATATACTCAGACAAAAGCATGGAAATATCTGTTATTCTACTTCCTATTAGACATACTTGTGATTCTTCCACTTCCACAGGTAAGGACAGCTACTTGAGATACTTGCATTATGGCATTCATTGATCGATTTGCACAAGTTTATCTTACAAGTAGTTGCCTATTTTGTGTACTTATAATGTATTTTCCAGATTGCTCAAGTAGAAGTGTCAGAACTAAAGGGACCAATAACTTTCTCCATTCTGTGCAGGTCGTAGTTTTTTCTGTCATTCCAAAATTGAATAACTCATGGGTTTTCCATGCAACAGAGTCATTGTACTTTATACTTATCTTTCAATATGTGCTAAGGGTTCTTCGAATCTGCTCATTGTTAAAAGAAGCCACAAGTTCTTGGGGCATCCTCGCCGAAACTGCATGGGCTAAAGCTGCCTTTAATCTCTTTCTTTACATGCTTGCTAGTCATGTAAGTTATTCAAAACCACTTCTAATCATTCTGTCCTAATTTATTAGAAAACTAACTTCTTTTCATGCTTACTTTTGTTTCATTACTGATCCTCTCAAGTGATAAACTTTCTGGCCCTGTAGGTTGTTGGAGCCTTTTGGTACTTCTTTTCAATAGAAAGGAAAGCATCTTGCTGGCAAAAATCCTGTAAAATACATGCTAGTGCTTATTGTTCGTTATATTGCGATGATACATTTGGAGCTAGCCCTTTCCTGAATGACTCTTGCTCTCCAGAGACATCAAACTCCACATTCTTTAATTTCGGAATATACTTTGGTGCTCTTGAATCTCGCGTCATTGAATCAACAGAAGTAATACCGAAGGTTTCTTACTGCTTTTGGTGGGGACTGCAAAATCTGAGGTTTGCACACGATATTAGATATATCCTAGCTGTTCTTAGATTTTCTGTTCTTAAACATTACCTACCCTTTGGAGATTAACTTGTGGTACGTTTCTTCGGCAGCTCCCTTGGTCAAGGCCTCAAAACAAGTACCTATGTATGGGAAATCTGCTTCTCAGTTTTTGTTTCGCTTTCTGGCTTGATACTTTTTGCATTTCTTATTGGAAATATGCAGGTTGGTCCCAAATTTGAGTTTTATTTCAGAGCTCTAGGTTGGAGTTAATTAGTACTACATGACACAAATAAGTATTTTAGCCTAGAGTCCTTTTTTGTTGTGGAACAGACATATTTGCAATCAAAAACAGCAAAGTTGGAGGAAATGAGATTGAAAGGGCAAGAGATAGAGTTGTGGATGGCTTTCCATTCCCTTCCTCGGAAGATTAAGAAGAAGATTCGGCGATTCCAGAGATACCAATGGCAAGAAACTAGGGTGTTGATGTGGAGAGTTTACTGCACAATCTTCCCAAAGACATCAGAAGAGAAACAAAGCAATATATTTGCTCCGGTCCACTCAGTAACGTACGTGGGTGCTATGTTGATACTTATGCCTATATGCTACATATATTATATGCTAGGATTGCTAGCCATGCTATTGCTACATTACATGTTGAGGTAATGATATATCGATATTAACAGGTTCCAATGCTTCAAAACATGGATAAACGATTGTTTGACGCAATCTGTGATCATTTGAAGCCGGTGCTTTACATAGACCATAGCTTCATAATGCGAAAGGGAGACCCTCTCGATGAGATGTTCTTCATCACTCGTGGCACATTATTGACTTACACCACAGAAGGCAGTGCAAGCGCTGTTTGTCTTGAAAAGGGTGACTTCTATGGCCAAGAACTTCTTGATTGGGTGCTCAAGAATCCCAATCCCAGCCTATCCAACCTTCCCTTCTCAGCCAAAACAGTCCTAGCACATACCAAAGTTGAAGTGTTTGCTCTAAGGGCCAATGACTTGAAGAATGTAGTCTCTAAGTTCTTGTCGCTTTTCCACACTAGCTCTGGTTTGGAGCAATGGCGCGAACCGAGGGCAGCTCATGCTTTGCAAGCAGCCTGGCGCCGCCATAAACAGTTTCAAAAGACTCCCCAGTCTAAGGAGGGAAATGTTTCTGCGCCTTCCTGACTGCATTCTCATTACCCATCATAGCATCATAGAGATGCATGCACATTAGTTTAAGATTACAGTTTACCTACCTGATTTATTTGTAACTTGGTTTGGTAAAGAACTTATTAGATCATGAACTTATTAGATTGTTGACTGCCAGCATAAATTAGTCCAGCAAACGTGGAATAAGATACTTCCTGTTCTGTGTGTTATTGCGTTATCACTGGATCCTCTGTTTTGTTACCTCCTTGTGGTCAATGATGAGAAGAAGTGCCTTGGATTGGACAGAAGATTAGGGGCCATAGCCATTGTTTTGCGATTTGTGGGGATTTCTTTATCGATTTCGTGCTAGTGTTGTTATATTTCATTATCGATTTTGTGCTAGTGTTGTTACTCTTTCCTCTCGATCATCAACCAAAAGTGACTTGGTTCCAAAATGCTTCAAAACATGGATCAACGATTGTTTGAAGCAATCTGTGATCATTTGAAGCCGGTGCTTTACATAGTGCACAGCTTCATAATGCGAAAGGGAGACCCTCTCGATGAGATGTTGTTCATCACTCGTGGCAAAGTGTTGACTTGCACCACAGAAGGCAGTGCAAGCGATGTTTGTCTTGAGAAGGGTGACTTCTATAGTTCTATGTCAAGAACTTCTTGACTGGGTGCTCAGGAATCCCAATCTCGGCTTATCCAACCTTCCCTTCTCAACCAAAACAGTCCAAGCACATAACAAAGTAGAAGTGTTTGCTCTAAGGGCCAATGACTTGAAGAATGTAGTCTCTGAAAGATTACTCTGATTACCTTTATCTATTGGTCTTCCACCTTTCCTAAATACTTTATATCTGTTAAGATACACTTAGTGGCACACTAAACACTTATTTTTTCTATATACATAATTAGTCGTTATTTTTTCTATATACATGTGTTTTACTAAATTTTTCTTTAATACATACTTCTTCTTTTTTTTATGATGCAAGGCTTACATACATAAGGTGGTCTATATTAGGATAGACAAAACGCAGTTCAATTGGAAACCGGAAGCGATAAGGATCTCGTTTTGCCTGCACAAGAAAAATTTAGTAAGATAATACCCACAAGAAATATAACACTAGCCGATCAATAGTAAGAACATCATACCATAAGAAAGAGAATACAAAGTCAATAAAACAAAAGAGAGAGAAAGAAATTGGAGTGCTGGACTTGCCAGAATTTCAACCATTACACGCATACCAACTTTTATGTGATGGCGGATCCAGTACCAGTCATTATTTTTTATCTGAACCCACCTGAAAGACATTAATACTCATCATATCAAACTACTTTGAATTGAAATAAGCCAGCTTTCAACTCTGGATTAGTTAAACCATGAAAGTATCAATGTATGCACCCCACTATTACACATTACTGAAATTAGTCGATTTGCCCCCTCAAGAAATAAAGATATGGCTTCCAGCAATGAATATAAATTTCAAGTAACAAAAACTTGAGTAAAACTAAATAAGACAAGCATAGCATATCATATACACCTCCGATGTCCACAAATGCTCCTTGATACAGATGTATAGATGTCACTTTTCCTTCACAGATCTGCATTACACATATTCCCACTGTAACATCAGCCACCCTGTCTCTTGCGACCAAAGACACATCCTTTACCCTTCTTTCTCAACCATACAACCTAGTAAGCATTCCGTACTAAATGAAACACAACTATGCCATATGGATGAGCACCTAAGCAATCAGCATTCTTTGGATATAACGTTCAAATTTTCATTTCCAGAAACACAACATATAAGATATAAAAAGATAAGCACAAGAACTTACTTGTCGGAGCTGAAGGCTTTGGGTTTGAAGAGGTTGGTGGGAGGGGAATGGGTGAGATGGGGAGGGGTCCATTTGGGTTGGGGTTTGGAGTGGGGAGAAGGGTTTAGGGTTTTAGGTGAAGAGGAATTGGTGAGGGGTTGCATCACTGAGAGTGAAGGTGAGAGTGTCCTAAGCTCTCAGAGTGAAACTGGTGAGTGGATAAAGTAATTTCTATTTTTGTTTTTGTTTTTTTCTTTCTCCATGTTGGGTTTCGATCTGGTGTGTCGCTTCTATAATTCTTTCTATGCTGTCTGCCAATCTCGGCTCTTTATGCTGTTATTGACTTGGATAAATTTAGCGCGAGTTGTTTTAAGAATTTATCTTCAGGGTTAATGGTCTTCTTATACCAGTTCATAAGATCTTGAACTTGCACAATGTTCATTCAACCTAAATTGGTTTGAGACGGATGCTTCGATATTTCTACAAGCGTATTAGGCTTAATAATTGTGGATGTTTATGATCATCATTTATTTTACTTCTAAAATAGGTGATTATATGATAAATAAATGAAACATTCAACTAATGCACTTGAGAATTGGAATTGCACTAAAAAATATAAATTAACGGATTTTTTTTTAAAAGAATAAATTAACTGATTTCAGGATTTAGAGTTTTATCAAACAATTAAAGCTAAAATAATAGAGTATTAAAGCACTTGAAATTTTCGCCATCAGCAGTAAGAGAGGTCATATATACACTACATATCCATCAAACAAGCTATGAACAGCTGAATAAGTAGGCCCTATTAATTATTAAGATAAGCACTAATTACAGATAGTTAATTTGAAATGTCAAGACTCTAAGAGTAGAATTTGAAATCCTTGGCTTGAAGTATGATATTCCTCAATGCACCAATAGGAGCAAAAATCAGCAATAACACTCCAGCTATAATGCAGAACTGTAATAGAAGAAAACCAGAATGAAATTAGTATTTGCAAAGAAAAATAATACGTAAAAGAACAAAGTACTTTAAGTTCTTGCTATCTTACCCAATTTGCAAACCAGGATAAGCTGAACTTCTTAGGTTTGTAGATGACGAGCCACATGATGCAAGGAAGCTACAAGAAATTTTCAGGTAATTAAGTACTAAAAGGGAATGAAAAATCCACTGATGCAATGTCATTATAGAAGTTACTTACAAAATATGTTGTGGGAGCAAAAGCAAATCCTCCAAAGAAACTGAGAAGCCCGCCAAAGAAAGGGAACGTGACTCCGATGAACAAGGTCATTGCTGCATTCACGCAGAACACATTAATATTGAGTGAAATAGAACATATGTACCATATTTCTAAACCACATTATTAATCATATCTCAAGACTCATGTATGATGTGTGAAGTTAACTCAAGATTAAGATGATGGGGAAGAAAATGATAATTACCAACAAATAGATTTCGTGATATAAAGCGAAGAGAATAAGAAGGTTTGAAATTCATCTGTTTCACTAGAGCTGCTTCAATTGTGTCAAACACCGGCATTGCATAGACCTACATAAGCAACAAGATGAACAACATGAATACTTAAACAACTGTTTATGCAGTAATGTAAATATTGAAGTAGGACTCTACCTGATAACTTCCAATGACATGAATAACAACAAAGGCATTAGCAATAACAATAAGCCACTTAGGTTTCTCCAATGATATGAGGATGTTATCCTGAATACTGTTTCCGAACACCCAATAACCGATAAGAGCAACTGGGAAATAGCACAAAGCCACCACAACATATGCAAGCATCACACCCTTCCACATTGGTTTTTTGGAAGGCTTGTCAGGTGTAGAAGGAAGTGTTGCTTGAATCTCCAAAACCACATTGTGACCAGCAAAAGAAAAAGCTACATCTCCCAAAGCACTAAAGAAGTTGAACACATTTCCTGTGGTGGTTGAAGCCCTGGGGCCATACTGCACTTCTGGTTGAACCCCTTTGTGAAGTGAAGCTCCCCAAGCAACTGTAGAGTAGCTGTGTAAATACACAATGAGACATTAAACCAAATACTTCAGCAAATTAAAAAATGTAACTGACATGAACTTCTTAATCTGAAACTAGATCCCATTCGTAGAAAACTCTGCTCAATCAATAAACTTGTATAGGAGGTGCCAGAAGCAATTCTAGAGATTAACTAAAGGCCTCTTGTAGAAGCACTTCAGGGTGATTTTGCAACAAGCAGTTCAGTTTTTAATCAAGGATTTGATTCAGGTACGATGTCATAAGTACTGGGTGACCTAAGTACTAGATTCTATAGGTTGGTTAAAATAGATAAAAGTGCTTTTATAGTTACTGAAGCACTTGTACTTTTTGGAGAAGCAGCTAATGGTTAATTCCCTAGAAATCACTACCTATCAATTATAGGAAGATATAAAGGTATATAATGTGTGTCTCATCTGTTCTAGGAAGATATATGGGAATTCGACTGTACACAATTCTAACAAATTAACTGGATGAAAAGGAAAATATATGTACCTCAAGGACATGACAGCTGCAGCAAGAGAAATACCAGCAATGGAATTGAAGCTAGGGAGGTGAGAGATAACAAAGTGGACAGCGGCGAAGATCATGATGAAGTAGGTGGTTTTGATTGGTTTTCCAGGGGACACAGTATCGTGGATCTTCTGCAGTGATTTACCACCTGTAATCATATAGACGATGCACGTACCAGATTGCACCATTAGTTGTTGGGGTACCACAATCCAAAGCCCTAGCTTTTCTCCGAAGGCATGTTGACCCAACTCATGGTACCTATCAAACCTCTTCCCCGGCACGGACTCATGCATCTCTACCATCTGCCATAAGGTGTATAGCGTGATAATCCATGAAAGAACAATCACAGTGACTCCAGGTCCCCTAAAGCACAAAACCCAATTTAGTTAATGGCTCCAAAATATGCTATCATTATGTTAATCATGCAAAAAAAAAATATGGCATATTACCTAGCTCACTGAATCTTAAACGGGGGTCCTACTTTGTATCACCACACGCTAAACTTAAACTCCAAGTACTGAATTTATGCATAAAACTAAGTCGATTTTGCTTCTATTATCTTTCTCACATAATGCCTTTAACACTTGATCCAAAAACAGCTTTGAACAAAATCAGTATAAGGACGTACTAAATCTTTAAAAATCATGTTCATGTCAAAAAGCACAAAAACAAGCCAACCTTTCGACCCTAAAAAACTCGAAACGCTGGTCCTACAACCAAAAACCTGAAGACATGAAATTGAAGCATGCCTTACCATCCAAGTTGAGACATGGCAAAAGGAAGACCAAGCACACCAGCACCAACCATGGCGGTGACATTGTGGAAAGCAGAGTACCACCAGGTTGCAGTCCTAGAACTTGTGATGGGAAGCCAGTCATTCAGATCTTTTTCCTTCTGATCAATACCTTTTGCTTCAATATCCATCTCTCCCTTCAATGAGTAAAAGCATAAGAGTTGCCCAAACCCAAAACAAGTTCTCTTGCTTTGATTTGATCATAAATAAGAACCGAGAAAGTGCTACGTAAGTAGGACTCCTACAGGACTTCGAGTTTGTTTCTTGTTGAACTGAAATCGTTAGGCTCCTGAGGGTAGATTGAGTACTTAGTGAACTGAAACTAACTCACACTATATGTGCAAGAACTTACTTTTAGCCATTTGATTTTTAAAAACTTTTGAAATTTCTAATTTACCCTTTTTTGGATCATATCTATCTCATTGAATCCTTGTAGAACTGAAATTCCTAAGTAGAATCTGTATCCAAAAAGGATAAAGATTCTTCTAGTGAGGAATCAGATGGTACAGAATTCAGTCAATCACTTTGCCAAAAAAAAAAAAAAAAAATCATTCAACACAAGTGAATCCAATCCACCCTCAGAAGTCTATGATTTCAGTTGAAAAAGGAAATCGTAAATCAAAGTCTCTTTGACTCTTTACCTATAGCTTTTGGGTAAAAATACTTGAACCTGTGCAACTACATTTTTTCGGTTAAGATCTTTACTATGAGGCTCTAGCTCAAGGAGAGAGGAGTGTATGAGATGGTGAAGAGGAGGCAGAGATAAAACTGTTTAGAAGAATGAGATATGCATGAGTCGAGTGGTTGTTGTAAAGTGCGACTCCAACCAAGTCCACAAATAGTCATGAAACAAAGATTCTGAGTTGTTTGTTAATCACACAAGGTTTGCTTTGGCAGTTGTCAAGCAAAGTGTAAGTGCACAACGGAGAAGTTCTCAAGTATTGCATATCACAGACTCTCGTTACGTAAGGAAAAAAACAAAAAACAAAAAAAAAAAAGCCACCGGATTGGTTAGTAATTTAGCAATTAACTACTCTTGAAACATATTGTCAATGGATACCTACAAAGCTTGATAGATGGAGAAAATATACAATGATATCGATGTAGTTTACGGTTGCAGTCTTACAAATAACTAATTATAGCTAAATCAACATTCTATTACAAAGCAGGAGGCCCCCAGAACCAATTCTGCGCTGTTGCTTCAGTGTTTCTAAGAGAAAATCTTCATTGTTTTTAAGCTGGAGATACTTTTCCATGTCAAAGCGTGAAGGATTTGACCCGCCCGGGTATGATTGGCGCTGGTAATTACCAGATTCTTCAATTTTACTGGATGCATTTTCCATGATGTTAAATGGCAGGGAATCGATTATTCCAGGGCTCCAACTCCCACGGCTACTAGCAGACTGACTATGGTCTTGCGCATTGGTCACTTCCTGTAAATTGAATATCAAAGAAATTTGAGTACGATATACTAGAGATAACAATGAATGAAAAACGAGACACGCCACAGTGGCAATCAAAAACTGTAATGGGGACGCTAAACTTCCAAATATTACCTGAGAAGCACCCCATGAAAAAGATTGTGGGGTCATTGGTGGTTCAGTCTTATTCCTGCACCCCATAGGAGTACCATCATTACTAGTCTCCCACCGCACCCAAGGCAGTACAACGCCATCCATGAAAACAGGAGGAGGAGGAGTTGACATGGCTGGACTCTGAAAAGTTTCGCCCTTCATTATTCCTCCTAAGCTGGAATTTGTATCACTCCTTTCACCATCAAGTGATGATATATCTGTGTCTTCAACATTTGAAATGAAGTCCTCAATATATCTCTCTGCTTCCTCAGTCAGTCGCTTAGACACCCTACCTTTGTCATTGCTCCTCTGCCAAGTGCAATACAAATGTCAATATACAGAGTCTTAGAAATTTCATACCAATCCCTCAGACAGGTAAAATAATAATAAATGTAAAATATAATAATAATAACATACAAATATAAACAAACTCAAAGATGACAAATTTTGCAGATTATCAGATGGAACATGTACCCTTCTAGTTCGTGACGGTCTGTCTGGACTGACAATTTTCTTTGGCTCAGGAAGCAATTCTTTTACAATCTTTGAGAGTTCCCTACTGTGTTGTTCCTCCAGCACTATTTCCGCTAATAAATCTTGTTTACGCTTTTCTGACTGTCAATACAAAAAAAAAAAAAAAAAAAAAAAAAAATATTTGATCTACTAGTAGCTAAAACTTCATTAAAATGGCACATTTGAATGCGAAGTAGTTGCACAGAACATTTCAAAGTAGAATATAAAAGCAAACACGGCACTCTCAGCTTACAGGCTGCTATGGCATAGTTGACAAATAATCTGCCCTAATATCCAGAGTCCAGACATCAAAGGCCATACTCTATACTCAACTAAACTCGCCTTTACACATAGGCCAACTGGTGGACATTGTGTAACAGGCTGAAAGGCACTCAAAAAGTCATAAATTGACTATTGTTAGAGATGAAGGACATTTCAGAGGATGCACTGTTTTCAGAACAACTACAAAACATACACAATACAAAATTATAACCTGAGAATCTAAATACAAAATTTCATACCCGTTCCAATTTGGAAGAATAATTCTTCCTGATCGAAGAAACAGCCTGAACTACATCTGAACCGTTAGAACGCAAGGAATCACCAGGTGCTGGAACAGTATATTTAGTTTTGCCCTTTTCCTGAATAAGTTAAAAGGAAATGAGCTTTAAAATCAAAATAAAGGACCATCAAAACTCTACAAGCGCAGGACAAAGAACATATGTATTGGTTCTAAAGAACACTAAAAGCAGACCTGTTCAAGTTCCGTCCTAATCTCTTCCACAGCATGTCTAAGTTCTTTTCGCATTACTTCATATAATCCACTTTTCATATCATTACCAGCAGGGTGCTCTGCCTGAAAATTAACAAGATAACAAATAAGAGCAACTGAGACAAAAGAACTAACTAGGTGGTCTTGATTTCATAAAATGTTCTACAAAGTTTGTCTACCTTCTTCTCTGAATATACAGCTCGTATAGTCTTCTCAGCCCCATTTTTATAGATATAAGCATCCTTCCCCTCATCATCAGTTAGGACAGAAGACTGGCTCTAAACAAAAAACTGAAAGTTAAGGTCTTTAAATTTTAAGGATTGAAGCCAACTCAACCACCAGATATGGTCACTCTCAGTGCTTCTTTTCTACCAATTTCAGCTATATGCTGCCCTAACTAAACACTAGTAGGTAAAAATTCAAACAAACATAGACCAAATAAATGGAGAAACACTTACGGAGTAACCATCATGGCACTTCAGATCTTTTTGGCTAAGAGACCTTCTTAATCCTGGCCTATAATTTGAATCCAATGACTTACGGGACAAGGGCATGTGGTTGTTTCCACTAGTGAAGTTTTTCGACTTAGCAGTGCTACGATTATGAGTATGATCGAGATCACTCTGTCATAAATGCAGCCAGAAATAAATGAGTTGGAGTATCTCTATAATCTGATATAGATAACAATCTTACATCTACATTGAGTATTAACAGATTACATAATAGTCTTCAGTCCCGATGTCTAATACAGTCTACACAATGTGGCTAAAAATTCTTTCTTTTACCCATGCAAATACTCCTTCAAATGATTCTAAAGAGCACTAATTGTAATGCAAATTTGTTATCCAAACAAGAACAGAATGCAACAGTAAACTAACTACTTTCTAATGCTATCACATCAATCACAATTCAAAATGAAATTAAAGAAGAAAGCCACCACTATTCTCACCTCTGAATCGCTCATCTGATACCGAGCAACAGAAACTGATCGCCTTTGCCTCGAATTTGTCTTACTTTCCGAAACTACCCTCCCTCCACCTGAGCTATTACCAGCACGGCCCCTCGTCTCACCGCCGCCGCTGCTCACCCTCGGGCCATGCCTCGACACCGACCTCCCCCGCCTCTGGGCAGGGGTAGTTTCGGAACTCCGCAACGCCGAGCGTCTTCCTCTATCATCCGAGCCAGAATCAAACAGCTCAATCGCCAGGTCATCAAGACTAATCTCCGGGAACCCCGAGCCCCTGACCGTGTTCACAAACTTCCTCCTGGGAGTCGGATTGACTTCAAACTCCTCGGCAGGCGGCTCCGTTAGCCCGCGCGAGAAGCAGCTGAGGCTGCGCGAGCGCCGGTGAGACCGATTAACCGAAGCCGAGTCCTCCGCCGGAGCCGGAGAGCTC
The DNA here is from genome assembly GCF_958449725.1 of Rosa rugosa. Lineage (NCBI taxonomy): Eukaryota > Viridiplantae > Streptophyta > Magnoliopsida > Rosales > Rosaceae > Rosa > Rosa rugosa. Next base: position 52,689,819 of record NC_084825.1, read on the forward strand.
CCGGTCGGCATCCGCTTCGTCGTCGATTTGAACGCCGAGGTCGCCATTTCGCGAAATTTCAAAACTAACAAGCTTGTGGAACGAATCAAACTAAAACAAATATAAAATAATCAGATAGACGAAAGCTAAGTTTTTCGACGGACAGTGAAAGCTAGGGTTTGAGTGGTCGGCGATCGGCCGGAGGTAGCTGAGAGAAGAGTGAGAGAGGTTTTAAGGGGAAGATTAAGACCAGGGTGTATACTCACTGTATGTATTGCAAGAACCTTCAAACGTTTGCACACTGAACACACCTGATTAAGACATGGAAGGAAAAAGAAATGTAATCAAACAAACAAATCAATGAAGATTAAGACATGCAAATTTTTTCCTTCTTTAGATGGATTAGAGCATGTGAACCAATGCAAATGGTATCAAATACTATAGGCGATTTGTAACAAATCACGCTTAAATTTTTTTTTTCCCTTTCATGAGTAGGAGTTGAGTCACACAAAGATGAAATCTCACCTATTTCTTCTTGCTAACAGACCTGCAATGCAATAAAAAGTAGGAATAAGGAGTTCATACAAAGAAGAATAAATGATGCAATTGACAAAGAGAAAAATTAAGCATACAGCTTTTAAGAATAGAAATCCATCATATAATTCGTATCAAACACAAACTATAGCTACGAAGATCATGAACATGCAAAAAAGGGTATATGAATTCAGTTGAAAGTATAAGGAAAACCGGTCTGAAGCAGAAACCACAAATAAGAGGGCAATCATATCAATGAAGAATAACAGTAATCAATATTTTCTCTCTTACAACTCCCCCTTTCTTAATGTGGACATAATTTTAAAATAGAAATGAAATTTTAAAATAAAGGTCCAGTTGCCTGTAGAGCAATTCTTTATAGTGGAAGATATACCCAGGTGATGGCAAGCTGGGAAAAGATTAGAGAAAAGGCTTGGTAAAGCAGAAGAAGACGCAGCAGAGGACTAAGTTTTTTTCATATTCCCAATCCCTCAAATATCTGGTGATATCTGACTTTGTAAAAATATATGATAAAGATATATGCATAACTAAAGTCCAAGTGGTTACATTACATGATACGTACCTTTCTACTTGATCATCAATTTATAAAAATAAAAAATAAAAATAAAAAAATCAGAAATTAAAGAAAAAAATATCTCAAGCATGAATGAAATTACACTGAAGACCTCAAAATTAATAGTCCTCTTGCTTAAAGGAGTATTAAACTGTGAAAAACATGAAAAGTATATGTAATATTGTTTTGAGAGTTTTACTTACCCTCAAGACTTAGATCAATTAGTTTCAGGTAGCCTCCTGGGAATTCTGTTTTGGCCAGCAAAGTTTTTTTTTTTTCTGTTTTTTTTTTTTTAATGGTGTGCAGAGAATATCTTTGCTGTAAGCAAACAGAAAATCCATTAGAAATTTACAACATTAGAGAATAAATATGTTACTTTAGGTTTACTGATGCAGGTTGTGAGTGTGAAAAAGGTAAACACATTTTTCTTCACGCATATTTCTCATGCTTATTCACTATGTAAATCATGAAGGTATATCAGATTACAATTCAAGGGAAGAAAAAACAAACTATATTGATCTGACCAAACTTAAATGCAGTTAAACTGACCAAACTTAAATGCAGTTAAACTGATCTATGTGCTGCTCTATCTGAAAGCTTTATAAGAAACTACCATTTTCTGATAATGTAATGATTCAGGTTATGGCTATGTTTAAAGAGCTTCAAGTTGATTCGGAAAGTGATGTCCTGGATAGCCTTTCAGTCAAAGACACTGTTGTTGAGGAACCATGAAAAGAGTAAAGCTTTGAAATACTGACAGTGGATTCAATCCTTCACATTATGTGGACTGTATATAATAGAACACCAAATCAGAGAGCAAAGTTGAAGAAAGGTATGGAGGGAACCAAGGACAGGAATTCTTGTGTTAGCTCAACTGGGTAAAGCACATAGTCTTTCATTTTGGAAGGCATGGAGAGAACTGCAATGCAAATTTCAAATACATACCCATATCACCCTAAATGAAAGGTTTATGCTGTAAATTAAATTTCTTGAAAATTGTTGTAGTAGAGCTGAAATTTCTGCTGAGATCGGAAGGCGTCTCTCAAAGTTCAACATGATTAGATCAGTTACTGAGAAAAAGTGTTCAGTAACTTTTACCACTGGTGGCTACCCATTTTTGGTTTAAAATTTTCTAGCTGCGCTACGTGAGTTTCTTTATAAAATACTGAATCTTTACTATGTATGGCCTTTTTGGTTGCTGTTAATTAGATGTTATCAAAGACTGGACCTTGTTGACTTAGATCCTAATTATGATTCTCAATTACTTTGATGACATTGATTGCATCACTGTTAACTTCAAGCTTGCTGAAGTTTTCTCCAACTTCAAAACAAAGTTCTATTAACTGTGTTATGGGCTTAGCTGGCTCTGTTTCACTCCAAAAGAACATACACTTAATGAATCTAAACACAACAACCTATCTATTTAAAAAGATCATGTAACTATTTTTTCAAAGAATATATAATAAAGAAGAAAAGAGAAAATTATTCAGACAAAGAATAAGAACATTTGAGAGTTGAATCTCAATTCGATTACTGCTATGATTGTTGCTGCATTCTTAATATATTATCAAAGGGCAAAATTCAATAAAGACAACTGAAACAATTTCGTTATGAAACTCAAACCATTATATCATATTGTTAAAAATTCTAACTTGAACTCAAAAACTGACAGAAAGCTAAATACCAATTTATGCAAACAAACTTTGAAGACCCTGCAAGTCATGTTCCTACCTAATACTATCAATCAATCAAAAGAAATAAAAAATTACTTAACGATTAGAATTGACCTACAAAAATGACAAATAGAGCAATGTTCTTACCTGTTTTCAAATTATAATTTGCTTATCACAAAACTCCTTTGACCAAAACCAAATAGTCCAAGACACACACCAGAACCTGCATTAGAAAAGAATCATACTTTAGTAAATGATAACAAACATAAATCAGACTAGTGCAACCTATACCAAAGTCGGGCATGTATAGAAAACCCTCATTTACACGCCTTGATCGAAGCAAAGAAGACTTTAGTATAAGGGGAATTCTAAGGTTTATCTGTTGGGTTGGAGTCTTTGGAGGGAATTGTTAAATGTCTCTATTCCCAGACTTTGATTCCACTGCAGTCACAAACAATTCCCTCCAAAGACTCCAACCCAACAGATAAACCTTAGAATGCAAAGTTTGTTGCCGAGCACAGAACTTATCAAGGATAAACAATTTCAATCACATACTCTAATACATTGCTAATTTGTCTTGCTAGCTTTAACATGTAAATTATTATTTCCCTCGCGCTAATTAATTAGTCTAAGAATTGGTAAAGAGTTTACACCCTTTGACAGAATTTTGGGTTCACCATGTGCACAAACTAATACATATACCAATTGCTGTTCAAATTTTCGCATACACTTGAGAGAAATCCCTTTCCTTGGTTATCATTTTGTGGCTGTTTTAAAGGAAGGGAGCAGCTGTGGAATAGAACATATATATATCTTCAGGTGAGGTGATTCATCAACACTCAAAAGATACAAACTGCCCTACGTCCCAGTTCACTATGTAAAACTTTGTTTGGTATTGACAATTCTCTAATATGAATTGAATTCGCAGAAACAAATATATAGTGAGATTGTAAAGCAAACAACAAATACAGATAGATTTCATAATCAAAACCACAATTTCAAACAACCCAAACCAAACACTCACCTCCTCTTCTTTTCCAAACCTGTCCTACTCGTTTCCAGGCCACCTTTGTATCGACCGGACAGCGACGCCTGTTAATGTCAGAGCTTGATAACTACAGTGTGCAGTGCAGGAGCTTTATTTTGAATGAGGGACACGGGAGTTTTTGGGCCGGTTTTGTGTTTTGATTTTTGAAAAAGGAAATTTATTATTTCCTACTATTTTCACGGATTTATTGCCCTCTTTGGAACTTTGTGTGCATGAACAAGTTTGGTGAAGAGGATCAAGCTAGGTAAAATTGCAACAAGAAAAAGGAAAAACAAACTTGCTTAATTAGTATATTTGCTTTGCCGGAGAAGTATATATATAAAAAGAAGATAGTAATCGAGAATTTTGATGTTTAAATATTTAATTCAATCATGTGGAAGAAAATACATAAAGATGGCAATAAAATTGCGCACCAATTGGCTAAACAAGCTATGGTTGCTAGAGAAAATAAATTTTGGAAGGAAACCCGAAGCTGTCAAAGTGGCGAGGCACTGTGCTGCAATGCACAGTTGGAGCATTTCACATGCGCCGAAGGGGTTTATCTTGGGCCTAGGAAGCCTTTGGGTTCCCCTTGACAAAGTCAAAAAAAATTTTTGGAAGGAAACACCATGGCTTTTTGAAATACTGTTAGTTGATTGTAGGAATTGAAGTTATGGAGGGTGGTACTTTTTTTTATTTGCTCTCATCAAGTAGGGTTTTTAATGAGGCCACATTTAATTCCAAAGGTTGTATTGACCATTTGTTATTGATGAAAGTTTATATTTGATAAAAAAAAATACTAAAAAAGTACATATTAAAAAAAATATTAAAAAAGTACAACGAAAAGATAACTCGATCTGCTACTATTAGTTTATCATTGATTTCCTGCAACCTCCGAAAGGTTGCGATATGGCACAAATTGCTCATGAAATTGAGCTCATAACACTAGTCTAATTGTATATGTGTATATCCTACCATTTTTCAAGCCAAGTGTTGCAACTGTATTTCACATCGCAAATGTTAAGTCCAGCATTACCCAAACAATTTTCTTGATCTCCAACTAATTTTGCATTAGCTTTTACAAAAAATCACCTGCTTGAATTTGTTAGGAAAGGCCACAGACGGCATTGGCGTGTGGCTTTCTTTCTTTCCTTTTCCAGGAAACCTACTTCTATACCATAACGTAAACGGAAAGGCCACCAACTCTGATATTATAGTGCTTGTAAGAGACTCCTATTTTAAATAGGATAAAGCTGAAATTGTCAAAGTTTGAATGTCCACACTTTTCTAGTTGTGAAAATGTCTGATCTAGCTACTCTAATACAAAGTACCGAAGCATCTAATCAGGCACAGACCAATTTTGAGTTTATATGTTAGAATCAAAATTATTTTCCGCTGCTGCATCTGCTAACCATGAACCGAAATCTACACATATACTATCGACATTGATTCAATACTACTTTTGCTGCCTTATGCTGAATCAAATGATGCAATGTACGTCATCAAGTCAACGATGCGAGTGCTGCAAGTTCATCATAAAACAAACCAAAATGAGAAGAACATTTGGATTATGGTTTCATCACCATGAATTCAAAAATGGAGGTTACATTAGGTGTCGAAAATCACCTGTATCCCCACTCATTGTCGTACCATGCAACCAACTTGTGGAAGTTATCGTTCAAAGCAATTCCGGCCTTTGCATCAAAAATACTTGACCTGCACAGTTATGATCCAATAGATGATGTAACAGCAATTACCAAAATCATAGGCATATATATGCATTTGTGTACCTGCTGTCACGCTCAAAGTCAGTCGAGACCACATCATCTTCAGTGTAACCCAAGATTCCCTTCAGGTTTCCCTCAGACTCTTCCCTATAGAGACCATTATAAATTGAATTATACCACCAAATCAGAGCTTGATAGTTTAGATCAAGAACTACTAAATACATTTCAACGTATTCGTCTCTGCCCTTACTTGATGGCAGCTTTTATTTCCTCATACGTAGCCGGCTTTTCTAGTCTCACTGTTAGGTCTACCACCGAAACATCAAGACTAGGAACACGGAATGACATTCCGGTCAATTTACCATCCAGGTCAGGTAGAACTTTACCAACAGCCTTCACAAGCCACAGTACATATGGTTAGTTTGAGACATTGCAAAACTAAGGTGACAAACCAAACATTACGGATAAGATCGACTTGTGGTAGTGAGGATGATTCACAATGTTACCCATGCGGTCAGAAAGTAAAGTGCATAATGCTTCACCGGTTTTAGTCCAAATCCTCATTTCCGCCCAACTTTGGTTGAAACGATATATACATCAACACAAATCATCAGTTGAAATAGGGGTGTAGAGGCCATTTGGAAGATACTTGAACGAAAATTAGGATTTGGAACTCCGAGGGAAGTTACTAGGAATTCTTTTGACGATAGCAATGACATTTTGATTCAACCACAAAGATGTTTTGTGATTCTTAGTCTAAGATTTCCGCATAATTTTAAAGGAGGCCAGGGTTTAAATGTTCCATCACATGTACTACAATTGCTATTACCTTAGCAGCTCCGGTAGTAGTGGGAATGATGTTTATATAAGCAGCTCTTCCAATTCTCCAATCTTTGATAGTTGGTGCAGCTTTTCCAGGTCTCCAATCATTAGGACATGTTCCATCAACACCTCTTTGGCTAGCTGCATCATCAAAAGTTAAGACCGCAAACTGAACATAGGGTAATGTGGCCTAAAGAACTAAACTAATGCCTCTATTGGTTCACTGCTTAGAGATTTAGGAATGTGGAAAGAATTCATTAATTAATTTCCCCTGTAAATGCAAGCTTGGGGAAAAAACAAAAGATGGCTGCTCAAAGGAAAATGGTGCCCGAAAAGATGGAAGACTAATTAAAAGCATTCGTCTCCAGCGGGTTTGCTTTCATTTCTCCTGAGACATTGAATTGTTCAATTTCCTCTAATCAAACGGGGCCGAAAAGAATTGCAAAACGAACAACAAAAAAGAGCCCTACCAGTAACTGAGTGAACAGTGCTCATCAGACCCTCGATGATACCAAATTTATCATGAATTACCTGCAAAATTCACATGAGTATTAGACTATTAGCAACAGCATCAAATTCTACCATGATCAAATGTGCAGACAGACATGAACCTTTGCAAGGGGGGCAAGGCAGTTGGTGGTGCAACTAGCACCGGAAATAACATTAAGCTCCGGCTTGTATTCCTTCTCATTGACACCCACAACAAACGTAGGAGCACCATCACAAGGGCAAGTGACAATAACCTTCTTTGCTCCGCCCTGGTAGTATACATAAAAGAAACTCAGGTAAGGCAATCAATTCATGACCGAAATCCATGAATATCCCCCAAAAACGAAGAGATCAAAGCCATAGTGTTTGAAAAAGCAAAGGTGTGAGTATAACAAAGCTAGCAAACCAATTTCTAGCATACAACTCTAACTTCAAAAGGAAAAAAAAAAAAAAAAAAGGCTCATCATAAAGGCCTGAGCAATTGCACTAAACTAACTGCCTGCTAAACAGAACAAAATTTGTCATGATCTGAAATCCACGATACATAAACCAAACTGCATCAAAACATGACAAGTTATTAGGGAGAGCAGCCAACCTTCAAATGGCCCTGAGCAAATTCGATTTCTGTGGCAGTACCAGAGGCATCCACGATGTATTCGGCTCCGGGGCCAGACCAAGGGATTTCGTCTTCTCGGCTAAAAGGTTTTACAATCTTTTCATTCTTTTTACTCTATTGGAAATGGAAAATTACATTATAGCTAGTGAGACTGTTATCATACCTGATTGCAAAAATGGTGACTACCTTGTTACCAAAGTAAACGTGATTTGCATTCTTAAGTTTCACATCGCAATTCTTCCATGCACCGTGAACAGTGTCGTGCTTGAACATGTAGACCTGGTCCAACGATAATTCGACTCCTCAAATTTCTGATCAACTATATTTTCACGACTTCGGACCAGAAATAAACTATATTTTCATGATCATTGAAAAATGAACATGATGGCAAATTGGTAGCAGCATTTGGTACCACATTTATCATTTTCACTACCCTAAAATGGTTTAAGAATTCGGATTTCTGAAAATTGAAATCATATGAAGTATTAGATTGCAATACACCCAAAATATAGAAACGAAAAGAAAATTACAATATAGTCGGCCGTGATGTAGGGGTCATTAATGCAAACAAGCTCAATATCGTCTCTTTGCAAAGCCACTCTTGTGACCAATCTTCCAATTCTTCCGAACCCTAAACAATAAGTCCATTATTTAAAAATTCTAAAGAATAGATACTTATCCAAATCTTCATAAGATTAAAAAGAGAAACGTGCAGTTAATGAAATAGTACCATTGATTCCGAGTTTGATTTTCCCTGTGAATACAATTTAAGATCCTATTAGGGAATCGTGTATAATGATGAAATTCAAACAGAAAGACAAAAAAAAAAAAAAAAGCATGATTAAAATTTCATCATTACCCATGACGATACACAAGATTGAACAGATTATTAGACAACAAGCTCTGGAGTGTGTGTATAGTGGGCAAGTGCAGCGATGCTATTATTGAGGTTTCCATATGGAAGAGAGACGGAGAATTGGAGACCAAAAGAACCGGTGGCTGTGACATCAGGCAAGGCCAAGACACTCCTTGGCTGCTCTGCGTAGTTTTAGTTTTACCGCGAGATTCGGTCACATGGTGAGAAAATGGATCTGGTTTTTGGTCTTTAGGTTTGAGATCACGGCCCAAATAGGACGTTTACAATTTGCCCCAATCTGAGCTACGTACCAGTAACATTTCAAACAAACTTCTAGTTGCAACAGTCTGGGCTGGTAATGGACTGTGGGGCTAATATGTGAATTCAAAAATGTAGCCCATGCTACAACCCGTGCATCCAGCAACAAATTTTCTTCAATATGTACACGTTGGGATGGTGTTCACAAAGTCTAGTTTAACTATGATTGACTATGACTAATTCCTTGATTATCGAGGTTTAGATTCCTTTTCCCCGACTTACTTGATTACCGAGTTTAGTTGGGTATCTACTTTCCGTATTCGATACAGGAAAAGTCTATATATGTTGTGTCTACGCAGTTGGCACAAGTTCGTCATTATGGTAACTGAGAATACCCAAAATTTCATAAATTCAATCTTCATCAATCTCTGAAGTCGAAAAACAGAAAATAGGACGACGAGATGGCGCCGCTAGTGAGTATGGAAGACTTCATAGAAAAACAACTTCGACCTGGTTCAACCTTGAATATTTTGGGTCAGGTTGCTTTTGTTGCACGGGAGCAACTCAAGCAAAGGAGGAAGGAGAAAAGTATTAAAGTCAAAACTCAGATGGGTAGTAGTACTAGTAGTACCCCCAAGGTTAAAGAGCCCAATTATGTAGCTGAAACATATTCCAAAGAGACGGATGCTGATATGAACAAAAGAAAGAGTCGAGAGGTCGACGATGTTGATCATCATGACAAGGGTTTTCAATTGAAACAACGGAAGACAATTTTTTTGCACGAGGAATTTGGTACTACCTCCAAGACTAAAGAACCAAATTCATCAATGGGTAAAGAATTTGAGGCGGATGCTTTATACTCGGTTGGCACAATAAGGAGAGACAGGTCTTTCCTTAGGACAAATTATATAACGAGCTCTGATTCAGGGTTTCAGGAAAAAAATGGGTTGACAAAGAAGAAGAGTATCGATGGTGGTGAGGATGGTAAAGCTTGGAGTTTGAAGCCCAAGCCGAAGAATATGAAGATTAAGAAGGAAAAGGGGTTGGGATTCAAGAGGCCTAAGGAGCATATGAGAGCACCAAGATATAGTACTGATCCTAATGACTTGCCTGAAGACTTGAAAAGGAAGATTGGAACTTTGGAAGGTATTGAAAGTTTTGAAAAGGCTAAGATGACTATGGTGATAGAGAAGCGTCTGTTCGAGACTGATCTGACTGATAGCGCAAGCCGATTGTCAATGCCTCTGAAACAAATCAAACCGGAGAGTTTCTTGGACGAGGATGAGATAAAGTTTCTTGCATCTCAACAAGACTGGCCGGTTTCGGTTATAAGTCCCGAACTTAAGGACGAAAATCTAACTTTCAGGCAATGGAATATGAATAAGAATAACGGCAACGTTAGCTCAAGTTATGTGTTGAAAACAGGTTGGAACGAACTTCACAAGAAAAACGGTCTCCAAGTAAATGATGTAATCCAAGTTTGGTCATTTCGAGATGTGGGAAACAACCTTCACTTTGCTCTTGTTCTGGTTGAGAAGGCAACAGAGGGCGGTTTAAGTAGTGGTGGTGATCGGTGCATGTAGTCTACCTTCTTCGCGATCAACAACGCCGCCTAGCAACAATAATGTTGATGGTGAAAATAGTAGTTGTAATATTGGCCAAGGAACAGAAATAAAAGAACAAGAGATGATAAGAGGAGGTGAAAATCGTGAGGTTAATGATGAGAGCAATAGCAGGAGTGGAAGAAGTTCAACACCGTCTAATAATGTATCTCAATATTATGAAACTTCGAAACCAACATTTGATTAAATTGTTTTAAGTGCTGAACAGTGAATCCTTAATTGGTTCTCATCATTTCATATTGTGAAGAGATGAGCAACCCTTAGTTTAGAAGAACAAGATTTGATTCTAAGATGAGCAACAATCAAGATTAGCAAACCTCACTGGTCCAAAAAAAACAACCTATATATCGAATTTCAATCTCTTCAGTCGTGTAAGACTAAGAAATACTTCAAATATCGTTTTGAATGAATCGAATTTCGAGTATCTATGATACAAAAAATTGCTTGCTAATCCCAAGTGCAGGAGTCGCGTAGTAGTATAGACTCAGAAGTACGAGTGTCGTTTCCACCGAGAGCAGTGAGAAAAACACAGAATGATGAATAAACTGAAAAGAAAACAATTTGAATGAGTTTAGTTGAGGAGAAAATTCAATAAGGATATTCACTAAGGTTTCGGGGTTCCACCTTAAATCACCTATGCAATCATATTAATTCGACTCTTTTCCTTGAAACTTATTCAAGAAAACTGACACTAAAGATAAATCCAATTTATGGTAGTTCAAACACACAAAGCCCAATTAATTTCTCTAGGAATAGTTCAAGTATAAACTGTACCTATGGCAACAACCTATCAAGACATAATTCCAACGAAATTATTTATCAATCTGCAACTCTACTTAGTCTCAAAAGCATGGATATTTTTACTACACAATAGGAAAAACATGGCTGAACCTATGAAATAGATTATCAAATACCCATCAATCAATGAAAAAGTAAATGCAGAAATTAAAATTGAACATCCAAAAACTGAATTTGCATTGAAGTTCTTGTCGAATCGAACTAATAAAAACTACATAGGAAATCCAAGGTTTCTCCCCTAGCCTTAGCTAGGAGATTAGTTCTCCATAAGAAAAATGAAAGCAACAAAATGATCCATGAGTTTGGAAGAGTACAACGCAGAGGATGAACTGTGGTTGAAGGAAAAGAAGAGAGAAGAGAAATCTGCTCCAACCTCTCTTTATAACCTTTCACTTTTGCCCCCAAGAAAATCTGAAGAAGAATCCAATCCCCAAAATACTAGGAGCCATTTGATGAAGTTTAATTGCTTTCCACTTCTTCTCAGAATCTGGTTTAATTGGGAGATCTCCTTCCATCTTGATATGATGTCGATCTTGGTTCTCTAATTTCACGGAGATTGGGCTCTTCATACTTATTCAATTTCCTTCACTCCCCCTTAATTAAGGTTTATTGATTCTGGGTATTTGGTGATATTGGGCTGCGGCAAGGCAAGGGAAGGTGCCTTCCAATATGTAGAAGAAAGAATGGAGAGCTAGGCACGTGGGAACACTTATCTCCTCCCAAAAGATAATTATACAAAGCACTTGACCGATAAAGTCAACTTGTCCACATCCAAGTCCCAGACCTAATAAAGCAAGAATATGATATAGTTAGATTAAATTAGGCCAATAAATTACTCAATAGTTAAGCAATTATGAAGATATGAATGCACTTTTGACCACTTATCACACCCCCCAACTAGCTTATTGCTAGTCTCTAGCAATTAACAGCGACTCGAAACGACTCTCCAACTCAAAGAATGCTAAAAAAAAACAAATTACCTAAGCCACTTTCGTAGGGATCACGATTGCATTTAGCATATGCAACAAGCCTTTAATTCCACTAAGAATTCCTTAGCAGACGAGTTATAGTCTCGTGAGGGTTTTCCAGGGATGATACCCACAAACATCAATTCCAAGAGATTACTACTTCCCATCATTAAACTCAGAGATACCAAACAAAAATATGTCAACACAGAATCAAATCATCCACTAACATAATTTCAGAGAGCTAAAAGAAGACTGAGCAAGAGCTCCACACGTTGTCCAAGTGCCAGACTCAACTCATAAACACCCAAAACTGCCCAGCCACAATCAGTACCATTCCAGATCCCAGTTTCGACACAAACCAAATCATCATAAGCAAGCCTCAACTTCAACTCTCACATAGGATATATCACTCAGAATAAAATCGCTCAGAAGTTGGTTAGGTGTTTCTCTCAATGCATATGTGAGAAGAATTGATGTACATGGATGCAAAGAGTCTCACATATAGTCATGAAAAATAGCTTTTTCTGGTAAAATAAAATAGATCTCATGAAAAGATACCAACCACCATTGAGAATATCGGACTACACCCCATAGTTCCCTCTCTATCTATTCTCCACAATTGTACCACACAACTCCCAAGATCATAGAGGTCTTATATAGGGTTGTAATGGGGCTAGGGACATGGCTAAACAAAGAACGGATAGGATATTCAAAGAATTCCTGAGAAACTATTAGAGGCCTTCAAATTATACACTAGACAATCTTGCTTTCTATGAGTCTGCATCTAAATAATCTGCAACGAACCGTGCTTACTCATCTTCTCTTTCTGTTTCGAATATTTTATTTATTTTTTTTTTTTTTTACTAGCAGCTTTTTTTTTTTTTTTTTTTTTTTCTGCTGCACATTTTTTTTCACTCCCTTCATTCACTAAATCTGCATACATATAGTAAGACTGCGCACACATATTTGCAGATTCCAAAAGCACAAAATTTCACCCTTCACTCATTCATTTTTTTTTTTTTTTTTTTTTTTTAAACTTTCCTAACCATTTCTCCAACAATAGTACAGCAATAATCAAAAGGAGAACATTTCTGTGAATACAAACCATCTCTAATAATTTCTCAGAAAATAAGGGGATGGATATGTATATGTGGCTCAACTCCAATATTGGAGCATGGTAGGAGAATATGGTTAAGAATGAAAAAGGCTTATTTTAAGGCTCAAAATGGTTATCTAGGGGATGATTGTATAGGACACAGGCATATATGGCAATGGAGGTAATCCTAAGTGCCTTAATCCCTTCCCAGTCATCATGTGGTCAACTTTTACGCTTCGAGAGACATTAAAGGAAGTTCTAGTGTAATAATCCAAGGCAATGAATCCTCGGTGGTTGATCAAAATAGAAGAATAATGAGATCATCAAAAATGTATTTAGCACAGAAGGAAAATAAGATTTCATATATAACCCTCAACAATAAAAGAATAGCTCAAATCTCACTTTGGGTTATAAGTCTCCACTTATTTTATGACTTTCCAGTCCATGTAAATTCCAAAACCTTGAACAATACTAACATGGCTGAAACAACCCCAAATGTCATGAAGATTATCTTGCAAAAGGACAACATGCAAAGCTAACGCTCATATCTCAAATTAACCACCAAAATCTCAAGTATTTCTTCATGCCATACAGGAAGTATCACTAATGTCTCATCATCGTATTGGGAAGTAGGCAACCTCAAAGGAAATATGACACAAACTAATAATTTTTTTTTTTTTATATTTTCCTTTTTTTTTTTTCTTTTTTTTAACACTATGTGAACAGTGACGACGATGAACAGTACCAAAATTGAAATACACAGTAAACATAAATGCACTAAGACAAAACTGACAAGTTGCTACTCCCCCCAACTTCAAAGAAACATTGTCCTCAATGGGATGATCAATAGCAAAAGATAACAGACAAGTCATTAAAAGTAAAGAGTGAGTAGGAAAGAGTGCACCTGAAAGAAGAGATGTTCCCAAGCAATACTCTGCAACTTGTTAGTGACCGAACAAGAAAAGAAAAACAAACAAAACTGAAAACAATTTTACACTTTACAACAAAGGGACTAAGAGTCCAACAGATCAATCTGCATAGATAGGATTTTCTAGAGAGATGGTTTCATCCTCTAGAACAATATTCTCCAAAAATGGTTTCAAACGCTGCCCATTAACTTTAAACACATTACCATTCTTTGGGTCCTCAATTTCAATAGCACCAAATGGAAAAACTCTTGTAACCACGAACGGACCTGTCCACCTAGAGCGAAGCTTACCAGGAAACAAATGCAATCTAGAATTATACAAAAGAACTTTTTGACCAGGTTCAAAAGTTTTTCTCAAAATTTTCTTATCATGGAAAACTTTCATTCGTTCCTTGTAAATCCTAGAATTTTCATATGCTTCATTCCGAATTTCTTCCAATTCATTCAACTGAAGTTTCCTAAGAGAACTTGCATCATTCAGACCAAAATTAAATGTCTTGATCGCCCAATAAGCTCTGTGTTCCAATTCTACAGGTAAGTGACAAGCTTTTCCATAGATTAATCTATAGGGGGACATACCAATTGGGGTTTTATAAGCTGTACGGTAAGCCCAAAGTGCATCAATTAGTCGTAAAGACCAATCCTTACGGTTTGGGTTCACTGTTTTTTCCAAAATTTGTTTTATTTCCCTATTGGCAAGTTCAACCTGACCACTTGTTTGTGGGTGATAAGGGGTGGCCACTTTATGAGTAACTCCATATTTCTTCATCAAGGCCTCGAAAGGCTTATTGCAAAAATGCTTACCCCCATCACTAATAATAGCCCTAGGTGTTCCATGTCTAGAGAAAATATTTTCTTTCAAAAATTTCAAAACAGTTTTATGGTCATTTTTCCGACAAGGAACAGCCTCAATCCATTTAGATACATAATCAATGCCTACCAAGATATATAGATATCCAAAAGATGAAGGAAACGGGCCCATAAAATCAATGCCCCAACAATCAAATATTTCAATGACTAAAATGGGATTCAGAGGCATCATATTTCTACGAGTTATCGCTCCTAACTTTTGACAACGCTCACATGTTCGACAATATGCATTGGTGTCCTTAAACAGAGTTGGCCAATAAAATCCACATTGCAAAATTTTAGCAGCTGTTTTTTTAACAGAAAAATGGCCACCACATGCTTCATTATGGCAAAAAGAAATCACATCATGCATTTCATTCTCAGGTACACATCTCCTATAAATTTGGTCTGCACAATATTTAAATAAATAAGGATCATCCCAAAAGAAACTGCGTACCTCCACCAGGAACTTTTTCCTATCTTGTGCATTCCAATCCGGAGGGATTTTACCTGTGACAAGATAATTAACAATGTTAGCATACCAAGGTAATTCCGAAATAACAAAAAGCTGCTCATCAGGAAAAGAATCATTAATAGGCTGCAAGTCAGGATTTTCATCAAAAACCAATCTAGATAAATGGTCTGCCACCACATTCTCGACTCCCTTTTTGTCTTTGATAGTGATGTCAAACTCTTGGAGTAGGAGGATCCACCTAATAAGTCGAGCCTTAGCATCCTTCTTAGTGAGGAGGTATTTTAAAGCTGCGTGGTCAGTGAAAACAACAATAGGCGATCCAACAAGGTAAGCACGAAATTTATCTAATGCAAATACTACCGCAAGGAGCTCTTTTTCAGTTGTTGAGTAATTCATTTGAGCACTATTCAAAGTTCTACTTGCATAGTAAATGACATATGGTTTCTTATCTTTTCTTTGCCCCAAAACAGCCCCTATTGCAAAGTCACTAGCATCACACATAATTTCAAAAGGCAAATTCCAATCAGGTGATTGCATAATAGGAGCAGAAGTGAGTAATGCAATTAATCTTTCAAAAGCAACCTGACAAGCATCAGTCCAAACAAATGGAGTGTCTTTAGACAAGAGATTACACAAAGGTCTAGATATGGCACTGAAATCCTTTATAAATCTCCTATAAAAACCAGCATGTCCTAAAAATGATCTAACATCTTTTATGCTCTTTGGAACAGGTAATTTAGCAATCAGTTCAATCTTAGACTTGTCTACTTCAATTCCCTTAGAAGAAACAATGTGACCAAGAACAATTCCAGAAGGGACCATGAAATTACACTTTTCCCAGTTCAGAACAAGATTTTTCTCTTCACATCTTATCAACACTCTTTCTAGATTAGACAAACATTCATCAAATGAATCACCAAAAACAGATATGTCATCCATGAAAACTTCAAGAAATTGCTCTACCATGTCACTGAAAATACTAATCATGCATCTTTGAAATGTGGCAGGAGCATTACACAAACCAAATGGCATTCTACGAAAAGCAAACGTACCAAATGGACATGTAAAAGTAGTTTTTTCTTGATCTTCAATGGCAATTTCAATTTGATAATAACCTGAGTAACCATCTAGAAAACAATAAAACTCATGGCCTGCAACCCTTTCTAAAATTTGATCAATGAAAGGTAAGGGAAAATGATCTTTCCTAGTTGCGGAATTAAGTTTCCTATAGTCTATGCACATGCGCCAACTAGAAACAACCCTAGTAGGAACCAATTCATTTTTATCATTCTTGATCACTGTTATTCCAGATTTCTTAGGTACAACCTGTGTAGGACTAACCCATTTACTGTCGGAAATTGGATAAATAATACCCGCATCCCACAATTTCAAGACCTCAGTTTTTACAACTTCTTTCATGTTTGGGTTTAGTCTACGTTGTGGCTCCCTAGATGGTTTAGCATCCTCTTCTAAGAAAATCTTATGTGTGCAAACAAGAGGGCTAATTCCCTTAATATCAGCAATAGACCAACCCATAGCAGATTTATGGGCCTTCAAGACATTTAACAACATACCTTCCTGTTCAACAGTAAGTAAAGAGGATATTACCACAGGAAAAGTGTCGTTTGGACCCAAGAATGCATGTTTTAGGCCTGCTGGCAGAGGTTTCAGTTCCAGTTTTGGCACCTCTACACTTGATGGTTTGCTCTCAACTCGCGGTGGAAGCTTCTCAAACTTAGGCGTCCATCCATTCACTCCTTGGACCTGAAAAGAACCAAAATATGAACTTATTTCAGCAATTTCAGCAACATTAGAATCATTTGAATTCATGAGGAAATTTTCTAACACATCTACAACGCTGCTCTTCACAAATTGTTCATGCATTAGAGTTCCAATAAAATCAACAAATTCACATTCCTCATCTCCATATGGCTGCCTAAACACATTAAAAATATTAACTTCCATTGTCATATTTCCAAAACTCAATTTCATCACTCCACTCCTGCAACTAATGTTAGCATCACATGTAGCTAAGAATGGACGTCCTAAAATAACAGGGATTTGATTTTCAGTGTGTGAAACAGGTTCTGTGTCCAAAACAAAGAAATCAACAGGATAATAAAATTTGTCCACTTGGACCAACACATCCTCAATCATTCCCCTTGGAATTTTTACAGAACGATCAGCCAGCTGCAATTTAAGCTTTGTAGGCTTAAGCTCACCGAGACCTAGCTGCAGGTACACTGAATAAGGAAGTAAGTTTACACTAGCACCCAAATCAAGTAAAGCACGATCAATAAAATGTTCTCCAATGACACAAGAAAGAGTAGGACTACCGGGATCTTTGTATTTTGGAGGAATTTTACTTTGAAGTACTGAACTAACATGAGCAGCTAAAAATGCAGTTTTCTTCACATTATGCTTCCTTTTCACAGTGCACAAGTCTTTCAAAAATTTTGCATAAGATGGCACCTGCTTAATTGCATCTAACAAGGGAATGTTTATTTTTACTTGCCTAAAAAGATCAAAAATTTCAGAATTCTGATTCACTTTCTTTGAAGGAAGTAAAGCTTTGGGAAATGGTGCAGGCACAGAATGATTTTCAACAATTTCATTCTCTTTAGACTCATCAAATTCATTTTTACTCTTAGGTTTCTCTACCTCTTTAACAGGAGGTGCATTTTCAATTGTTCTTCCATTCCTAAGAGTAATAGAATCAGCACGCTCAACTATTTCAACCGAATTGATACGTTTGGGATTTGGCTCAGTATTAGAAGGAAACCTCCCTTTTTCATTAAAAGCAAGAGAATTGGTTAATTTAGAAATCTGATTCTTAATTTCCTTATTCTCTTCAACTATCTGACCAAACATAGAATCATATTTAGTGAACATGGCATCATACCTTTGACTTTGTTTTTGCTGCTCTTGCATGAATGTCTGAAGAGTGTCTCCCAGAGATGGCTTAGAATTAAATGTATTAGGTGCTGAAAATTGAGGGTTAGGGACACTTACCTGAGGGTGAGACTCATTCCGCCAACGAAAGTTGGGATGATTCTTTGTTGTTGGGTTGTAAGTCTCCGAATAAGGTGAATATTGTCGCTGAAAATTTCCCAATGCAGCCACTTGTGGCTCATTCATCACCTGCAAAGAAGGACAATTTTGACCAAGGTGACCAATCTCATAACAATAATCACAAACTTGATTACAATTAACCGTTTGAGGCACGTGAGATTTATTCAAACCAGCAAGTAAGGTCTCATATTTCATCTTCCAGTGGTCTTCTTCTTTTAATTGAAAAATTCCTTTACTCACAGAAGGTGTGGAGGGCTTAGAGCGATCTGTGCTCTCAAAAGTAGAAGAGTCACTCCATTGGTGAGCCTTCTTAGCAATCTCATCTAAAAACTCTATGGCTTCATCAGGATCTTTTTTCAGGAAATTTCCATTGCACATAGACTCAATAAATTGACGATCACGAGGGAGAAGTCCCTCATAAAAGCAACTGGCCAACCGCCAAGTTTCAAAACCATGATGTGGGCATAAGCTCAAGAGTTCCTTAAATCTTTTCCAAGTTTGATACAATGACTCATTTTCATTTTGAGCAAAATTAGCGATCTTTCTCTTTAAAGCCATTGTCTTATGATTAGGAAAATACTCATTGAAAAATGCTTCAGTCATTTCAGCCCAAGAACCTATAGATCTAGCCCCCAAAGAATACAACCAAGCTTTTGCCTTGTCCCGCAACGAAAATGGAAAGAATTTTAGTTTGACAAAATCAACGGCTGCAACTTGATCATAAAATGCAGTAACTGCTTCCTCGAATGCCCTAACATGCACATATGGATTTTCATTTTCCAAACCATGAAATGCAGGAAGAAGTTGAACAATGCCAGGTCTAAAATCAATGTTGGGCATGTTAGGTGGTAACATGATGCAAGAAGGCTGAGCATTACGTGCAGGATGCAAGTAAGTCTGCAAAGTCCTAGGTGGAGGAGGTGGGGGAAGCAGATTATTGTTGAGCACATTATTCAAAACATTGTTTTGGTCATTGTTTACATTATTATTGTCGTCGTCTTCCATGTTTACAGATGATGCAGACGAACTCGAAGACTCAAACAAATTGCCAAACAAAGTTTCACACTCAGGCTTTTTAGCAAATCTACCTAATTGATCTCTATAACGCATAAGAATGAAAACAAACTAAACTAACTAACACTAACAAAATGAAAAAAAAGAAAATGGAACGAATGTACCAAATGTCGAAATATTCCGTGTGCTTCGTCAAACGCTCCCCGGCGACCGGCGCCAAAAAATTGCTTGCTAATCCCAAGTGCAGGAGTCGCGTAGTAGTATAGACTCAGAAGTACGAGTGTCGTTTCCACCGAGAGCAGTGAGAAAAACACAGAATGATGAATAAACTGAAAAGAAAACAATTTGAATGAGTTTAGTTGAGGAGAAAATTCAATAAGGATATTCACTAAGGTTTCGGGGTTCCACCTTAAATCACCTATGCAATCATATTAATTCGACTCTTTTCCTTGAAACTTATTCAAGAAAACTGACACTAAAGATAAATCCAATTTATGGTAGTTCAAACACACAAAGCCCAATTAATTTCTCTAGGAATAGTTCAAGTATAAACTGTACCTATGGCAACAACCTATCAAGACATAATTCCAACGAAATTATTTATCAATCTGCAACTCTACTTAGTCTCAAAAGCATGGATATTTTTACTACACAATAGGAAAAACATGGCTGAACCTATGAAATAGATTATCAAATACCCATCAATCAATGAAAAAGTAAATGCAGAAATTAAAATTGAACATCCAAAAACTGAATTTGCATTGAAGTTCTTGTCGAATCGAACTAATAAAAACTACATAGGAAATCCAAGGTTTCTCCCCTAGCCTTAGCTAGGAGATTAGTTCTCCATAAGAAAAATGAAAGCAACAAAATGATCCATGAGTTTGGAAGAGTACAACGCAGAGGATGAACTGTGGTTGAAGGAAAAGAAGAGAGAAGAGAAATCTGCTCCAACCTCTCTTTATAACCTTTCACTTTTGCCCCCAAGAAAATCTGAAGAAGAATCCAATCCCCAAAATACTAGGAGCCATTTGATGAAGTTTAATTGCTTTCCACTTCTTCTCAGAATCTGGTTTAATTGGGAGATCTCCTTCCATCTTGATATGATGTCGATCTTGGTTCTCTAATTTCACGGAGATTGGGCTCTTCATACTTATTCAATTTCCTTCACTCCCCCTTAATTAAGGTTTATTGATTCTGGGTATTTGGTGATATTGGGCTGCGGCAAGGCAAGGGAAGGTGCCTTCCAATATGTAGAAGAAAGAATGGAGAGCTAGGCACGTGGGAACACTTATCTCCTCCCAAAAGATAATTATACAAAGCACTTGACCGATAAAGTCAACTTGTCCACATCCAAGTCCCAGACCTAATAAAGCAAGAATATGATATAGTTAGATTAAATTAGGCCAATAAATTACTCAATAGTTAAGCAATTATGAAGATATGAATGCACTTTTGACCACTTATCACTAATTTTTCAAAAGAAAGCAAGATCTTCTACTTCAACTGAAAATCTTAAACTTGATCAAGTCCTAATCAAAATTATCAATATCAATACAAATTTCATCTACAATTCTACATTGTTTCTCTTTACTGCTTGTGGCTATGGACTAGTTAGTTACTAATTATGGGAAATTTATCAAAAAAATGAAGATGAATTAAAAGTGAAACAGCCAAAGCCATGACATTTATCTTGCTAACCGTTTCAGCCGTCTTCAGGTTACGACGGCTATTTTTCTAAGTAATTAGTTACTAAATCGTGCATAATCACAAGACCCCAGGAGGATGAAGATATGGTTTGTACTGGTAATAGATTCGTAATTAATATATTCTTCATGGGAATTTATGCCCTCAAACCTCGTTAATCGTATAGTAACCTCCTCTCATCAACCTTTAATATATATTTTTTTGCCATGCATTTAATATTCATGTTCACATCACGTATTTATCTATGCATGTTATCCATATACATCCATGAGACTATGACAAGTGAATATTTGAATATGTATATATATATATATACACGGAAGTAAACTATAACGAATTTTTTTTCAGACAACTAAGCTAAAGAACATTAAGTTAAAAGGAAAAATTATATCGAGAGCATTCTCTCAACATGGGAATATCTTCAAGACAACTAAGAGCATCCACAGTACGTATATGTTACAAAAAATTCACAATTTAATAAGAGAGAAAAATAAAGAAGAGAGGACTCAACCATATTTAAAAAAAAAAAAAAAAAACCTATATATTAGAAACATGTAAGTGAAAACCTTAAGGTGCAGTCCGTCGAATATGGCAACCCTCTCAAACTAAAATGACTATACTGTGAGTCTCATTTTATACTGAGAAGTGCAAGTGCACTGTCAGTTATTTTAATCTCTAAAAAAATAACAGTCACTCATCTAATCCACTCCTTTATATATTTTAATATCAAAAAAATTACAACCATTCATATTGCAAGTACCCATGCACTGACGGTGCATGGAATACACTCCCGTAACCACACCCATATTACTCAATACATACATACATGAAGAACACTAATGATGGTAATTAAGCCATTATTAGATGCGCCCCCCTTTCGTGATTGGTAATTGTTCACTAATGGCATTAATTAGTTAGTGACACCGAAATTGTAACCCCTATGTACACGAACTTCTAATTAAACCCTTCCCCTCCCCAATTTAAACCCTCCTTCTTCTTCACCAGTTTAATCCAACTCGTTCAACTCAGTACTATTAGCCTTTTCTTTCTCTGTCAAATCTCAAATGGAGTATTCTACTCAACAACTAGTTATTCCAAAGATTGAAGAAAACCCACTTGAATTTGACTACTTAGAGTACTACTATCAAGACCCATTTCAAAAGTAAGCTTATTTATCTTTGAATTTGCTTCAAGTTCATTTCTTTAGTCACATTAGTTGCTTGCTCTGTGTTTTCGTCTCTGCATTTGAAATTTATGTGCTTCTTGTTGTTTCATAATTTCTAGTTGTATAATACTGTTCATGGTTTTTTTTTTGCAGTAGTACTACTTCGTTATTTGAAGTTCCACTGCTTGAAGATTTCCATGACCATGAATTCAATTCACTAGCTTTGCCATTATCAGAAGATTACAACCAAATTCCCCACATGGGTTTTCAAGGACTTGAAGATTTCAGCACCTGGGACTTTACTGCTTTGGACATCACCACTGCTGTTTCATCACCATCTCATTGTGATAATCATGTGCTTGATGAAAAGCCTCTTCCAACAATGGTGGATTCTTTTGACTACTTGGACAATGTCCCAAGTGATTCTGGTCATGGTGAAGTTTCATTCAAGATTCAAAGATCTGGTTTTTCATCATCTCATTGTGATTCTTTGGTGTTTGATGAAAAGCCTCTTACAACAATGGTGGAGTCCTTTACCTACTTGGACAATGTCCCAAGTGATTTGGGTCAGCATGAAGTTTCAATGATGACTGAAAGCTGTGGCTTTTCATCATCTCATTGTGATTCTGTGGTGTTCAATGAAAAGCCCATTTCAACAATGGTGGAGTCATTTGACAACTCAAACAATGTCCCGAGTGTTTTGGGTCCCCATGAAGCTTCCATGAGGACTGAAAGCGCTACTGCTTTTGCGTCGTCCCATAATAATTCTCTGGTGCTTTATGAAAAACCCCTTTCAACAATTGTGAATTCTTTCGACTACTCTGATATTCCTACACCTGATTTGGGCCATGAAGAAGTTTCAGTGATGATTGAAAATGGGTTTCCTAGTTGGGACATATCAGACATTAGTTGTAAAAGAGAGACAAGTAATAGAAGGAGATATAATACAGAGATGAAGGTCAAGTCTGATTCTTTGGAATTTGAGGAGATAAAGAAGTACTTTGACCTCCCCATAGCAAAAGCAGCCAAGGAACTGAAGGTGGGAGTGACTCTGTTGAAGAGGAGGTGCAGGGAGCTCAACATCATGAGGTGGCCTCACAGAAAGATTAGGAGCTTGAACTCTCTCATTGAAACTCTCAAGGTATAAAATCTCAAGCTACATTACTGGTTTTGTCTATGCTACTGATTTTCACTTAATGCTTCAACCTATGTTTGCTTTTTCACCAAGTTTGCAATCATGTACCTATATATTTGTTTTGGTCCTTTTGGACCAAATCTTATAAACTAAGGTCACCCTTTTCTATGTTTGGTGGTATTTTATACATTTCAAACTCAAATGCATCACAGTTCATGACTACATGACAAGTGAGCAGTGTTTGTGTGCCCAATGCCGATTTTCAACAGTTCTTGATGTTGAGAAATGTCAAAATCATGGAAATCAAGTAGTAGCTAGCTTGATTTATGAAAGTGATTTGCTTACAAAATTTTCATCATGTGCAGGGAAAGGGTTTGAGAAATGAGGTAAAGATGCTGGAGGAGAACAAAAGGCTTCTAGAGCAAGTGCCGAACATGGAGCTAACAAAGAGAACCAAAAAGCTGAGGCAGTCTATTTTCAAAGCCAACTACAACTACAAAAAGCAGATGTCTTTGTCTTTGTTGCTTGGATGATTATTGCTGATCATGACCATGACTTTTATAGCATTTTGATTTTACTATACATGTCAAATAGTCTCTAGCTAGCTTTTAGCAAATTAAGACTACACCTTTCATATTCAAGCATTTCTTTTGCTGGTATAATTTTCTATGCTAGAAATGAAATTTCTTGATCTTGGTTTTGCGTTTTAATCCATTACCCATCTGTTTCATGTCAATTATTGCTTTTGTTTCAGAGAGGCTTTGCTACTAATAATTAAGCTATACTTATACTGGTCAATCATATCATACATAATCTGATGGCATTGAAAAAGAATATATAGTACTAGAGTAGAAATATTCATGAAACTAGAAAATGGAAACAAATTGTTGGTAGCTGCTTCATTACATAGAGATGAAGACTTGGTTTATATATATATGTAATTTGTACTATTAGGACCATTTCTTCATATATGCTATATTTTTCATAAATTGATCAACAAGTGGGAATTGGATTTTGAGGTTCATATCCAACAGTAGCAGATTTTCTCAGTTTTTCCTGTCTGCGTTTCCATGGAACCACCTGCTTTAAGCTTTCATAGATGCTGGCCTGCATTTATAAAATAGAAAATAACTATCTGATTCACCCAAAATTGTATTTAACTCTTTGAGCAACACGAAGTCACTAAACTAACTAATTTCATTAACAAGAGGCATTTGATTAAACAAAAATAATATAACATTTTTTATACACTCAGTCTCTTCCATTTCTTTTAGACTTTTATCAAGAGAGGTCCAATCATGAGTAGAAAATGGGATGGTGGTGCACACAATTGGACCTTTATATCCATTTAAAATTCTAAGGCTCTAAGCTAACATTTTCATGTGAAATTAATGAACATATATGTATGTTTTGGCCCTAAAACCAAAAGGAAGAACATGATATATATGTTTTGGCCGATTATGTAGACACATTATGAAAGAACAAATGTTTATTCCTTTTCTTTATCTCTTTTAGAAAATTATAATCATGGTGTTTCTACAATATACTAGCAAAACCAAAAATAATTATAACATTTTCATGTGAAAAATAACATGTATATCTTGGCTATGAACCAAAAAGAACATGTTATGTTTTGGCCACTTATGTAGACACATTATGAAAGAACAATTGTTTATTCCTTTTCTTTGTCTTTTTTATAAAACTACATTCATGAAATGCATCATAAAGTTTCTACAACATTTTACCAAAACTAAAAAATAATTATAGAACAACATAACAAAGTATCAAAACTATGATGTAACCAAAACGTATCAAGACTATGAACCAACTCAAGTTCATCAAAAACATTGATCTTATGTAAAACAAAATTCAATTTAGATGGGAGACACTTACCCACATGTGTGACCTTGAGTGATGAGCACCATTGAAGAAGCTAGCCTTACTCCTAACCCTTGTAATCTTCACCTTTGTCCGATCACCGCCGCTGTCGGTAGGCGAAAAGTCGAAATTGCCCTCACCAGCCTCCTTGTTCTTCCGAAACCTGGCCCACCTCATAGACCCAAACCCCCCGCCGCCGCCGCCCTTAACCTCCTTGCTCGGGCTCCTCAATGCATACGAAAACGACAGAGTCCGGCCCACCTCAGGCCCATCCAGCACAGTCGTCGGGGAAGGCATGTTGGTAACTTTAGCCTCACTCACCAACAACCTCGGAGGCAGCTCCAAGGATCTCGCGCACTTGGCCTTGGTCTCTGTTCCTCCGCCGCCGAAGTGTCGGGGCTTTCCCGGCGCCTCCTCCCACTGGAAAGGAACCGAGACTGACGTCAGCAGCGGCGGCGTCAGCATCCCTGGAGGCTCTGGTGGCTGGCTCGGAAGTGAGAACAGAGCCAGCTTCCTTATGGGGCTTGCTTCGTTCACTGCCTCAGACTCCTTCTCCATCACCTCCTCGCCTCTCTCTCTCTCTCTCTCTCTAGAAAAGCAGAGAGGCTCTGCTTGGTGTTCTAGTCGGATGGTGAGGTAGGTTTTGTGGGTTTATATAGAGAGAGAAATGGGTGTTTGAGTTTTGAGAGCGAGAGAGAGAGTGAGAGTGAGAGTTGGTGGAGGTGAATATGAAATGTGAATGGTCGATCACAGAGCAAACGCTCCTATGGCGCTTCTTCTTCACGAGGAAATGACTAGTCCTCTTATATTTTGTCACAGGGTTTGCTAAATGACCAAAACGCCATTGTGGGTCAAAGTGGTCAGGTAGGGATAACGACCTTTAACTGTCAAGCTTTCAGTGTTTGTCAATTGGTCTCTAGG
The DNA here is from genome assembly GCF_958449725.1 of Rosa rugosa. Classification (NCBI taxonomy): domain Eukaryota; kingdom Viridiplantae; phylum Streptophyta; class Magnoliopsida; order Rosales; family Rosaceae; genus Rosa; species Rosa rugosa. The sequence goes on from NC_084825.1 coordinate 52,716,002, forward strand.
AGAAGTCGTATCATGGGGATAGTAAAACTGGTATTCTGGGTATTTGCAGAGAAGCCAAGTAGCCACGTACAAAATGTGTGATGAGATCAAGTAAATTCTGAAACCGAAAAGTCTTAGATTGCAAATTGGTTTCGAGAATCACATGTAATGAGCTAATTTAACAGTTTCAAGTTGCGGAACACTATGTAATACACCACTAAATTTGGAGGCAAATTGTGCTTTAGTTATATACGTATGCCAAAAAAGGTTGTATAGAGCACAAATTTTCTCTGACCGTACTGCTAAATATCAAGATTTACACTACGAAAAAAGCCGGCTGTGGCATATAAACAAGTCGGTCAAAAGGCCCTACATAAAACAAAAACAGAACAAGAGGTATGCTTAGTTTAGTAATCTCAGATTTGGTGTTTAATAAGATTAAGGACGTAAGTTAACTTTTGGTTATTGTCCTAGAATCATATAGAACACTTTCGTCACTCTCACTCAGATGAAGGTTGGGCACTTAGAGTTGACATGACAATGTATTGTGTTTAATTAATCATGCTCGTTTTGTGTCATGTAAAATTAATAAAAAGTTCAGGAACGATTTTACTATTTATCGTGTCGCAATATATTAAACACAAATTACGTAATCTTGCTTTCCTCGTATTTATGATTTTTTGATACTAGAGAGGAGAAATCTCTCTTTCACTTCAAGTGCATTGAAGTATCTGGTTTAGGCGGGTACATATTTGGAATTGGAAGCTAGAGATGATATGAATGACAAAAGCTTAGATCTTTATGGTACTTTACAAACTTTATCGAGTCAAAAGAATGTTACGCAGTACAAAAGTACTGGCATATGGTCTGATTCCTTTGGTTTTTTCTGCATATGGAAAAGGCCGGGGATTGAAGAACCAATATATACTTCAAATTAAAGTATTCGATCAACCATATGGTTTAGATTTACAGAACTAACAGAGACTTTATTAAAGCTTTAAGATTTAGGGTTTTCAGATGTGTATATATTCTTGATGGTAATGAAGCTGAGCTAGATTAGAACATGAGCGGTAGGAAATATTTGAGTTGCAAATTTCAACTCCCTCTTCTATTTCTTGTCTTTTCCTACCGACAAAGCCAAATATATAGAATGAAGCTAGTGAAACATTGCCAATTGACTTCATTATTCTACAGTTTATGAGCTCACTCATCCCATTCTTTACTTTCATGACAAGTACTGATCAATAATTTTGATTTTTTTTCTCTATATCAGTATCCCACTTCTTCTGCATTATTAGTAGTTCACAATAATACTTGCTAGGTAGCTGTATGTGAAGTAACAAAGAAAAATAGAAGAAAAGAAAGCATATGTATATATCCAACAAGTTCTTTAAGTCATTGGGACCCAAAAAGAGAAAATGAGAAACATGCATCGATTTACTAGTAGTCTAATACCAACCAGAAAACAAAGTGTGTGATCAAAAGTTCTAATTGCAAAGGCTCACGCTCACGTCATTAGATTGTTCGTTGTTTTATTTTTGTTCGATTCCCATTCAAAAAGAAAGAGGTATCCCAACAAAAACGCAACTCTCATATTCCATTTTGAGCTGTAATCCTACTACCAGCCATTACTGTACGATAATATTGTACGCCTCCTTCTGGTAAGGGAATGATATTGGATTTAGTATGTCTGTCCTAGTTTTACAGGTCCTTTTCTAGCTTGTTCTTTTACAATACGGAAATACATAAAAACAAATTGAGAGTGCATAGACAGATGAGTAGTTAGTAACTAATGCATTATCAAATGTTGAAATTGTCTGCTTGTGAGTACTTTTCCTCATATATATAGCAATAATAGGTAATCATTGATTAGAACAGAGAATTCTAGCTTCTATCCACCATGAAAAACAAAGTTTCAGCTCAGCAAAGTTTTAATCACCAACTAACTCAACTACCCAATTAAAAATGGTAGTGGAAAATGGGAACAAACATGTGTGCAGAGCCATGTAAATCAATTAAAACTGACTGTGGCCTATCAAAGCCATTAATGGATAGGGTATGTGTGCAGAGCCATGTAAATCAATTAAAACTGACTGTGGCCTATCAAAGCCATTAATGGATAGGGTATATGTGCATGAGCAAAATTTCACAACCAGGAAAAACTAAGAGGACCACATCCTCATTTCATTCCTAGATTCATTGAAGCTTCATCTCAGTTTGATGAGTTTATTGAGCAATAACTACAATTCAATATATAGACCTCATATACCTACAATTCTATCACCAAGTGTTTCTTTTTCTTCTGTCATGACGAATATTAGTACGGAAACCCAACAAAACTACCCCTTCAAATTGACATATAACGAATTTGCTGGCGGCTACTAATTGTAAAGGAGAATGTCTCATACTATAAGAACTTTTATATAATTAATTGAGATTTTTATGGGAGAATATATAAAGGGTTATGAATCCATGTTTGGGTCATTTTTTTCTATTATAAGATTCCCAATGTTTGAATTGCTCATTTGGAAGTTCAGATTAAGCTCCTAGATAATATAAAAGGGGCTCTTTTCATTTGAATAAGAGGAAAAGGAAAAAAAGAACAAAAAGTCTTTCCATTTGAATTAAAGAAAAAAAAGGGCTCTTCTCATTCTCCTTTCATGTTTGTTTTCTTTCTGTATATTGGAATAAAGTTACGATTCTGTATGAGATTGATGATCTAACAAATTAAAGGTTAAATTCATGGTATTTCTTCTGCATTGAGATTATATACGTTTTTTGGCTATACAAATATGAGTATATAAATCAGTAGAAGCTACTGTTATTAATCTTGTGGATCAAACCACATCACTACCTCCTCAAGTGTATCATTCCATCACAAGCCAAAGTGCCTTCAAGATCTCCAATCATTCGAGCTATTCGAACTTCCAAACCTCTTTGAACTTCCTGGAAGAGAGTCCTGATAAACTCGGTGAAGCGATTCATGTCAAAGCTTGCGCACTTTTCTAGCTCTACAGCAATCCCAACAATTCCAGAAGCAATCTTGGGTAGGATTTCCATTAGTCTCTGGCCTGTTGCAACCATATATCTCTGCAACTGAAATGTTTCATCAAGAAAGTGCTCTAGTGTTTTAGACTTGTCTTTTGTTCTTGCAACATCAGAATCTCCGCGTCTCCCATTTCCATCCAGATCATTCTCATGCTGAAAAATCATAAATAAAGTCCATTTCAGATAGTAAAAGATGTGCCAATGCAAAATATGACTATCATATAGTGAAGCTACAAAAATGTGCTAACTTCAACATTTGCTTCTACTTTTGGACCTGTTTAGTCTTGGTTAGATCCTAATGTTTCATAGAATTAGAGATACATAGTATTGTTCTTATTTTGGATATGTATATTATTTTAAATAGACTTAAATCAAGAGTCGAAGCTTACCATCCGTTGGCAGAGGTCATCAACTTTCCCTTGGAGGGATTGGTACCGTCCAACTTGTTTGTTCAACAAAGACATTAGCAAAAGATAATCTTTCATCCCACTTTTTCCATCATCATTGCCTTCCTTGTGATCTGCGCTGTTATCATGCTTTCCTGTAAATCTTTCCAGCATAAGAAGTTGTTGCTTCAGCCTCTTGATCTTGTAGGACACTCCCAGAGCTTGGAGATCCATCCTCCACAGTGAATTATTATTTGTACTTGTACTTGAGGCCTGGCTTGGTGATGCAATCACCCACTTTTCGGCACCAATAACTTCCACAGGACTTGCACAAGTTTCACTTCCCTCTTGACTTGTACCCTCATGCAAAACATTCTTCTCAATTTCAAAATCTTTGTCAGGAGATTGTACCTTCAACGTTTGATCGTTAGACTCAATATAAGATGAGGTTTCGTCTTCTTTCTCAGTGTCTTCCTCCTGAGATAGTTCAACCAAACTTGTTTCTGTTTTCTGATTTTGCTCCTCAGCTTTGCTCCTAAAGTTGTTCATCTGGGAATGCAGAAACCTCAACTGTGATGCAAACTGCTCTTTTAGGGAAGTTGATTCTTCTTCTCGCTCTGATAACAAGGCTTCCAATTTCATGTTGTTATGTCTGAGTTGTGAGATATCCTTGTTCAGTCCCTCGAGATGGGAGTCTAACCTCTTTGACTCTATTTCCATGCTCAACAAGCGCCATCTGTAAGTCTCTAGTTTCTCATCTTTAACTCTTAACTGTTCTATAAAAGCATCTATTTCTAGGTGATGCCTCTGCTCAATTACTGCTGCATACCTCTCTGCCTCTGAGCGAACCCAACCTTCCAACTGCTTCATGTCAGCTGTGATTAATTAAAGTCAATAACAAAAAATGAGGTTAACTGGAGGAGCCATATATGCTAAATCAAAAAGGATACTTAAGAGTTTATTTCTCACCTAAGTCGACATTTTCCTCGAAAGAGTACTCAACAGACTCATTTCTAAACTCAGGATTTTCATACCCAAGATGAGATGTACCTGTTGCACTAGTATTCATGACTCGTTCATTTAAAGCAACCTCAAACCTCGAATTCGCTTTCTCCAACATACTTCTCAATGAGTGCCTCTCATGTTTAGACTCGGATACTACTTTCCATCGTTCTGTTTCAAGTTCAGCTTGCTTCCTCTTTGCCTTTGACAACTTAATCTCCTTTACAAGCATTTGCTTCTCTGATATGTCCAACTTTGATTTCCTCAGCATTGCTGACAAAATCTTGTCTTTCTGTTCCAAATCCTTGTGCATCTTTACAATCTCCGCAGATAGTTTTTGGACCATCAAAACCGACTCCTCCTTTTGATCCAAGACTAAATTAAACTCCCGTTTAGTAGCTTCGACTTGCCTAAGTGCTCGGCCCATATCAGCATCCAGTTGCCTTTGGTTTGACACAAGCTCAATGAATGCAGTTCTGTGCTTCAAAATTTCAGAAGAATGCTGCTGAGCTTCACTCTTTGCCTTTTCTCTCAATTCTTCAGCCACATTTTCAGCCTCTGTTAGCTTTTCTTCTAATTCTTTCAACTTCTGCTCCATATCCCCCAATTCCTTGTCCTTAGATTGCACCAAATGCTCCATTTTCTTCATTTTTTCATTCCAGTGAGTAATTGCTTGATCCTTCTTTTTCTCAAAAACCCTCAATCCACTCATTAAAGCTCCAATGTGCTGCCTCAGTTTCTTCCTTTCGTTCAACCAACTCTGCTCCTGTGCAGCAAAGATGCTCACAACTTTCTCGTTCGCCTTTGCGTCTTCATGCCTCAGTCTCTTCAACTCTCTAATCTCTCTTTCAGCAATTTCAAGCTTATGGAGAAGCTCACATTCTTTCCCACCTCTTCCTTCTTTCTGAACTCTCCACATCAGCAATCCCAATAGTTGAGCACTCCCTCGAAGCATCTTATCACGCACTTCAGACAACCTCTCATCTTGCACATCAGATATTGACAGGATCCGTAGAGCAAAGAATGCACAAGAAACACCAAAGTATGTAGGATACAAGCTATCACTCTTATCTTCAGAAACAATCAAATACGAATTCGCCACCACTTTCTCTTCCATCACTCAGAAGCTTTACTTCCTCTCCTTTAGGTAACAATATCAAATTAAAAACTAAAGGTCAGACTTTGATTTGGAACACTAAAGTTTAAGCATCAGTGTAGAGCTTCAACAATTCACATACTATAACTAAATAAGATTGTAAACATGGAACCTAGTGTAGTACTAGATTACCAAATAGAAAACACAAAAACCAGCAAGGTAATCAAGAAACAACAGGTCTTATCACAACTATGAATCATTTCAGTACTAACATTCATGAATCGTAAGAGAACTCACAGAAAGAAGACGCGTATGATTCTTGCAGCTTGAAACCACAAACCACAGCTAACTGAGATTGAATTTATAGCTCGGAAAGTGCAGTACTTCAACGGCTAGAGCCTGCAAAAGCCATTGAGGTGTTACTCATATATGATACTGCAAAATCAGTTAAAAAAAAAAGAGAATTGGAGAAGGTTCTTTGTTCCCTGGTTTTCAGTGAAAGACTGACCTCAACAGCACAACCCCACATGTTCTTCATTTTCTTGGGCAGCACTGGTCATGAGTCATGACTGATATTGGAAGCAAAAGCACTAGATTCCTGGTTGTTTGTCACCATTACTAGTGAGAGTGGACTCCAGGAAAACAATAAACATATCCCAATCAAAACAGTCCCAGAATAAAATTGTATATTTCCAGAGTGGCTTGCTTACCTGTAGAAAACTACACAGCATAAAGTATTTTTAAGTGTCACAAAAGTAATCCCCAAAAGACTACAAAATAGATAATAGTTTTCAGTAATCATATCTGTTTGCTACTTCTTTTCTAATTTTCTTTACCAAAACAAACTGAAAAAAAAAAAAGATACTTCAGAATCAGAAACCCATTATTGCAACCAAGTATTTGAGAACCACATAGCATACCCAATTCAACTAAAACCCAGTCAGTTTCAACCAAAACCAAAGATTGAAATTTCCAACATTTATAAGACCAATAATATAAAAGTAGGAGTACATGTATTTACCAATGTAGAATATCACTTCCAGTTCAGAATGATGATAATGGAACCACCTAAGCAGATGGGTCATGGGTCCAGAGAGATGGGCTTCTTCTGAACTCTCTCTCTTGGCTGAGAGACCTGTAAAGCAGCAGCAGCAGCAGCTTGTTCATCAAATGCTATGAGAAAATTATTGAACTTGAAAAGCTGCAAATCACACTTTAGTGTTTTTATAATAACAAAAAAAGGACCAGTAATAAGCACCTAAGTTTCTTTATTCTAGTTTTGCTTGATCTGCCCTTGGAATCTGGGGTAGGTGATGCTGGACTCATAATTTGATTATCTCCAAGCAATCTCTTCCCCTCTGACCTGCATAAACATTTTCTGAAAATAATTAAAGAAAGGGGAAACAAGAAAGAAGAATATACTAGTGTCACAGTCTTAAGTCTGGATATTTGTGATCACAGCACATGTTCCCAACATGGCTTTGTATTAAATTATTGTGTTTTTCTTGGGTCCACTAGGAATGGTGGAATTACTTGAACTTTGATTCAAAAACTTCCATTTCATGAACAATATGTCAATATTGTTACCCATCTTCTCTTCAATTTGATTCTTCTTCCACAGGGTGAGTATTAATTGTGAAATCTACAAGTAGGGGAGGGGTGGTCACCATGTACAGAATAATTCTCTTTCCCTTTTATTTCTATTTTTGTAATTTCTGTTTGTTTGTCTTGTAGCTTCACCTTTTACCTAGCCTTTGTCTGCTGGTCTTTGTATCAATCACTCTCCATTTTGGCATTTTGAAATAATTGAGTAGCTCATTCATACATTCGCAGTTATAACTCATTGTCCAAATAACTTGTATGATTGAGACTTTGTGACCAAAATTATCACTCGACTATATACGGTAAAGATAGAGTAATAAAAGCAAAAGAGAAATTAGTTAAAATGGCATTTAAATCAAAGCTTTGCACAAAAATTGGCATTTTTGTAAACAAAAGAAAGCATCATGAATCTTTTGCAACAGTAATTTTTTTGGTAAAATAGAGATTTTCAGTTTTGTTGAAGTCTGAACTATTTCCCTGCCAAAATTGAGTTTGAAGTTCCGCTAATAAGGCCACTGCTGCTATGAAATCTTGACAGTTAGAAATAAACATGAATTGATCTAAGATTTGAAGGATTAAGATCGGTTGGCTTTTTGAAATGAGGTAATTTCAATTCAGGTATAAGTCGAGTGTGTGTCAGTTTCTATTGTTTAAGAGTTTATAAGGTTTAAAATATTTAAGTATCTGTGCAGATGCTTCTTTGGTCCTTTTACGGGTCTTGTCAAAATCGAATTTTCTTTTATTTTCAATGCTCAATGTTATTTCCATGTCTCATTTGGAAGCTCAAAAGAATCGGCCAACACTCGTGAAAGAAAATAACTCTTTGACCAAAATAATTAAAAATTAGTCAAACACTTATTTCGATGACCTTTATTGCTTTACATAAAGAAAGCCATCATTCCGGTGCATAAGACCTTGTGGGATTGAATTCTTGTAAAATCATTAAATTTACCTTTGCTCCCGGACAATTATTCTCAAAAATTATCAAAAGTGTTAATTTTCATAAAAATTGTAGGTTATAACACACATTTTAGAACATACTTTCATATTTGATGGCCTCAGAAGTTCCAAGGGTTACAAGCCATTTTCTTGATCAAGTGTATGTACGACTATATTATTTGAATGATATTTTGGAGTCTTTTATTACTTTCATTAAAAATAAAAAAATTGTTCCACGTGGCAACGCGGATCCACTATAACAACTCGGTACCTTTCCACACAGAAACTCCCCATATAAATACTTCTCCCTCTTTAATTTCCCCAAATTTCCAATCCCTTCCAGAATCCCAAATTCCCAAATCTCAAAACCCTAGAATTTTCAAATTCCGCGATTCAAAGCTTAATTCTTTGGATCATTTCTCCAAATTAACATCCATGGGCGAACTCAATATGGACGATATGCCCCTACCGGCGCTGTTCGAGCAAGCTCGGAAGGTCCATTTCACGGCGACGGAGTCCGGCAATGAGATTGATCAGGTAAGCTAATCCTCACCATAAGCTAAATGGATTCAATTTCTAGGGTTTTGGTGTTTATGGGTAATTGATTTGAGTGATGGGTGAAATAGGATGGGGTGAAGAAAGCGTGCAGGGCTTTGGAGAAGTGCGATGAAATGATAAGCAAGCTTGGTTTGTTCTCAACAAACGAGACCAAGGAGGATATCAGCACCACCAATCTCAAGTATATTATGGTAATTTCACGTTTTTGGTGATCTTTTTTGTGTAATGGTCGCTGAAAGTTTTGGTCTTTTTGGTGTTGAAGTGATGAGTTGGTTTTGATTGTAGGTGCCGTATTATCTTGGTGAGTTGACCGAGAAGGTTGCACATGATGATAGGATACAGATTGTTAAGGAAGCTCAGGCTAAGTTAAAGGTGAGCTGTATTGTATGGTTGCATTTCATGATGTTCGATGTGTTTTTTATTTTTTTTGGGAATATATGTGGAGTTTTTCGGGTTTGAAGTTTTGTGGTATGATTCTGATTATATGCGGGAAAACGCTGTAGGAATTTGTTTCGTTTTGTGAGGCGATGGAGCTTGTGCCGGAAGAAGAGTTGGAAGTGTCTAGACAAGATGGTCCGAAATCCAATTCAATGGCTGACCGAAGGGCTCAGAAGGTACTTTTTTTCTTTTCCTGATCATGTTGTTTGGAAAGACATGATAGTTTGATGTTGTGACACCATTTTCCTGGCGACTTGTCATTGCTTGTATCATTTTGGTGTTCATATTAAGTTTGTGGCAGTTAAATATAGGGTGGAAGCTTTGTTGTTGTAATATTTTACTTATCTACTTCTTGTTTCTCTATCCAGATTGCTCGATTCAAACGCCAAAGAGCGGCAGAATCAAAGTTGCTGGAAATTAAGGAGAGGAGAGAGCGGAGAGGGCGTTCAACTAGAGCATCTGCCTTGTCAACTCCTATTGAGGCAGGAGATGAAGATGTGCTGGATGATGATGGAGAGGAGGAACGAGAGGTTAGTTGATTTCTCCTTTTGTTTGTAAAGGACAGTACTATTAGCACTTGCAGGTGTTTATTGTGTCTCAGTCAGTTTGAGTGCCACAACATTGCATGTAAAAGTTGAATGTGGAGTCCAAATAGCCTTGACCTCATTACTGGACTGTTGATTGGTTTTCTTTTACAATGTTTTGTCAAGTTACATGTCTGATTAGGTACTTTCTTTTTTTTATTTGCAGGCCTGGTTTACTTCTATCTCTTTGGCACTCTGTAAGGTTGGTTTGTTGCCTTAAAGTAATCTTCAACATGATTATTCTTATACAGTGCTTTGGACTTATGCCCTCCTATTATGTGATCATGTTCAGGCTTTTGATCTGTTGGAAATGCTAAAGAAGGAAGAAGAGATGTTGCTAGCTTTTAAGGAAAGGCAATCAAAGGTATTGTCTAGCCGAATGTCTTTGAGTAGAAAGCTGCAAGTTGTCTAACAGTTAGCTGCTATGCATTGCTCTATTATTAGTAGTTGGTTGGTCGGGTAAAGCTATTAATGTTAGAGTAAAAGAATACAGGTTCAAAGATTTTGTTTTGGCCATGTATTTCACTAGCGTAATGCACATAATGTTTTTGAGTAGAAAGCTGGAAGTTGTCTAGCAGATGTTTCTCTTTTGTTACTAGTTGGTTAGTCCATAAACATATAACACTGGTCTAAAAGATTTGTTGTGACCTTGTATTTCAGGAGGGGGATAAGGAATTTTATCAAGAAGTTCTTGTTGATCGCGCCCAGAGGGCTGAAGCTTGGCATCGTAATGCTGCAGCTCGAGTGCAGTATAGTAAACCAGCACAGCCTATTACATGTGCAACTTTTGCACAAGATGTTTTAGAAGGGAGAGCAAGTGTGTCACAGATGCATGAGCACAAACACCAGCCACTAATCTTTGGACCAGCAAGTCTTGTTGGTGGAAGCATAACAAGTGAGAGGGAAAGGATGGCTGCTCAGGTTTTCCAGCCTAGTCATAGGTACCTTTCTAAGAGTATCTATCTGAATTCTGAAAGTATATGGTTGTTATGTTTCTGATTCTGTTGTTATTTGAATACATATGTTGAGATGCTAAAGTGAAATTTTGTTCAAGGTTACCCACCATGAGCATTGAGGAAGCTGGGCTGAAGGAGATGGAGATAATGAACAAATGGCAAGAGAGGAATGTTAAACTCATGGAAGAAGCAAACTCTTCATGGTACAATGACAGTGGGAAACTGCCAGGACCGCCCCAGGAAGATGATGAAGATGATGATGCTGCTCAAGACAAGGCAAGGGCGTGGGATGACTGGAAAGACGATAATCCTCGAGGTGCTGGCAATAAGAAGCTCACCCCTTGTGGATAAAAGTCTGCATGGAAACAGTGGCTTACAGACGCAGGATCTAAATTATTGTGTTCGATGACTAGTTTAAACTCATGTAAATTAATTTTTTTTTTTTTAATAAAAACATTTTCATGAAATTCGGGAGGTTTTTGTTTGTGGTTCGGTATGAATTTCAGCTTAGTTGTCTTTCGATCATCATTGTCGAGGTCATATTTGTCAAGTTCTTGTTTAGATTCTCTAGAGCTTACTTATATGAATGGTCAGGTTGTCATGGTGCGCTTGTTGTTTAAGCCTAGTAATGAGCTGCCTTTGAATTGCAGTGATATGCCTTACTGGGCAGAATTTTTCTCCGACGGAAAATTTTGCATGTATTGTATCATCTTAAATCTGTCGTGTATTTATCATTGTTGTGCTTCATATCAAATCCACTCCCCAGTATCATCCTTTTGAATGAAGCAAAATGTGCTTACACTCTTTCACCGACATATATATTCCTCATCATCACCACCAAGTTTTCCAGAGGATTTTTCATTTTTTATTTTCTGATGAGTTTAACCCAGGACTCGTAACTGGAAAGCACTGAGCACTCGGTACTCAAGCAAGAGCACGAGAAAATAAATGATTGCATCGAATATTATTTGCTTCATTTCTTTATAAAAAAAAAATACAGGTCAATAATCCTGATAAGGTAAGTACTGGAATCCAAATCAAAGAAGGAAACTAGAGTTTTCCTCTGGACTCTAATTTCTTTTCCTATACTATCGGACTTTCCTTTCCTATATACTCTCGGAAATTCCTTTCCTATATACACTTGGAAACACGGACAAACGCTTATATACAATGCCAATATGCCATCCCAAACGCTCAAATTCACATATCCATTTTCAAACTTCAGTTAGTTCACAATGACTATCCATGAGAAGTGATTATAGTACTTGTGTTGGAAGATACAATAGAACATCCCAATCTTCTTTGTCCCTTGCATCAGCAACACCGTCAAGATCATCAAAGTTGGTGAATCTAACCTTGATGATCTCCCTGATGATGTATTGATCGAGATCCTTTCTCGACTTATGTGCTACGAGTTCGTGTTCCAATGCTAGTCTGTGTGCAGGCTTTGGGGAAATCTAATGTCGGAGTTGTACTTCATTGGCCGCTTTGTGCTTCAACAGCAAAGGAAACGTACCGAACCGCCATGGCTACTTCCACCGCTGACTCTGATGAACCAAAGAGAGGAGACCCCTCTTGTATTATTGCCGGCTTCCTCGCCCAAACTTGTAGCTCGTAGGAACATAAAGTCATTTGGGGGTTTGCAATGACTTGGTTTTCTGTTGCGAACATGATCGTCATGCACATGATTATGCTGTCTGTAATCCGTATACTGAACGTGTTAGTCTTAATCGTCCCTGCGGAACCGTCTGTTACGTACCTCGAATTCGCTTTCTCCAACATACTTCTCAATGAGTGCCTATCATGTTGACTCGGATACTACTTTCCATCGTTCTGTTTCAAGTTCAGCTTGCTTCCTCTTTGCCTCTGACAACTTAATCTCCTTTACAAGCATTTGCTTCTTTGATTGTCCAACTTAGATTTCCTCAGCATTGCTGACAAAATCTTGTCTCTCTGTTCCAAATCCTTGTGCATTTTTACAATCTCCGCAGATTGTTTTTGGACCATCAAAACTGACTCCTCCTTTTGATCCAAGACTAAATTAAACTCCCGTTTTAGTTGCTTCGACTGCCTAAGTGCTCGGCCCATATCAGCATCCATTTTTGTAACCGAAGAGCACGGCCAGCTGTGGAATATCACTTCATAATTTGATGGTCTAGTCCACTAATGTTGATGTGATTTTGTGACATGCATCCATTTTTGTGCCTTCAAATACCAAATGCTCACATAGGTCATCCCAAAAGGATGTTTCATATCCACTTTGATCTTCCTGGTTTATTGAGTTTGGTTGCCAAGCATTGAATTGGATCAGCCACCCCAAACTCAAAACCAGAATAGCATTTTCTTGGATTTGTCCTTGAAATGAAGTTTTAGGTTATGGTTGTATACTAGTATCCAAAATCGACTTTGGAAGGTACTAGCGGAGCTTAATCAGGTAACATGGAAGGCCGAACACATGCTCGGTCACAATCAGCAGGTAGGTAATGTACCACATCTCAGATTGAGACTTTGTTTTCCATCTGAAAAAAATTCACTCCCATCACAGTTACTGTGTGCTGAAATCGTTTTTCACCTGTTGCAAATAGAATCATAGTTTCAAGAACAGCATTAGTTCTAAATAACCACGATGGGGAAACTTAGGAGAACCTTAGCGCAAAACAAAGAAGGGAATCTGGGGCCAAGTGTACAATCAAAGTACATATTATGTATTACTGTCTCATTATTATTCTTCAAATAAGCACTACTATACAGATTGATCAGGGATGTATCAAAGTTTGACAAAAGGGGAAACAAATTAAAAGAGGAATTTTAGGCGGTGGATACACGATACATAGAAGATGGATAAAATTCAATGACCAAAATATCAAATATCGAGGAAATATCAACGGTTTGAAAAATGAAATTTCGATAGAAAGATCGGAAAATTTTCGATATCGATCAATTTTAGAAAGAAATGGTGAAAATTGAGAGAAGATTATTGAAATTACTAGTGAAACTTTGTGAGCTGCTTATTTGTTCAATTATCTATTATATTTGAAAAAAAAAAAAAACAAATGGTGAACTTAATTATAGTAATTTAGAGTAAATTAGTAAATTATGCTATTGCTAGTAAAGTTTTTTTTTTTTTTTTGACAGAGTAATAGAGATTTCATTTAATCCCAAAGCCAGAACGGCACATACAAATACACCCTATATGCTTTTACCCTAAATCAGTGGTCAAGCAGGTAAGGGAATACGAGTACCATCCACTAGTACAATGAAGCTCACTTATTTAGAAGCCTACAAACTATGACAATTCCATCAACACAAAGAAAACTATCGTGAATCTTCCTTCGTCAATGCACTCAATTGTGGTACTCCGGGAGATTCATTAACTAGGTGTAAAAAGAACCCATAGCTTGTAAGCTAAAACAGAAATAAACTGAAAAATTAAACTTTCCCCTTACCCTTAGAATTATGGCAAGGAAAAAAAGTAGGATAAGTCAACCTTAAAGGTTCCATAGCAGCATCAGACTTCTTATTCTTTGGTGGATTCTTGTTCTTAGCTCCAGGAGGCATGCCTCGTTTCTTTTTGGTCTCCACATTTTCCTTATCTGCTCCAATTTGGGATACCATCATACCATCTGGAGTTTCCATCAGACCAAAAGACTTTGCAAAAATGCGGGTGGGGAATTCCGGCATTTTCACTTTCTAAGGAGGCAAAAAGCAAGCCTGCCTACCTTCCAGCACTGCCTCCAGACCATGCTTCATCTTCTTGGGTGACACAGTCGAGGATACTAGTCTGCCCCTCTTCTTCTGCATGGAATCATCCACTGATACCACTCCCAAGGTATCATCTCCATTCACTGAAGACCTAGAATATATCAGCATCCCTGATGACCACTGACCTCTTCTCCTTCCTAGGTTTGACAAACTGCATGCACATCCGTAAACAGCGACCGTGCCATAGGAGATGGAATAGAAGATTGAAACTGAAAAGTTGCCCCGCCCAATTGAAACCTACCTTCAGCGAACTTGAGCACAGGACCAGCCCTAGTTGACTGGTTTTTCGATGGTGCAGTAACAGTACACACCCCATCCTTATGAAAAATAAGAGCGCAGTTCCGACACCTACCAATCAAATTCTCAAAGAAAAAGTGGATGTCCTCCTCGATGCCTGGACCCAACCTTATTGTTTTTTTTTTTCAAAAAAAAAAAGGCTTGGAGATGTCATGTGAAACCCTAACCCTAATCTCCCTCTCATACTTAAAAAGCTTCTCATCCATATCAAGATACTGCCCAGCCATAGATGCTATTTTCATAATATTCTCCTTAGTCTCAAACAAAGGTGGAATGTTTGTAATACGTACCTAATATATGATCGACGATAGATCCACTTTGTTGATTGAGGTAGCGCCATATTCTTGCAGGATCAGAGTAGCCCGGTTAAGGTTCCAGGCTCCTCCCTTCAAAACCTTTCTGCAGTCCCCACAATCGTCAAAAGAGAAAAGAAAGCGGTCCCTTAGTTTTTCCTGAATCTGGAATCCCTTCTCAAGCATCCACACACGCCGGAAATGGTGGCGCACGTCCTTCAGAGCCACTGTCTTTGTGGTCAGAAAACGCCCCACCAGAACCGCTTGGGAGGTACGCTGCACCAGTCTTGCGACCAGTTTGGTCATGTCCACCACGTCCTCCCCTGCTAATGCAAGAGAGGAAGCAAAGCTTGCCGTCATATCTTCAATGGAGGAAAGCTGAGAGCAAAGGACGTCGAGTAGAGGCGCGCGGCTAAAGCAAAGCAGCGCTAGGTTTAGGGTTTTCTCACAGAGAGAAAAAATATAGCGATCTTGTATTTTTAGAAATATTTGCTAGTAAAGTATTTGGTATTTCAATATAAATAATTATAGTTAGAAATTTAGTAAAGTTGTAGAACTAGTTAATAAAATACAAATGAATTAATATTACTAAAACGTGGCAAGAGTATTTAGGAGATTTTGTAAATCATTAAACTATTTAGAAATGTTAGAGACAAGAAATTAAAAGTCTAAAATTGGTAGAAATTATAACCACGTGGTGTGGTGTGTTGGTCGAATGGCCTAGTCTGGAACCCCCAGGTCTAGCGTTCGAATCCCAGCTTCATCCCGTGGCCAGCAGATTTGAGGGACCCTTTGGGTTCGTGCGTCTGCGGTGCAGTGGATTAGTCTGGCTTTGCCAGGCTTTCGCAGCAATGTCAGTGTAGGTGTCCTGACGCTGGGATACCACTGCATGGGTGTGTGAGTTACTAACAACTAACCCGATCAAAAAAAAAAAAAAAATTGGTAGAAATTATACCTTAGATTGTCTAAAGAAATCAGTAATCTATTCCATGAAAGTGCTAATATAAAAAGAAGTATGCTAGAACCAAATCAACTCCAATCGAGTTGGTTGGGGCGTTCTCTTGACTTCATTTTGGTAGGGGACAGGTTCGAAGCCTGTTTATGTCAAGCTTTGTTTGGATTTTATTTAAGGAATATTTCATACAATTACATAAATATCGCATATTTCTGTAAGTATCGGATATTTCAAGAAATTTCGAAAATATCTCGTGAAATAATGGTGATAGGGGCTTCGAAAATTTCGGCGTTCTAAAAAAAAAAACAAAATTATCACCAAAATATCGGTGAAATTATCTATATTTTTGTGACAAAGGCATTATGCCTTGTATTCAGTATGTAGTCTTTTCAGTAAAGCTCATCATATCTATCCATGATTGATGACACTAATTCTAGAAATCAAGCTTCACTTGTTCCTGGGAGTGCATCTTCTTTTGCTTCTTGAATGATCCGTTCAATAACAGGTTCTTTCTTTGAAGTCTCCGAACACATGATGCTTCCGATGGCAAAGGGAGTGAGTCCTCTCTCTGCACCTTTCTTTAGAAGCATGGTGGAATGCGGAGAGTGCAGGCACATTCTGGTGGTAGGTCCCACCCATAGAATCTTAAAAGGTCAATATATTTTCCTACATCTAGTGATTTGATGTAGTTCAAAATTTCGGACGGATAATGTCGCTTAGCTTGAGGCCAGTAGAGCCACTCAAATGTGCACTCTCCAAACTGCATTCACATATTGAGGTATAAGAGACATCATTTCTCAACCCAAAGTTTCAAAACATTGAGATTCAAATGCTACAAAACAGGTTATTTGTACTCTAAAGTGTAATGAATAAAACAAATTTCAAACTCTAGTAAAGCATCCGTTTTTGTAACCAAAGAGAACAGCCATCCTTTCTTGATTTCGTTTCAGGCCTCAGTTTCATGAATGACCCATTCACCATCACATGCATGCTTCTTTTCACTTCGTTTCATTTCTAGAGAACGTGTAACATACAATTGTATGTGGAATTGTGGATATTGAGCTTCAGCAAAAAGTCAAAGTACTCTCATTTTTTTTATTTATTTAACAGGCTAGAGAACTAGCCGTTAGAAATCCTTAAACCCATCTCTGCTCAAGTCAAATTCTTTCCTAGTCTTAATGCGCTCTCCCTCCCTTCGTCACTCCCTCCCTCTTAGAAATTTGAATCACAAGTCATTGCAATTCCTTGTTGCTAATTTCCATCATCATCATGGGTTGTGAAGTGTCCACTCCACCAGCGTATCAAAGAAGGGCATCATTTGCATCTTTCTCGGCATTTGTGCCTGAAAGAGAGTAAGATTTTTGACTTTGTTCATATTCTTCCATGCTTCCATGATTATACTAATCA
Source organism: Rosa rugosa (assembly GCF_958449725.1). Taxonomy (NCBI): domain Eukaryota; kingdom Viridiplantae; phylum Streptophyta; class Magnoliopsida; order Rosales; family Rosaceae; genus Rosa; species Rosa rugosa. The sequence continues at coordinate 52,733,304 of NC_084825.1, forward strand.
AGGCCAAACGCAAATCATTGATTACTGACATGCATGCTATCTTTCTTGATTTCGTTTCGGGCCTCAGTTTCATGAATACCCCATTTACCACCACATGCATGCTTCCTTTTGGTTCGTTTCTAGGTCAGATATGAGTTGTTTGTGATAGATTGTGGCATGTCTCAAAATCTTTGGTTATAAAGAATGTTAAATGATTCGTTTTTTGCTCATCCCCCATTGTTTTTTTGCGAAGAGACCACATGCCCATTTTCTTTTCCTTTTCCCTTGTTCTTTCTCAAACTTAGGATTGGTGGGTAGTTCTTCCCCTTTTCATTTAGGTTTTCATTGTAAAGCCACGAAATTCAAAATTATTGGAGGTTCATTTCAAAATTTTGGAAATTTTTTTAATGGTGATATGCTATATATATATGGTAAAAACCTAAAATTTTGGAAAATTTGAGGGTCTAAATTTCCTTTTGTGAATTTAATTGGGATTGGGATACCGAAATTCTTGTCTTAAGTCAATTGGGATTACGATCCCAAGATTTTAGGTAGTTATTCTGGATCGATTGTAGTGGTCGCCTCATCAGTTTATAAAAACCAGATATTTGGAGAAGTCATCCGTTAATTTTTTTTTCATCATTCCCTCTTAAAACTTCCGTACAATTCAAATTCTTCACATTTCTTAGAAGTTAATATGATTTGAGGTTGTGGGTTTTTTGATATTTGATTCTGAGTTTCACGATTTTGGAGTTTCATCTTACGATTAGGGCCAATTCAGAACTTGTTTCTTTTTCCAGATTTTTCATGTTGTAGTTCAAATATGAGTTGTTTGTGATTGATTATGGCTCGAAATTCTTGGATTACATACACTATTACAAGATTTATTTTTGGCTCATCCACCATTGTTTTTCTGCGGAGATATCACATGCCCATTCCTGTTTCCTTTTGCCTCGTTCCTTTTGAATGGTCCATTCACCACCATATGCCCATTCCTGTTTTCTTTTGCCTCGTTCCTTTTGCAGCTTTGCAATAAAAACCCTAACCGAAAAAAGGAAGAACTACCTGCCAATCCTAAGTTTGAAAAGGGAATAAGGCAAAAGGAAAAGGAAAAAGGCATGCGGTCTCTTCGCAAAGAAACAATGGCGGATGGGCCAAGAATGAATCACTTAACAGTCTTTATAACCCAAGAATTTGAGACATGTCACAATCCATCACAAACAACTCATATCTAAACTAGATTCGAAACGAAATGAACCAAAAGGAAGCATGCATGTGGTGGTGAATGAGGCATTCATAAAGGAAGCGTGTATGTCAGTAATCACTGATTTCTTGTCTGGATTTGATTAGTGTAATCATAGAAGCATGGAAGAAGATGAACAAAGTCAAAAATCTTACTCTCTTTCAGGTGCAAATGCCTAGAAAGAGGCAAATGATGTCATTCTTTGATAGGCCGGTGGAGTGGACACTTCACAACCCATGATGATGATGGAAATTAGCAACAAGGAATTGCAATGGCTTGTGATTCAAATTTCTAAGAGGGAGGGAGGGAAACAGAGCACATTGAGACTAGAAAAGAATTAGACTTGAGCAGAGATGGGTTTAAGGATATTCTAACGGCTAGTTCTCTAGCCTGTTAAACAAAAACAAAAAAATGAAAGTACTTTGACTTTTTGCTGAAGCTCAATATCCATGATTCCACATACAATTGTATGTTACACGTACATATCTAAAGCTCAATTTCACTATTTACTAGCGAGATCAACATACATGGTGATCATTTGGGGTTCATGAATATATACGTATGCATGTATGTTTTTACCATCTATATTTTATGTCCCGTGTACATACCTCTAATAGTATGGAGGATTTGCTACATCACCAAGCATAACAAACACACTTTTGGTGGCCCACAAGCCATGGTGGGACCCAACCGCGATATGCATCCCATAACACGATGTCCAAGCTACTCCATGATAGTCGGAAGCGGGCGAGACCTCTCCGGGAAGCCACCTTCCCGGCCTTGCCAAGTTGTCTTCACAATATGGCTTTCTAGACTAGAATAGTTGTTTTGCACCCCACATTGGAAAACATGTAAACGAGAGTGGCTCCTTTCCTTATAAAAGGGACCTCTCATCCCACTTATAATCCACTCCATTACATCCTCATGTAATCCTATTGGGCCGCAAGGCCCAAACACTAGTTAAAGCTTTCAAGTGGACGTAGTCTCCTGCTAAGGCGGGAGTCGAACCACTATACTTCAAATTATTCAAAATCTCAAAACAGAAACGGGGGTAAGAACCCATTACTCATAGCTCCAAATTATTCAAAATCTCAAAACTCAATCCCAATTACTCAATTATAAACCCTAAAACCACTTCAAATCTAAACCACCCCAGAAATTGAACTTCTCCAAACACTAGAGAACCCTCCAATTCAAGCCTTAAATGCACAAACTACCAACCCAGTCCCTCAAATGCACAAACCCAGTCCCTCAATTGCAAAATCATGACATTTACAAATCGAAATACCAAATGAAACAACAGGGGATAGATGACCCAAACCCAAACCCAAACTTTATGAGAACATCACAAAACCAACAGAAACCCAGTTCACAATTCAAACTGTGCTTTACCTATATGAAGACGAAGGCTTTCTGAGCTGATGAGTGAAAAATGCACCATTCCAAAGTGCAGGACCACGCTGACCCCTGAAAATCAAAAACGAAATGCATCAAGATTGCAGAAGCCAATTATGAAAACCCATTACCAGAGTTTAACGAGAATAAAGCCTAAAGGTTTCCCAACAATCGAAACCCATAAAACCCAGGAACAATTAACCGGGGACTTTCGTCGAACAGCTTAAACGCAAAAAAAAAAAAAAAAATTGGGAAATCAAAACCCTTAAAGACCAGTAAGAATCAAAAACCCATGCCATTTGGGAAATCAAAACCCTGAAAACCAAGAACCCAAAACCCTGAAAATCAAGAACCCATTCCACGGTTCCTTAGAGCCGCAAAAAGCAGTTAAAAGAAAATTTTGAAAAGAAAAAAAAAGAAGGGAAGAATTTGGGAATTCAAAACCCTTAAAAACCAGGAAGAATCGAAAAGCCATGCCATGGTTTTTCCGTGGTTTTTTGAAAGAAAGAAGAGCCCAAAAGAAAATTTTAAACAAAAATTTGAAAAAAAAAAAAAAAAAAACAAGATCATAGGTTCAAAAATAGTGGTTTTTTGAAAAAAAGAAAAGCCGCCAAGAAATTTGAAAAAAAAAAATTAAAAAAAGAACAAGATCATGGGATCAAAAACCCGTGGTATTTTCGGACAAAAAGAAGAGCCGCCAAGAAATTCGGAAAAAAAAAAAATGAAATTCGAAAAAAAAAATGATCAAAAACGCGTGGTTTTTTGAAAAAAAGAAGAACCGCCAAGAAAAAGTTTAAACAAAGAATTGACACCTAGCCACAAGGACAAAAGCTCCACCGCCACATCATCTGACACCCAGTGATACGCCCAAAATAGACGCTCAATTTAACCCTGCAAGATGTAGTCGTTAGCAATATAAAGTAAGCAATAATCGTTTAAGCCGGGGATTGAGGGTAACTTTATAATTCACACAAAATAAAAACAAACTAATTTAAACTAACTAAAACACAAATCAAACAAATAAAATCTGAAACTAAACAAAACAAAAACGTCAGACACTAGAAAAGAGAGAAAAATATGGCAGGAAACAGAAGGGGATAGAAAGGGCTCTGCAATCCTAAGTTAAATAGATTTGGGGTTTTTAAGTTTCTACGAAAATAAAAGGAAAATAAGAAAGCAAAAACGATTTTGAGTTTAAGGTTTGATAGGAACTCGGAAATCCACCACCAAAATATGCTTGAGACAAATTTATCATCCTAGTTTCAATTACTAAGTCGTGAAAAAGGTTTCAATCTAGAACAAACCATGAACGCATGCATAAGTTCTTATTACAGGTTCGAACCTCCGACGTGGAAGGAGACACGACACCTAGCCCTACCGCGTATACATTACCATTTTTAACCCGGAGACCCAGATACAAACAAGAAACAAAAAAGAAAGAAACAACAGAGACGGAAAAAAAAAGGGAGCCGGATGAAAATGAAAAAGGGTTAGGGCATTTTACTTACCTCCGGTCAAATGGCAATGGTGTTTCTTCAACTTTCTTGCTTTTCTTCCTCCCCATTATCACAAGGATGTGGAGGCTTTTTGGGCAAGTTTGCAAGCTTATCGATTACTATGAGAACGAACGAGAGAGAATGTGCGAGCGAGCTTTGCTATGGAAAACCAAGAAATGATGGATAGCTATTAAGAAATGTGAGAGAGAATGTTTTGTTTTAATTTTTTGCTCAATTAATATTACTCATGTATAAGCCAGTGTCTAGATTCATTTACATTTTAATTTGCTACCTTTATACTACTTGTTCATAAAATTGGTAATCTTTAATTTGTGTTTGTTTTTTCCTTTGCGTCTCGACTCTGAACATAATCGATCTCAAATGCATGCTATGTAGTTTTTTTTTTTTGATAAGGAAATTACACAGAAGCAACAAGCTAGATACAATCACCTCTAAGGCAAACATGACCTGGGCGATCAAAAAGGATCGCTCTTGAAATACTAGCAGGATCGGTCTTGAAATACTAGCCCTAAACCCTAAAGTTCAGGAAGTAAGATATACAGTCCGTCTCAGGAACGGACGTCCGTTCCTTAGCTAAGGAACGGATTTCCATATTTGACCAACTTTTTGCAGTTTTGGATGCCTTAACGATCATCAATTTGGCTGAAAATTTGCAAAAGTGATCTATACATTATGACCTAAAAACTGAACGGTTAAGATGTGAATGTGTGATCGAAAAGTGGGAAAAAACTGGAAATCCGTTCCTAAGCTTAGGAACGGACCTCCGTTCCTGAGCAAAGTTCTACAGATATATATATATATATATATTTTAATTAATCTCGACTCTCGACTCTCTCAACTCTCAACTCTCAACTCAATCTTTAATGGTAATATTGTTGAAAATTAGACCATTCTGATCAATCTTTGGAAACTGAGCTCGGAAAAGAATAATTATGAGTGGGATGAAAATGCAATTGGTACTACTTCACTAGGTTATGGGTATCTGATTCTTTGTGGAACAAAAAAAAGCTCTTTAAAAATAAAACTAGACGGCTAGACCTAATTAAAAGCAGTTGCCTCGTTCCAACAAAAAATGAAGCTTTTTGCTCTTAAATAGAAATGTTCTAAATTGGAGAGGGTCTGACTTTAATTACTCTCCTAGGTGTTTAATTGTTTTTGTCGACTAACAAGGAAAATGCTGAACTTTTGGTGACACTATGTTCGAAAGAGTACTTCTTATTGTCCGTCACTGTTCCTAGACCACCACACGATTGATCTTGATCCTTCACTCCAGGTTATGTACTTATGTGACTGTCTGTCTCGTGCTTCAAGCTAAAAATTGTGAACCCATATCGACAATGTTCAAGTGCTGCACAATTTAGCATTGCCCTCAATTCTAGTTCTTAATCAAGTACTACTAGCTAGCTCACATGGTTATATGAACTTTGTGCACTTTCCCCGTAATTTTTTTTTTAATTTGGATTAGTTAGCTAGGTGCAAGGAAGTTACAGGCCATGGCCCCGTGAATTGAGAAATCGAAAGTCTTTGGCAGCCTATGAACATTAATTTTTTATGCTCAAGTGGTTTCATGACGTACACATTAGATTTTAGTCATTTTACACAAAAGAATCACCTATATAATCGATCAGATCGAGAACCTATTTTGTAGGCTTCCGGGTTAGCGCAGGCTATATGGGTGCTCTCCAAGTACCATTACTACTGTAGCAGCGAAGATTGAGACATAGATGGTGGAGCCTAGACTTGGAGAGCTAGCTAGTACCAGCTGCCTCTTCAAGCTTCTTCTGACTATAATGGTGCCACGCTGCTTGTATGATATTAGTTTCTCAACGTCAAAGTTAATTTTATTCCATCCCGCCTGGCCAGCAGTCATGGGAGTTGGTGACAGAACTAGTGGTTCGACCAAAAGAAGATACAGTAGAAAATCCCAGTCCTCATCATTGTCACTCGGAGCAGTACCACCGGCCTTTGATCATCCACCAAAAAGATCAGCACCGGCCACCACCAAAATCAAAGTCTGTCAATACTAAGAGCAAGTTCACCCGTTGAGTCACCGGGTCACCTACTATTCACTGCTTTTTAGTGTATATTTTCATTCTCTGGATCACGAAATACACTGTGCCCGTGACCCAGGGCACGAAATACACTGTGCTCGTGACCCAGGGCACGAAATTAACACTAAAAATTAGTTAATAGTAGGTGACCTGGTGACCCAACGGGTGAACTTGCCCTAATATTGATGGTCTCCCTGACAATGTATTGGTCTACATCCTTTCTCGACTTCCAAGCTATGATTACGTTTATGAATACAGGTTTGTGTGCAAGCGTTGGAGGAATCTCATGTCCGACCTATACTTCAGTGGCCGCTATCTACTGCATCATAAGCAACCACCGCCGCTTACTCTGATAAACAAAAGAGGAGAAACCTTCCCTATTAAATTGACTCCTTCATCTCCCAAGTTTCTATCTAGGCTTTTCAAAAGACTCATGAGTGTCATGTCTCTGACATGCGAGCCAGTCGTGGTAGGGGGGCGTCTAATGACGTGATTTTGTGCTGTGCAACTGAGTATTTTCAACGTGATTACTATATTTGCAATCTATATAGCATACAATTAATGGTTTAATCTTCCTCCCCCCTCTCGAGTCCTCCATCACGTACCAGTTGGATTTAAATGTGATCCCTATTATAATTATATTAAGAAAGAAAAAGACAATGTGCATCGTCGAAGAGATGATGGCAATGAGGAGCTAATTAGTATGAATAACTCGTATAGGTGCAAGGTTGTGAGAATCCTTCCTTATGACGACACATGTGGAGACGAACTTTCCTCAAAATTTAAGCTAGATATCTACTCTTTTGAGACGTGTGAATGGAGAGAGTCAATTATATCATTCCCACGAAGATTTTGTTTTGATAGAATCAACTCGGATATTCACTTTTCTCACAACGAAATGTTATATTGGTCCAGTATCTGGGGAAGTAGTAACTTTCTGATTGGGTTGGACCCATTCATGATCAACGACAATAACATCAATACCAATAATTCTAGCATTAGCTCCGGTGAAGATCATGCCTATCACTATGAAGGTCTTTTCATTGAATTAGTAGTTAAACACCCTGCATGATGATCCGTTAGACAATCCAGATGAACACAACTATCAGATACATGGCCTAGCCGTGCAGTCCGGAGGTGGAGGGTGTCTGCAGATGTGTGTCTTAGACTCTATTGACAACACTATATTGGTTTGGGAGTTGAAAGAAGAAAAAGATCTGATCATTGCGGGCGATGGGGCTGGAATATTGTGTTCGAGAGAAGAAGATATTTGGGTGAATACGGCGAAACAAGTGGAGCTGATAGGTTTCAACCCAGATATTGAGGGTTTCTTGTACGTAAGACTCGATGGAGTTATGGAGCTTGCATTTTTGAGATCAACGTTCGTACTAGAGTGGCAAAAGAGGTGAACATGGGTGGAAAGAGTGTACTTAGTAACTATTACTTCTTCCCAACACTACTACACAAAGTGAATCAGACGACACGTAACAGACGACATACGACATTTTGGTGTCGTCTGAGTTAGTCAGACGACATGTTAGTTATATTTGTCGTTTGTTCTCAAACTCGGCCAACACATTGTAATCAATTAGAATTTGGTGAAATTGACAACTTTAAGACAACACTTACTGGGACACATGTTGTCTGAGAAATCAGAAAAAATAAAAAAAATTTAATTTACATTTATTTTCTAGCCAAAACACAAATCCCTATCTGCTCAATTCCCTCCCTTAGTCGTATCAAAACAAAAAACTTCCCTCCTTAGTTGAAAAAAATTAGGTCATTCTCCTCCCTTTCACTCTCACCATCTCACCAGCCTATCGAGAGTGAAATCGATACACTCTCGCTCTCACTCTCACTCTTAGTCCCAATCTCTCTCGCTCTCGCTCTCACCTCTCACTTTCGCTCTCACTCTCTCTCTCTCTCCGCCGGTCCAGCTCAAAGTCGCATGTTTTTGATCCCACCTAAATCTAGCCGGCCCACAATACGAGCTCAAACTTCCTGCAGGAGATTACGATCCCACCTAAATCTAGTCGCTAACCCTAATCCCTCATTCCCTTAGCCTCTATTCGAGATTTCGACTGACCCTGACCCTCAGCCTTTCTTCGACTCACTCCCTCTGTCCCTCAGTTTCAGTCGCCGCCGACCCACCGCAAAGTTCGACGGTTCGGCCTTATCTCTAAGCTAGCCTCTCAGTCTCAGTCTTCCTATTCGTAATCTCGAACCGCTGAACCGCCGACCCACGGCTTTGCTTCGACCCACTGTAAGTAAACCTTCTCTCTATACTTCATTGTTGGGATGTTGGTCTCCGATCCATCGATCTCCAGTTAATAGATTTGATTATTTGAAATTTCATCTCACAACTCTCAATCTCCCTCAGTCCCTCATCTGAAATTTCATGAACCCAGTAAGTCAAGTAACCAATTATTTCAATTTTCAACCCATTCTCAGTAACTAACTCTCTGTTTTTGATTAAATAGTCTTAAATCTTACTCTTGGAGAGTTGGAGTCTTGGGGAGAGCGGAGGCCGGAACTCAGGAAGACGAGCAGTCGGAGTAGACAGGAGGAAGGAGGTGAGAAATTTAGAACGTGTGGACTGTGAATCTGTGAGTCTTCATTTGTTTGATTGCTGGGTCAGTGAACAATTTTGAGAGTTGTTATACAATTTTGAGAGTTGAATGAATATGGTTAATGGTTCTGAATGTTTAATGAATGTCTTTGACGTTTTGGGCTGTCTAATTAATCCCCCTATTGCGGCTTTTGTCATCTGCAGACGTGTTAGTGCAATAATGTTTGCGAGAAGTAGTTCTTCTATTTAGACTGCTGGTACTGAAGGGATGATTTGTGAAATCGATTCACTGACAGCAAAGGGCAAGTTATTTAAGATTTTTACTTTTGTGTTTTTTATTTTCTTTCATTGGAATTTAATTGGTTGTCATTTTGAATATTTTTCCTTCTTTCTTTTAATTTGTGCAGTTTCTGTTTAGTCTGGAGTTTGTATATATTGAAGTTAGTACAGCGAATCTTGGTATTATTGTTGGTGTGGCTGCTCTAATTTTGGGATCCAAGAAGTTACCTGAATTGGGCAAGAGGTTATGAAGACTATCAAGAGTTTCTAACTGGTGGGCCTCTCTATCTGGATATGTTTTGTTGGTTTGAAACGTTCATTCCATTAATGACTTAAAATGACAGGTTAACTCATTGTAATGTTTGTTTTGCTCTTTGCTGCCTTCGACATTTTATATCTCTGTATTCGTAGTTTTATAGAAACTGAGGAGTTGTTTGTAGAAGTTGAATTGTGTGCAAGAGGCACATATGTCAACACAAACTACTCTCTAATTACTTCGTATCCTTGCTTTGTATTTCAGTCAAGGGAGATTAGAGTTGCTTGGAGAGTGGAGAGCTAAAAGTGGTGTTTTCTTGATTGGCTAGACAAATTTGTCATTCGCCTCTAAGTTCTTTGCTTTGGTTCCACGTACTAAAAGGTAGTTTCGCTATTTTAACATAACATTCAATATGCAACTCTTTTTAAATTTTGAGCAACTGAAATATGAAGAAGAAGTTATTGGCTTTGTTCTTATTATAAAACACTTTCCGGACTAATTTCAGCTATTATCTTTGTTTTAACAAAGCAATGTCCTCAGTTATGCATGTGAACTATTTTGATTTATTTGATAATCACAAGTTATGTTCCATTTTTCTTTCAAGTGAAAAGGAGAGAGCACTTCTGCTATTATTGTAATGACTGGAGAAGCAGAGAAAAACGTTTCTCCCTATATGGTCATATCTATGACTTGGGCCTAACTATCTTTAACAACCTTATCTCCTAGACTAACATAAGGCTCTCAAGGGTTCTGATAACGTGGTACTGCTATATGTGTATCACTAACAGCCCTCCCCAAGTTTAGAGAGCACTCAGCTATGGATGAGGCCCTTTAGTCAATCCTGGACATACAGATTTGAAACTTTTGTTTTTGTCATACAGGTCCAACCTGGACACACGATCCTCGTACATGCAGCAGCTGGTGGAGTCGGATCCCTTTTATACCAGTGGGCTAATGCCCTTGGTGCCACTGTCATCGGAACTGTGCCAACTCAAGAGAAGGCATCTCAAGCCAAGGAAGATGGCTGTCACCATGTCATAATCTATAAGGTTGAGGACTTTGTTGCTCGTGTGATTGAAATAACATCTGGCAATGGGGTTGAAGTTGTCTATGATTCTGTAGGGAAGGATACGTTTGAGGTAACTTGTCTTCATTCTCTACACAGGAAAAAAAAAAAAAAAAAGCAGAACCGAGAGAATTTATTGAGAAAGATCATTCTATGTTCAAATTCTACCCGAGCACGTTTTAGGGTTTTTGGTATTCTTTTCATTTCTTTTAAATGAAAGTTTTCAGACTAATCTTCATCTGATCTTAATCAAGATTTAGGCTAGTTACTTGTAGACAAGAATGAAATTAAGGGTGTGGACTATATCAACTTAACTTGATAAATTAACAAGAAGTTCATTTAAGCCAGTCTCTTTCTGATTGGAGATATTATTGTATATATTTAGGGATCACTGAGATGCTTGAAGTTTCGTGGATACATGGTGAGTTTTGGGCAGTCATCAGGTGCACCAGATCCGGTTCCTCTATCAGCTCTTTCAGTGAAGTCACTGTTCTTGACCAGGCCTACCCTCTTCCATTACACAGCTACTCGAGATGAATTATTAGAGAATGCAGGAGAGGTATTTGCTAATGTTGATAAAGGTACATTGCGGGTTCGAGTAAATCACACCTACCCATTGTTGGTTGCTTGGATTATGTCAAGGTTGTCCAGAATGCTTGAAATTTTGGTTGCTGTTGTTTTACATGTCTTTTGTTGAACAATGACATGTATATGTATTTGGTAGGTTGTTCAGTTGAAACTTTGTTCTATGGATTTGGTAGGACATGAGTTGATGCTTGTACTTTGAATTGATAATGTAAGATTTGCGAGAATGATGTATGAGAATGATGAAGTAAATGACAACTTTGAATTTCATATCTGCTTATTTCCAGATCAATTGTGCAAACTCAAGTCCATCAACATATATATGAATGTAACTGTTGTAGTGCAAACTATCACACAACACAAAAGAAAGGTCCAAATAAAGCTTATTGTCTGAGGAGAATTCAGACAACACTTTTATATACCAACTTGTCATCTTAAGCCATTCAGACAACATAGGCATCCACTAACTTGTCATCTCAAAGATATTCAGACAACATACGGTAATTGAAGATGTAGTCTGAGGTTCACCCGAGACAACACCATATCGAGCAAATTGATATTTGTAATGCATTTCACACAACATTTGGTAATCAAAAATGCTTGTGTGATGTTTACTTCACACATCAGGTCTCATACAATATTGTCGTTGAAAATATTTAGCAGACAACAAAGGCTTGGAAAGATTGTTGTGCTTGGTGAATTTCACTCAACACCCCGACAATAAGCTGTTGTCTGAGTTCATACCCGACAACACACTACCGTCATGAATCGAAATTTGGTAAATTTAGACAACACATATTTAGGTACACATGTTGTGTGAATGACCAGAGAGACAATTAAAAGAGAATGTTGTCTGATGGGGGAGATCAGACAACACGCCAGTTTACAACATCTCCATTTTCATTCAGACAACAGGCTTTTGACTGTTGTCTGATTCACTTTGTGTAGTAGTGCAATAAAAGTGGATCCATGGTGGCCGACACCAGTTCCTTGACTACCGCATGCACGCACTGTACTTGTTCATCTTCTCGGATGAATTCGATTGTGGACGTTTTCAGCTGCTTTCGTCACCTAGTTGGGATTGCTTGTGCAATGGTGGTGTTTTCGGCTCTTGTTAGTGGAAGCTAGCTTGGTAGTTTTTGTAGTACTTGCCTGTCTACGGAAATGGGTTCTTTTAACAATTTTTTCAATCTTGCCTTTCGCATTTTATGCAGTTGATGGTTCCTCCAAAGTCCAAACCGAAGAAGTTATTAGGTTCTATGGAAGCTCTGCTCAAAGCCTCAAATCAACCAAGGCCCCTGAACCATGCTCTTATCACAGATTTATAATACGAGATTAAATAAAGGGTTCTTGACCAAAAGCACCAAAATTGGCTAAAGTTATCCCACTTACCCCAGCAAAAGATTTTTATTCTCACTAACCCAATTTAGATGCAAATGACAAATGTACCCTTAGCCTAATTAAACAACTACATCAATGCCACTCAATTCCCTCTGTCCTGCACGATGCACTCTCCCTTCACTTCAGCATGATTCCGGCAGACCCAGGCCATCTCCCTTTCTCCTCCGGCTCCGGCGATCGACCCATGTCGTCTCCCTTTCTCTTCCCGAATCTAACGATCGACCCAGGCCATCTTTCTCTCTCCTCTGGCTCCGATGATCGACCCAAGCCCTCTCTCTCTCCCCCCTCCGGCTCCGGCGCTCAACCCAGGCCGTCTCCGCTCACTGTTCTTCCCGGCCACGTCGCCTTGCTCGTGCTCCAAAGCTCAATCGCCATGCGAAGAACATCTCATTATTCTAGGCTCCGACTGCATCTCCGATTCCAAGCAGTGGCGACTCGACCCGACCGGCTCCTCCCTCTTCCAGCTCCAGTGGCTTTGACGACTTCGACTGCGGCAGAGCTAGGTACTAGGTAAGGCTAATTGATCATATCCAATTGGGTAGGAAGGTTGGGTTTTGAACCTGGAATACTTGACTGAGTTGACTCTGTTTAGTTTTCAGGTCTTGGAGCACAAAGTGATATAAGATCATATTCCAATAAAAGACTTGGTTGTCACTTGTCAATCTGTTTAGTTTTCGGGTCTTGGAGCACAAAGTGATATAAGATCATATTCCAATAAAAGACTTGGTTGTCACTTGTCAATCTGTCTAGTTTTTGGATCATTGGGTTACAAAACGCTGTTCTACCATTATTTATATCCTTGAGTTTCTTTTTTTGATCAAGCATGCATATCCTTGAGTTTCTGCCATTACAAAACGTATTCATTTCCATTTTTTTTTCTTTTTTAAGTAAACTTGTGGGCAAAAGGCCTAGAATGAAAGAAAAAAGAAAAAAAAATGTTTTATCATCTCGTAATAGACGTTTATTGGGGGCCGATAGACGACTATTGGGGGGCAATAGACGTATTGAATTGATGTAATCTTCTTGTTTTTTTCCTGTAATCAAAGTTTTATTTGTCTAAATTTAGGGAGATTAGTTCCCATTTTGGTGACTGAAAGTCATATTGGGGGGCAATAGACGTCTATTGGGGGGCAATACATGGCTGATAGTCGTCTATTGGGGGGCAATACATGACTGATAGACGTCTATTGGGGGGCAATAGACGTCTACTGGGGGGCAATACATGGCTGATAGTCGTCCATTGGGGGGCAATAGACGTCTATTAGGAGGCAATAGACTATTGGGGCAATAGACGTCTATTGGGGGGCAATAGACGTCTATTGCCCCTCTATTAGGGGGCAATAGATGTCTATTGGGGGCAAAAAAACTTTCCGGTGAGATTTTCAGCAAATTCCGATGGGCGGCAGCCGGTGACCGGAATCCGGCGACCGGTGACCGGATTCCGGCGAAAGTTGGCCGGATTCCGGTGAAAATTGGCTGGATTCCGGCGAAAATTGCCCGGATTCCGGCGGCCGGTGACGGGATTCCGGCGGCCGGTGACGGGCTCCGGCGAAGTCTCCTATGGTTTCTCTCTCTTTCATTTTCTCTATCTCTCTCTCTAAGTAACAAAGGGGTGAGGGGTAAAATGGTATTAAAAAAAAATTAAAAAAAAAAAAAAAAATCTTAATGGGGTATTAGGGAAGACTCTCTTAGAGTGTACTGGGTAAGAGAGAATTAAAAAAACTTAATGGGGTAAGTGGGAAAAAAATCCCTAGAAATGGGGTAAATGGATAAAACCCCTTAAATAAATATGTTATACACTATTAGGAAAGTTTGCTGTTAAGGAAATTAATGATCATCACAAGATAGAGTAAACTTACATACCTGGAGTTCCAATTTGTATATTCCAATCTCAGGAAACACACAAAGGATAAAGAAAAAGACAATGTTCATTTCACTTTCAATTTTCCTTCATAACTTCATATAGCTTCTTTTTTAAATATAGTGAAGAGATGAGTAACCATTAATATAGAGGAACAAAATTTGATTCTAAGATGAGTAACGATTAAGAGAAGCAAAGCCGTGAGGATCTAGAAAAGAAGAAAAAAGTATCAATTTCATTCTTTTTGGTCATGTAAGACTTAGGATTTGAAAACAGTATTAATGGACATGTTCTGTACAGGTGATCTGCTCCCCTTCTGTGATTGGTTGTCGTTACCACAATGAGTAAGTACTTTTTTTTTTTTTTTGGTCTGAAATTCATCTATTGATAGCCAAGAGGCAAAAAGCATACAACCAAATGCACAGAACAACAAAAGTTCCAATGTCTATGACAAAAGAAGCCAAGACACAAAAGATATAAATACTAGTACTAAGGAGGACCAGGAAGACCATCACTAGTGAGAACCAATTGCATGGAGGTTGGAGGACCATTAGTCCAATACAAAACTTGTAACCCCTGCATTAGTCCAATACACAATGAGTAAGTACGTACCCCCAAACTTGTAACCCCTCTGTACTCAAAACTTCCCCTTCCCCTTCTCCATTTGAACCCTCATTCTTCTTCTCTTTCTTCTTCACAAGTTTAATCCAACTCGCTCAACTCAGTGCTCTCTAATCTCAAATGGAGTACACTCCCAAAAACTTGTTATTCCAATGATTGAAGAAAACCCAGACTTTGACGACTTACAGTACTAGTATCAAGACCAGGTCATTTCAAAAGTAAGCCATTAATATTTCAATTTGCTGCATGTTCATTTCTTTGGTCAAATTATAGCTCATCTAATGCTCTGTGTGACTGTGTCTTCTGTATTTAAAATTTTTTTGTGCTTGTTGTTGTATCATAAATTCATAATTTCTAGTTTATGATTCTGTTCATGGTTTTGTTTCTGCCGACCACTGCATTTTAACAACTGGGACGTTACGCAGTTGGACAAGATTACTACTTTTTCTTGATTGTCTGATTGCGATTATGACCTACTTGATGAGAAACCTCTCAAAAATGGTGGATTTATTTGACTACTAGGACAATTTCCCAAGTTATTTTGATCATGGTGAAGATTCACTGGTGATTGAAAGCTCTATTTTTTCATCAACTCGATGTGATTCTGTGGTGTTGATGACAAGCGCATTTCAACAATGGTTGATTCTTCTGATTACTTGAACAATGCCTCAACTGATTTGGGTCACCATGAAGTTTCACTGATGATTCAAAGCTCTGGTTTTTCATCAACTCATAGTGATTCTGTGGTGATAGTTGAAAAGACTAAGTAGACAATGGTGGAGTCTTTTGACTACTCGGATGATGTCCCAAGTAATTCTCTGGTGATTCATGAAAAACCCCTTTTCAACAATCGTGGATTCTTTTGACTGCCTACACCTGATTTGGCCATGATAAGTTTCAGTGATGATTGAAAGTGAGTTCCAAAGTTGGGACATATCACACATAAGTCAGGAAAGAGGGACAAGTAGTAGATATTCGATGCAGATGAAGATCAAGTATGGTGACTTGGAATTGGAGGTGATAAAGAAGTATTTTGATCTCCCAACAAGAAAAGCAGCTAAGGAATTGAAGGTGGGAGTGACTCTATTGAAGACGATGTGCAGGGAACTCAATATCATGAGCGTCACAGAAAGATTAGGAGCTTGAACTGAAACTCTCTAGTCTTGAACCCCATTACTGGATTTTGTCTAATGCAGTAATGCTGCTACTGACTTTCCCTTAACATTAAAACCTTAAGCTACAACCTATATTGCTTTTAGACCAAGTTTGCAATCATGCTATAATATATATAAAGAGAGAGCAGATTCCGGTTCCGGTTCCGGATTCGGTCCGTTCGTGTAAATACCAATTTTGGATGCCTTAACGATCACCAAATTGGCTGAAATTTTGCAGAGGTGATCTATACATTAGAACCTAAAAACTGAACGGTTAAGATGTAAAAATGTGGCCGGAAAGTGGTTGAAAACAGGAAATCCGTACCGAAATTTCGGTACGGACATCCGCACCTAAGAAATATCCTATATATATATATAATTCAACCAAGATTTTATAAACTAAGGCTACCCTTTTCTATGTTTGGAGATGCATTATTTCATGTCAAATGCATTATAGTTTATGGAACATAAAGAGAGAGCAGTGTGTCAAAATCATGGAAATCAAGTAGGCTAACTAGAATATTATTGTTATTTATCCAAAAATTTGCTTACAAAAATTACAATATATGCAAGGAATGACAGTTGATGACACTCTTGGGTGAAATCCTTGATTCAATAAGAGCAGGAACATCCATTTAATCACAGCCCTATAGCTACAACATTTTCAAGTGAAATACTTTTAAGTTTCAGCGAGACCAAAAAAATTAAGAAAGAAGGGATTGGTGAAATCCTCATTTGAACATTTTAATCCATACTCTGGCCCAATCAGTCTTTCACTTCCCAGCCCCGACTTTTTAGCACCAAAAGATATTGGTAGCCCCATCTGTTTAAGCTCTTTGTTACTTGAACTGCAAATTAAAAAGGAAATGAGATGAGAATGGTGAACAAGATGATACAAATCAATAGTGAACTTCATAACTAGCCTTCTTCTCCTGAAGTAAATAAAGAATTCAAAACAGACTAGTCTAATACTAGAGGATGTGTGAAGCACAGGAAACAAGTAGTTTTGTTACCTGGAGGATGAGTAAAGTGATGGAACAGTAGAGGTCGCATTGGTAGTAGGAACTTGAAGATTGGGTTGGGAGCTCCCAGTTCTGCAATTTAAAAGCAGACCTTGTAAAGAAACTGAACAGTAATCGGAATTTCTCCAATACTAATGTGAACACCAATGTGAATTTCTGCAACAATTTCATCAGATTACTTTTTTACTTGCACACACACACACACATACACGTGTTTTTCATTTGTGTGATCTTCATGGCAGTAGTTTCATGTCAATGCAATCTTCCAACAAATTCTTTTTGCTAATAGATATTAATTGTAATTGAATTCTTAACCTCAGGATGAGTCTGTTCTAATATGGTTATCAGGGAAGAAGGAAAAATACCTTACACTAAGCCATGTATCTAGAATCATCTAACTGTAAGTCTCTTTGAAAATACAACATCTATATGATCAATACTTGCATTCTCAAAAGTGAACAAGGCAAAGACAACTCCACTGACCATTTGGAGACAATGTGGAGTAGAGTCCAGATAGCTAAGACGGTTCAATGTCCTAATTCAAACTCTCTAACTCTCAACAGACTCTGAAATTCATAAACAACAGTGTTTTACCTGACGGATGCCAATGGCATTGCCTCTTGGGTAGGAGGAGGAGCTGCACATGCAAGCCTCCTCACTTCAATATTCTCCCTCACCAGAATATGGGCCAAGTCGCAATCTTTCATTCTTTTGAAGCTCCCGTCTCTGAGGAACGGTCCCTGCACTGGCCTAGAAGGGCCTAGAAGGAAAAGATGGCGTGGGCAGGGGTCCAACAGGAGGTACATCAAACCGTCTTTTGATTCCACGCCTGAAAATGAACAGAGTAAACAATACCAGATAGATTAGCATAAAGGAAGGACAGATACAAATCAATAGCGAACACTTCATAACTAGCCTTCTTCTCCTAAAGTAAATAAAGAATCCAAAACAGTAGTTTAATCACAACTATATAAAAACAGTGAAGAACATCACTGTAACATTTACAAAGTTTTGAGGGCTTCACACATCCTTAAATTTATGTAAATACTTGCATAACATTCATCCTGACTAAGAGTCAACCAACGCTAGTGTATATACTAAAGTCGGCTAATTTCCGAGCCTACTAAACTGAGTTAGAAACAAATACTCAAAAATCAAATACTAAGACGTAAGAACCCAATTCAAATAACTCTGTCTTATTACCTCTCAGGCGATGATGATGATGATGATGAAGAGTCGACATTAGTGGTGAAAAACGATCCGTCCCTGAGTGCAGGGCCATGGTTACCCCTGAGAGTAAAAAGAAAATAGATCCATCAATAATAAAGAAGAAGAAGAAGAAGAAGAAGCAGCAGTTGAAGCATCAAAGAGGAAAGAAGAAGAAGAATGAAACGCTTAAGAACAAAAATCTCAATTTTTTCAACACAAAAATCCGAAATCTAAATTTGATTTTACCTTCGGGAAGACGAAGATGAGGAAGAACAGAAGGCGCGAAGCAGACCCAGAAGAAAGAAGCAAACCCAGAAAGGAAAGACAAAAAGGAATATGAAGAAGAATTTGGGTGGGAAATCAAAACGCTGAAAAGTCAAAACCAAAGAGAAGAAGAATAAACCGCCAAAAAGAAATTGAAAAAGCAGAACAGCAAAAAACAACGCCTTCATCTTTAGAGAGGTAAAAACTATTTGACACTTAGTTTGAATTCTCCAGCTGGTGTTGTTTTCTTCTGGGGTTAGTTCTGATTATACTTTATTGATTTTGATCATAGAGCACAGTCACTCTACAGGTAAACATTTTGTTTTTTTATCTAGTACTCTGAACTCTGTTTTTTTCTTACCAGGGATTCACTAATTAGTTTTCCTCCAATATCAGGCCAGGCTCTCAAATTGTCTTGTTCCACAGGTCCAACACTTTTTATTGTTCTCCATGTGCCCCTACCCACCCAAATACACAAGGAAATTCAGGCGAGGCTAATCTAAATAACACCAATGTGAGTAGTTTCCACGGATGATAACCTTAACCATTGCAGTTGCAATATGTCATGAGATTCAAATATAAAGGACATTTGTTAATATATAAAAACTATTCCAACTACCCTAGTAAGGCTTCTGAATTCCAGTCCACGATCCATATCAAAGGTACCAAGAAGACATCTATGGCTTACTGACCATAAAAAAAGACTTCTATAGAAAATGTACACCACGATATGATATAACAACTTAAACCGAAAGGGAAATGATATACAGACAAAATTCAGGGAGAAAATCAACTCTTTGCGGTTGTTCAAGTTAACAATTCTTTTAATTCTTTTAACCCTGATCCGCCTTACCAGCAGTCTTCTGGCCTTACCCGCGGCAACTTCTTGCCCAGCAGAACTAGCTAGATCAGACACAGTGGAGTGGACAAGGATATGACACCTTCATATATGGAGCTCACCCAAGATCCTAACCTGTTTTATGGATGATATGTCAGCTGGATATGGAATGGCGCTTAAATTAAATGTTGGGAGTTGTTATCTCACATTCTGTAGGTAGTCTGAAGTCTAATGGTTTAGGGATTAGAGAGTTGTTATCCATGTTCTCTAGGGTGTAACGCCAACAGATGGCATGCATTATTAGTTCAGCTTACTTGCCCTGAATTTCAGCTTAAGTCCCAGAATCTATTTTTTCTATCATTTCTCAGCATTCAAACAGAAAGGTTTAAGGCTTTAGGCTCTCCTGAGTGAGGACTCACTTTTGTGATAGACGGACTAATCTCACAGCAAAAGTTCAGACTCTTGCCATTTCTAATTTCTTTACTGGGTGACTAGGGATATTATAAATCTTAAAAAGTCATTAGGTTCTGTGGGAGCTTGGCTCAACTCTGCTAAGTCAGTATCCCTGAACCATGCTGTATATCAATATATCAACAACCAGATGATGATCAACTTCTGGCTGCTCTAAAGGTATACTCTTTTTAATACATATATTGTATGAAATTCAATGTGTTGAGGCTTGTCATTTTCTTTGACGATCCAAGTAAAGCACTGAATGTAGAAGTTTGATTTGGTTAATGGCTCTTTACCTCTTTTGAAAATTATGATATCTTCTCCATGCCATGAAAAAGGAAATATAGACCGTGACTGAAAAATGGAAATTAAATTGCAAAACAGCCAAACAACTTCCATTAAAGCAAACAAACAGTTTCTATTGATAAAGCCAAATGTCAAGAAACATTGCAGCAATTACAACATCAACTGAAAACATTACAAGGAGTGGAAAATACAATGCCAACATCACATCGGTAACATCTATATGTATACACAATTTGATATGCATTACATAAAAAAGCTTTTAGCTAACTGTATAACACTGAGTAATTGACTAAAATTCATTGATACAATAGTTCACCAGGGGAGAGACAGTTACCATTACAACACCGAAACAGAGCTCCCTTCCCTTATCAAACCCAAATTCTTGCTTGTATGCCAGATTCCTCAACCATTCATCTTCAAAGCCAAGCGCAACACAAGCCACCCCCAATTCAACTATCGATGCACTTAAACCCCCTGCAAACCCACAACCAAACCCCAAACAAGACGGCACACACGACCAAGTCCAGCACCAGCACCACCCACACATGCCTCCTCCATACCTGCTTGGCCTTCTGCCGCTCACATGGATGCAAACCCCCACTCTTCAGCGCCGGCATTGCGAAATCCCTTCCATCCTCACCCACATCCAGCTTCTTCTCCATAGTGCTCATCACCACATCTTTGCACAGCTCCCCATTCACCTCCCCAGACAATCTCTTCTTCTTTTTCAACCCCTGGTTCCCCAGCAGCGGCGCCAGCACCAATTTCTTCCCTTTACTACTACTCGAATCCATGCTCAGATTCCGGCTCGCCGGCGGCGACGCCGCCAAATCCATCTCCGACGCCATCACCTCCCTCATAATCGAATCAAACTCAGCTTGAAAACAATGCGATTCAAATTCTCCACCATTTCCATTCACCTTCTCGAAATCGCATCTCAATCGATTCAAGAACGCAAGCGCCTCGGACTGATCGAGATCTTGATCGAAAATGCCGAAGAACACGAAAGGGTCGACGATCGAGAACACGTAGGTCCGCTTTCTGACGGTGTGGGTGTACAGGGAGTGGTGCAGTGGGGTTTTCGCAATGCATTTCTGAGCTAGGGCTCCGATTCCGGGCTCCTTCGCAATCTCGCCGAGAATCGTTTCCTTCTGGGCAATGCACGCGTAGTACACCAGACTCGGATTCGAAATCATCGAAACAAAATCGGAAAACTTGACAAATTGGGGGTTTTTCAAATTGGGATTGTAGGAAGGAAATTGGGATTCAGGGAAAAGAAGGGTTCTTGGAAACCGTCATGGAAACGAAATCTGAAGAAGTTCAGGGTCGAATCGGGGAAATTCTAGGGATTGAAAAAATTGGGGGTTTTGCAAATTGGGATTGTAGGGAAGGGGAATTGGGAAGGTAGGAATTGGATTCAGGAGAAAGAAGGGTTCTTGGAAACTGTTAACCCCCTTTCCCTCTGGATTTGAATTTTTTTTTTTTTTTTTTTTTTGTTGGGTCTGGAAATATTTCTAGGGTTTGCGCTTTCCCGAGGAAAGGAGGAATCAACAGTTGGATTCATCGGAGGGGCAGAGAAAAGAGGAACGGAATAACGGCTGCGCGTATGGAAATGCCCTCCAGGACGAGGTTTTATTACGGAAGTGCCCCTAGGGGCTGCAGCAGCCATCAAGGTAGGTCAATAGATGAATCATGAGGTTATGACTCATAGACTTTGGATAATGAAAATATCTTTTTTTTCTTTTTTTTTTTGATGACAAGAAAATATCTTCTTTGTAGCTGAAAATTTATCATGTTCGGAAGTATCGAATTTTTCGTATTGGTGTAATATGAGATCGGTGCATGATACTTAGCAAAAGTTTTTGTTACGGACGGTTTGTATGTGCCGTTATGACGGTTTCTGAATGACAAATTTTGAACTCAAAGAAAAAAAGAACCCCTCAAAAAATAATGTGATACTATTACTAGAAAAAGTTAAGTCGAATCTTTATTGAAGCCGAGAAAAATTGTGAAAAATATTTGATGTTTTGTGGATCTTTGAATTCATCACTTGCCCTTTGGTGATCAAGTTTGTTGAAATGAGAACTAAATTTTGATCAAAGTGGCAAGGACATACTAATTAACATTTAGTAGCGTTAGTTAGATAAAAATGAATAGTTTCGATCACTGAATATCAGCGAGACCCAGCCGGCCATGGAATATAGAACACAAGTTCGTCTTTACCGAAAGTTTACTCTCAAGAAAAATAACAATACCAAGGCATTACAAAGCAGTAAATTGCTAGTAAATGGAGATTCGACAATGGTGCTAAAGCAGTGCAGGTATAGCACATTAGCACATGTTATTCCTTTTAACTTTCAACGTGCCAACGTGGGCACAAATACACATATTGCTTCTATGGGCGGTGCCTAGTGAGCTGGTAGGAAACAGTTTTATAATTCTCAACCAGTTATTACATGGTGTTGAAGACTTAGAGCCAATCTTTTGAACTAGTTTGTTGGTGAAGATAGCCTGGATCATCTGGAATAGTTGGAAGATTCTCATTCTTTAAACTCTTGCAATTTTAACTACAGCCTAAAATGCAGCACATAGCTAAAGAGGAGCTAATATGTAAGAGATTGATAATTCATACTTCATACCAAATTCATGGCTATGTATGCAACTTCATTTACAAGGTACATAATATTAGAGTATCTTCAATGATACAATTATTTAGATGAAACCAAAAATACTTTTTACAAGTACAATATTATGTAGTCATATCTAAACTATTAATTTCAAAGGCATAGACGGCCCTTTATAATAGGTGATATGATAGAATAATTGCTGGATTTTCACTAAATGAATAAAACTAAACTCGTGTATACCTACCATGTAGACACCAATGATAACAACTAGCCGAAGGCTTTTGTGTGTAGGATCTCAAATACCCTATACATAGGAGTGAACAAGAAAAAAATTTAGGAGGTTATTCTCTATTGTTTTTTGGCCTCAACCAACGTATGGTGGGTCAATAAAGGCCCATTCGAAGACTTGTTCATATTGGATTGCAGCACTTTCCCATGTAAAGTCCTTCTCCATGCCTCTTTTCACCAATCCATCCCAAGAAGGCTTGTACTCTTTGTAAGTTCGAATAGCAAGTCTTAGAGCCTGTGAATCATTAAACGGTTACTAAAACTACAATTTGACTTACCGCCAACATCAAAAGGGATTTTTCGAACATCAAAAGGGAGAGAACTTAAGCATAAAAATTTGACTTACCGCCAACATGCTCTCTTTTGTTAGAGGAGAAAAAGTCCACCTATATAAGCCATAATTAATGACAAAATAAGTAATGATTCTAGCAGATATTCTATGATGAAAAGTTGCCAAAGACAAATCACTATGCCATAACACTAAAGAATAAGTGAATACCCTGTTCCCTCGCCACCTCCTTCAGCATATGGATTGAAATTAATCACCGTATCCTATAACACAAATAACAAAAGGCATAAGGAAAAAACGCCAAATGATGAAACAAGAACAAACATACTATATTTCACGAAGCATTGAAACTCACTCTAAGTCCTCCTGTGCTATGAACTACGGGTATAGTTCCATATCTCATTGCATACAATTGATTTAGCCCACATGGCTCAAATCTCGACGGCATCAACAATATGTCACATCTACAAATTTAATAAATGAGATTAGCGTTATGTATATGTATTAGTAACCTCTAATATATGTATTGGTAACCTCTGATGAAAAGCATATCTTTAAAATTACCCTGCAGTTATTCTATGAGAGACTGGGACATTAAATCCAACCCAACCACGAAATTTATCTTTATAAGTCGCTTCGGCTAATCTCATCCAATCTTGGCATTGTGTATCGCCAGAACCTAACATAACCTAAAATGCATTTGATACATTTAGAAAATATTCTCTTTTGAAGTAGGGAAAGAATTACTTGAAAAGAGGAAACACTTACAAATTGTACATCATCGGACATGAGCTCTGGTATTCCTGATTGAATTAGGTCAATACCTTTCTGGTAGTCCAGTCGCCCAATAAATCCAATCTATAAAGTTCAAAACTCAAAATTAATAATTTGGACGGTTTCACTTTGGTATGAAATAACCGCATAAATATTTATTACTCTCTTACCAACGGACAATCGGGCCTAATTGGAAGACCCAATTCCTTCTGCAAAGCAATCTTGCATTCAACCTTCCCAGAAAGATCATTAGCAGAATAATGTGAAGCAATATGTTTGTCAGAAGATGGGTCCCATTCAACCACATCAATGCCATTAGTGATCCCTGTTTATTGCAGAAAAAATACAAAAATAAAATACCCTATGATGATATTATTTCTAAATCAAGCAAGAAAATATGAATTTAACAATGATATATATATTATTGTCTTACCATTCAAAACACTTTTTCTACTACTTAAGAGTCCATTCAAACCATATCCACCTTCAACTGTTGTTATTTCCCACGCATAGCCCTATAAATAAAAGGTATAATCGAAACATGAAAAGATTAAGAGCGTATAAAACATATGCTAGTTACTTATTTAATGTTAATAATAGTCCTTTATAATGTTGAAAGTACCACGTAGATATAAAAAATGTTTGCTATCACATCAAATGATACGAAACATAAAAATATGCATACATACCTCGCTCACTGTCAATATCCGATCTGTTGTTACAACTGCACCCTTTAGAATATTCACAGCCTCACCTCTGTCAAGAGCATGAGCCCTAGCCCATTCTGGAAACACCCACTCCAATGCTCCATACCACTCAGCGGGCAGTCCTAAATTTTTATATGTTACCGCAGATTCCACTCCCTTGCATAAGTAAGACAAGGATTTATAAGGTTAATGAACAAATGGTAATAGAATGTAAAACCTACTTCAAAAATAATTGATATCTTGATGGGACTTAAAACTGAACATTAGTATTTTGAAAACATCAAACCTGATGTGCAAGGTTATGAATTATGAGAACACTTCGGGCATCAGTATAAACTCCATGTGGACGATATTTTGCAGCCAAAAGCCTGAATCATATGAAATAATTTAATGTCTGTCATCATCAACTCTAGACACAGAGAAAGTATATTTGAGTTTTAGAAAAGAGTAAAGCAATTACAATGGGACAAGGCCTGCATGCCAATCATTCACCAAGAATAAACAGTTTTGACCATAGGTATATCCTCCCAATGGAAGCACCAATGGTGCTTCACATGCTGCATGCGAAAGTAAAGTGAACCGAAACTGTAAAACCAAATGAGAAAAAAACTTAGCATTATTCCTTAATAAAAGAGCAAATAGTAGTTAAACAATATAATGATTAATCGAATGGAAAACTGTACTTGATTATCACCAAATGCTCCAAAACTATCCCCATATGGATTTCCAGGTCTATGGAATGATGGGTGGTCTACAAATACCTAAAGAGGAAAACAAAAGAAGCCATTATTATCAATCTCTTTTAAACATAATTGAGTAACATGAACAAATATCTAAAATCTTACCCAATCAACACCTTCCCGATACTCATGGAAGAAAGCAACCTCTTGTTCCCCTCCAAAGCAAATCACGTTAGTGTGGCCTACATCAATGGCTCCTGAAAACTTCTTGTCCGCAGGAGAACCATTTAGATATCTAGGAGAAACAACCATAACACGATGTCCTCGTCCGGCTAGAACAACAGGCAAAGAACCACAAACATCTCCCAACCCTCCTGTCTTTGAATAAGGTGCTGCTTCGGCGGTAACAAAAACAATGCTCCTAGTCACTTTTGCTTTAGGCTTCTCTCTTCCACCTACGTCCTCTGCTATTTCTATTCTGTCAGAAGTTATATCTTCATCGGTGTCAATCACAACTTCACCTGTAGTAAAAACATCAACTGAGTTCACCAACAATTCATATACAAATTTCTTTTGTAAAACATTGTAATAATACAGTCCGCAAGATAGAGACCACATATATATATATATATATATATATGGGACCCGAGCCACATGGACATTGATGTCGACGATCAGAAATGAAGGAAGCTCCGCGACAAAAGAAAAATATTCCATAAAAGCTCAACCACTAAAGATGAACGACCCAAAAATATCTGAGGCTAAGCTTGATTAAAACATCACGATACATCTCTTATCAGAAGTCATGATGTTGGCACCTGAATTTGCGGGAACAACCACTAAAATCTTAAAGTACTTTCCTCCATGCATGTCACAAATGAGAGCATCCCCATTCAAGATTGTGTCTTCATCACTACGACACTTACTATACTATATCGCATCAAATCATTCAGGTATTGCAAAGTTCATGAACAGATTCAAAAATATGAAATTGCGAAACTGAAAAACGATCAGGGTCGAAAGGGCCCAAAATTGAGGCAGAGACTTACCATTAGGAGGAGACAGATTAAACCCAATAACAGAGCCGGACGAATCTCTCTGGGCACCCAATAAGACACCATTTTCTTTCTCCTTCTGATCTTCAACAACTGAAGGAGCGCCATCTTGCGACCCGGCTTTACTCGACAATGATGCTCTGAGCCTCAAGCCTTCTGTTTTGCATCGTTTCTTCCACAAAGGAGCAAAACCCACTTGCCCAATCACATCATGGTGATTGATCAATTTGGGTCGCGCTAAATTTCCGGATAATGATTTGCATGGGAGTGAGGTAGTGAATTTGAGAGACTCCATTTTGAAACGGCCAAGAAACGCCGGAACAGAGAGAAAGAAAGAGAGAGAGAGAGAGAGAGGGTTTTAGAGAGAGACTTTGAGTCTCATATAAAAGAAGGGAAGGTATCTAAATATGAATGACCTTTGAAATTGAAAGTGGAAAGAAAACCAAAGGAAATTTAGATGTTCACACACAAACAAGCAACTACGTACACCTGTTGGGATGAGATATATGAGATCCAGAAAAAGCGCCAAAAGCTTAAGAAACGGATTCACAGCGGCGCATCACAAATTTGTAGAGTTTCTCAGCCAGTAATATGCTTCCACCTGTTCACAAGCTGGAGCTGAGTTTCTAAGCCAGTAAAATATGCTTCCACCTGTTCACAATAATTGACGTGGCGGAATAGTGATAGGGAAGATGGTTTCAGTGCCCGACAGCGACCACACGAGATTATGGTCCACCATCATAACGTGGCACTTTATTAGGGAAACACGTGGATTCACAGATTGGAACCAAGTGACTGCAGCTTTTTTGCTGAAACCCTCTCTAACAAAGGGTGTCCTTCCCGAGAGTCACATGAAACTGTGGCTTTCCACAAATTTTTTTTTAGTTTTTCTTTGTTTGGCTAGGCTTCTCTATGTAGAATTATGTGAGCTACTTGCACAATTTAAGAATAAGAAAAAAAATGCTATATATAGTGTTCTCTTGAATTCTTGTACACAAATATGATGTGAGATATTTCATGTTCAGAGTGACGGTGTATTGACCATTCAACTAGGGTGGAGTTGAATTCTAGAGTTTTGAAATCATGAATCAGATTGTACTTAAATTAGCGAGAGTTTTGAATTCATGAATCATATTGATGTTCAGTTTAGTTCTTCGCACTAAAATTAGTAGTTTATTGAAAATCCAAACTAAACTCGATTGATAGGTTATGTTTTTTTTTTAAGGTTTCAGTTCAATAGAAAATAGGTTATAGCTAGTGTTTGGTTGAAAGCAATCCAAATTGGAGCGGTTCGAGCGAGATGGACAGTGTGTACCCAGTAGGTATTTATGAATTATAACTCATCAATTTGTTTCTTACTCCCTCTCTCATCATCTTTTAAGAGAAGGAAATAGAGAATTGATAGTGACATATGATTATTATTGATACTCAATTTTTAGTTAATGGGCTATAACCCATGAAAATAGCTTAAAGCTGATAGGCCCAACCGCCCAAGAGGTCGAGGACCTTGTACAATCATGAAACTCCAAATTCTTCGTTTATGTCAATTCTTTACCGGAAACCCTAATTCTCAAACCGTTATTTTGTGATATCTGGTTTGAGAAATCAGAATGGAAGAGCAAGAAGCTCAAATGGAGATAGATGTCTATACAGAACAAGGAATCACAGCAACATTTTCACTCTCTCGGACCGACACCGTGAAAACCCTATTTTCGATTTTCAAGGAATCTTTTCCCCCAGCAGCTGAGGATCAATCAGGGTTTCATCTATTTTTTCAGGTACTACAATCAAAGCTTTCTATTTTTTTTTTCATCTGAAGAATTCTTCATGCATTTTCTTATTATGATTTTATGTGTCAGAATATACAACTGAAGCAGAATAATCAAGTAAGAGATGAGATTCAAAGAATAATATTCGAGAGTAAACTGGAGGAGCCGGATCAAATATCATTACTGTTTGTCCCCTATCCAAGTTGTGGCAGTGCAAAATGTAATAAGGTTGATTGTCAGTCAGGAAATACACGTTTCAAGTACTACCGTTACGGAAGATTGTGGAAATTGCGCTACTTGTGTAGGACATGCCGAAAGGAGTTCAATTTCGACATGCCACAACCTCCGAGGCCAACCAAGCGGCAATCGTTGCCCGCCAAGATCCCTCCACCACCCTCAAAGATGTGCCTACCTCCCCCTCCACCACCCCCGGTGCCGGTGAGTACTTACACTTGTTTCTTGCTAGTAGCGAGTTTTGATACATTTGATTTACATGTGTATAGGTCGTCTAAGTTAGTGCTGAGGAGCTGTGCTTGAAAGAATAACATGTACCAACTTCAATTTCTGTCTACGGTTTATTTGCTTAAGGAGGTGATGAGGTTTCATCAGCACTCTTAGCTAATGCATTTTGCTTTGTTCATGTGATACTTTTGAAGTTGGTTGGTTTTCTTCTTTACATGTTGTATGGCAGATCACTCTTATAGTACGTCTTATTATTATTTTTCTCGAGCTTCTTTGTAGCTTTGTTTGTTTGTGTGTTTCGTCTAGGTTGCTTCTTCTTCTTCTTCTTCAGTCTTGGATTTGAGTGATCGAGTACTAGATCACTGCAAAGCTCTACATCAGTACACTGCCCAACTGCAAATGGAGAAATCGACTTTGGAAAAGAAGAATAAGGCTTTGGAACAAGCATTGACCTCACTTGAGGTAAATATTCTTCTTGCGACTTTTATTATGGCAGTCACATTCAGATGTGTTAACTCAAATCCTACTGTTATCTGCAGGCCTCTTATAGGTTTGAGATCAATGCATTGAGGATGGAGCGAGATGCTTTCAAGGAGGAGCGCGATGACACTCTTAGGAAATTCGAGGCTATACTACAGAGTTACAGAATCCATAGGTAATGCCTCCAGTAGTCTATTTTTATTTGCAAAGGAACCCCAGCGGGTGACCATCTTTCTTTTGTAACAAAGAGGAAAATAGGTATTCAATTTGGAGGAAGAAAATTTCAGAGGATGCGCTTCATGTACGTTATGCACATGTTCAGAAGGGTTTATATGCATAAATTCGATATCGAGTTTAAAGTTTAGTCATTGGAGTGCAGAATTTGATTGCTGTGTTTTTGCAGTATCATGAATTTGCAAAAAAATATCACGGTCATATATTGATTCATATCTCGCATACATTATGATACATAATGGACTATTGACCACCATTTTTGTATAATTTTTCACAGCAAGATACATAATTTATTGCATATTGCATACCTCACAAAAGTCCATAACACAGCTTAAATAAAACAATAAAAGAGCATATTAACAAACCTTTTTTTTTTTTTCTCTTTTTTCTTGTAAGAAAATAAATAAACGGTTGGTACCACACATGCATATGGATCAAAGCACAACTAACCGAAATCATGTCTCCAACCATGAACAGCAAGAGGCAGGGCCCAATCTTCGCCATGGGGAGAATCAGGGCTAAAGCCCAATGACAATTTAGCCTGCCCGCGTATCCCGTTACTCTTTGGGCTTGGGCTCTTTGGGATCAAGTAGCTTGCGGGTCCTCCACCCGAACTTGACGAATCGCAACCCGAACTGACTACCGAGCCTTTCTTTGTAGAAGGGTTCCATTGGGGAGTGGGAGGGCTTCGCTGCTTGACCCAGCCCTGACCTCGTACCTTGGCCTTGGCAGACTTGGTTGGTGCCATGTAGCTAGGTACATTGTCCGGGCTTGGTTGGCTTTGTCGAGCTGAATACTGGTTAGAGTTGGTCATCTCTTGATTGAGTTGACTACGCAAGCTTGGATATGCAATGGAGTCCATTTCTACTGTCTTCTCGGAAATGTTGTCGTCGGTGGTTTTGGTAGTGGCCGGTGTCATATAAGTGGTCTCTCGTGCTCCCGAGTGGCGGGCATTGTGGGGTTGCGATGACATCCAACCCTCGAGCCAATTCCATCCCCATTGGCCCTTATCACTTTGATTGGCTTGGTGCCCAAAATCACTACCATGAGGAATGGATTGTA
This sequence comes from Rosa rugosa, assembly GCF_958449725.1. Taxonomy (NCBI): domain Eukaryota; kingdom Viridiplantae; phylum Streptophyta; class Magnoliopsida; order Rosales; family Rosaceae; genus Rosa; species Rosa rugosa. The sequence continues at coordinate 52,763,800 of NC_084825.1, forward strand.
GAAGCTGTTGTTGTTGCTGTAATTGTCAAGTGAGAAGGGCATTAAATTAACTAGCTAGCTAGTCTTAACAGAAGTAAACTTTGTTCACCCAAAACTGGTACAAATGTACAATCTTAAACTTCAACATTATTTGTTTGTACACACTTAAACCGACCACGTAGCTAACTTGCTAGCTTATGTAAGAACTAATATGTTATTCATGTTTTACCAATCAAATTGACCTTAACACATCAACGATCGATCACATAAGATGGCAAGCTAATATGGTCAATAAAGTGTGTACAAATAGCATTACTAGAAATGAGAGAGAGCTAGACTGACCTGGTAGCTATAAGCGTAAGCAAGAGCTCTCTCCCTTTGGACCACATCATCATGTCTCTTCGAGGCATTTTCCTTGGAATAGCTTGCATTTCTGTGGTGCCTAGTTTGCATTTCATGCTTCTTCACAGGACTTCTCAGCTTATGCTCTTCTTCCAGCTCTACCAATGCTCTGAATCTTTCTTCTTCATCATCAGTATCATTGTCCGCATGTTTACGAATCTGCTGCTTGTCATTGGTCAATTGGAGTCGCCGAGCTCGAACTCTTGCTTGTACACGAACTAGTGCCTGCATGCATCGCATTGTCATCTGTGCTTGCTTCCGAACGTTATGGCCTCTCACCAATGCTTGTAACCTCACCAATCCCTTCAACGCCCGTAGAGCTCGTCGAGCCTACAAAAATATAGATTACACTTGGTTATTCATACTGTTGCACGTACCTTAATAGCTTCAAGTTAAGAAAGACCTTGGCATAGGAGTGTCAAATCCAGACACGACTCAAACCCGACAAAAAACACTACAAAATACCTATATGACATGATAAATACTTTATAGATATCAACGTAAATAAGATTTTTCCACAATTAATAGTCAAAATAAGAAGACAGAACGTACCATAAAGTGCACCTCTCCTAAATGACCTTATTTATTTCATGTCATATATGTTGCAGACTGTGAAGCTGGATCTGACACATATTCATGATACCTTAACTAAATTTTGTGTGTACGTACATATTCAAATTTAATTAAGGGAAAGAGGAGTATTTGTATATTACTAGGTAGCCTCTGTAAAACGACTGTATGAGGGTTGCAGCCCTTTCTTCCACAGAGTAGAACTGACGTCCATAACCAGCCAATCTAACAACTTTAGCCGCCGCTTGAGCTGCTGCTACTGCTGCATCTGCGGCAGCAGCTGTCGCCATTGCCACGGCAATGGCATGGTCTCTGTCTTCATGGTTTGCAGGAGTAGATGCAATGCTCTCGTCATTGGTTCTGTCCGGAGAACTCTCTGCCGGAAAATGTTCAAACGACACCACCTCCGGAGCATCATGTTGCTGCCATTTCTCCGCAATCTCCTTCTTAACAAAACAAATTAAACCACGTTAATTGACAACATTTATGAGAAAAATTAGCACTAAAAGGATGATATTTTGGTTGGGATGATGTGACATCTTAGGTGGCATGACAATTATAAGTCATGACCATGGCAGCTAGGTGTCTTTGCTACATCGATCGTGAATCATACATGCATGTTGATAGGGGACCATGAATGACACCTTTTTTTAGGCTCATGGTCCTAAACAAAGGCAGTGGCCCAGTACTAATGGGTAGTGCTAGCTCATCTTTAATGTGGTTCCACTAGCTCAGGCAAAAACCATATCCCCTCCCAGCAAGGCAACAATAGAAGATCACTCTGATTGATTCACTATCCAAAGCTAAATGTTTAAGCATGTGCTAGCTAGCTAACTGATTGTTTAGGTGGCATCTTAGTGACTAGTAGGAATGATCATATAAACAAGCTAGCAGTTAGCTAGATCAAGTGGTGAAGAATCTGAGGTGAGAAAGTAAGTTCGGATTAACTTCAGTCAAGAGTTCGATCTCGTCTAATGTAAGTATGATATATGTCTATTCGCAATGATCATACAAATTCTTATATAAGAACACATTTGACACACATGCAAACATAAATCACAATAATCTTCGAAGATCAGTCTTTTTGAGCTAGAACTCAGTTAATAGCCTAGCGGGACTTGAAGCTAAAAGAGTAATCAGAGGCCAAGTTAGTTTGCTTCTCCGTCATTATTAAAATTTAGCAAAGAATTTTTGAAACTGAAAATTAATTGTTTGGAAATTGAATTTGGACATTATTAACCTTTTTGTCCGGCGAGTCCTTGGAAGAATGTTTGAAAACTTTCTTAACTGTCGAGAACCAGCTGCTTCCTTTCTTTCCCATCGATATAATCTCCGGCCAAAAGATCGATCGATCTGCTTCACCCCATTTCCCTCAGAACAGCCATTCCGCAAGGTGAAAATTACGCTTCCTGCCATCAAAAAACACGATGAAATGCTAGAAACTTCATATATATCCAGAATGGGAAAGAAATATACGAAGGAAAATGGATCGTAATCATAAAAGATAGACGTCACACCTTCGAGCACACCGCCGACGATCACTGATCAGTTTAGCGATACTAACGAAGATCTAAGAGAGAGTGGAAAGAGAAAGAAGATATGTGTCTAGAGAGAGACAGGCATTGCCAGATAGAGAGAGAGAGAGAGAGAGATGAGAGTTCCCGAAGAATACGAAGGGTGTAGTAGTAGTGGTAGAAGAGAGAGAGAGAGTGTGTGGTGAGGGTAATAATAACTGCAAGTCCGCTCAAATCGCCGTTGCTATTTAACTATTTCACGTGTGAATCGATCTAGCTACAACCGTAGTGATTCTTGCAGCTGGGGCTACTCTATTGGACAGCTTCGATACCCTTAACCCTACGAAAGAGTAATTAGAAAATAAAAGGCAGATTAAGCAAAGGATTTTGCTAATTAATTTGAATATTATCAGAGATTGAAACACCCATTTCTTTATGGATCATAAGATGCCCGTGTGTTGTGGCTGTTGATGATGAATTGATGATTGATCGTATGCTCCGTCGTTGTGCATTTAGTTTCTTCTCGTTTTATTTTATTACAAACGATTTTCGATCGGAGAAAAACAGTGATTTGGGTGTTTAGGTGTGATGTATTGGATGAAGAAAGTCGTATATTTCGTATCGCTTCTCTTGCCTAGTTGATTGTTGTCTTTGTCTTAATTCATCGTAGACAATTCATTAAATTCATTGTCTTAAAAAAAATTTATTTATTTTATATTTGTTTTTCTGTAATGATTTTTATTATAAGACGAGTTTTGTTCTAACATTTTAAATATTATTTTGGCTTAATAAAAGGAAATAACAACGAGTCTACTGATGGATTCTGCAGAAAATTTTTATTGTCAGTATCTTATTAGTTTACTCCTCCCTGAGCTTCACTCAATAGGTGGAGTGGTATTGCGTTTAGCGGTGTCTCTTTCTGACAGCCCCACTGGGGCGGGTCACTGTGTAAAATTGCTGACCTCCTTCTACTAAAAAAAAAAAAAAAAAGGAAATAACAATATTTGTTTATAGACTAGTAAGCTTGTGATTAACTGATTATGAAAGGCTTTACATTTTATTTTACTGTTTTTGTTTTTGTTTTAAGGAAGAATTCAATATTGTCTCACGCGACTTAATTAGGTCACATCTAATTAGATCCAAGTTATGTGCATATATGTTGGCCTGTCCTTTCTTGTATCTTACTATCTTCCCACTGCGGTCCACTTAAATAATCATTCTAACCAAGTCCCCATCAATGTTTAATCAGTTTCACCCAATTCTTAACCTTCCCAATCAAGTATCCCACCTTAGTTTATACATTTTTGCCTCGTATTTCTCCAAGGGTCCGGTGTTGTTAGTTCTAACTTGTTACCCTTTATACCTCAAATACATGTTAATTACAATGTATTCACAAATTAGTATTATTTAGTTGAGTGACGTAAGTTTTCATTCGGTAAGTTGAGGATTCTAAAAACGACCATACGACAAAGGAATGCACAAGGTGCATGTGGTCTCATGCATGGGCATGTGAAACATAGAGATTTTGACAAGCGCTTAACACCTCTTTCTAGTTTCTAATGGTCAGGCAAGTCCATTGACTTATTTGTCTTGTTTTCTAAAAGAAACCTGCAGTGGGGGCAATATGGTTTCCACCACAAAACATATATAAACCCTTCAATTAAACTTCTTCAGTTCCTTGCTGAGCTGGGAAGTTATATTAGACACTCACTTTTGGGTCTAGTTGAGACTTAAAATGAACACATAATTTTTTTTAACTAAGGTAGATGATCCATTGCTTGCATTTAAAGGGAGGTTCAAGCAAAGATTCAAGAGGGGCTAGCTTCATTAGGAAGACTGAGAGTTCTCTCATAGTCTCATCCCTTTCTGTTGTGGCCTGCTAGCTTTTTCATGAGGATTAAATTTGGGTTGGTGACAAGCACCTTTCATCATATTGATGTTTATTTATGTTACTGCACCATATATCACACTCATCTATACAATATTGTTTGGGACCATTGCTAGGGTTCATGCAAAAGTTTCACAAACACATGCAGGAGGGTTGGACCTCCATTTTCCTCCAAGTTTTGTACTCAAATGTACACAGTGGTGGTTTAGGGACATATATACAGGATGCAATGATTAATTTGTTACATGGATCAATTTGACTACGAGTATTAATGTGGATTAGAAGCAAAACTATGTATCTAGCTACCTATTTATGGTGCTATTATGGTATGTTGAGGGAATGATATGATGATTGATTGTGTTCAGCTACCAGAAACTAAGAAATGCCAACAACAATTCACTGTTATAATGAGGTTTTTCATTCCTTTAAATATAATTAAGATTTGGTACAACAAATATAATGCCTTGAATATTGACTTTTGAGGCTTCTTGTTTTCCACTTGAACAAGCAACTCCAAGCATGTGAACATACTAAAGTGAAAACCGAGCGCGGAGACAATGATCCGATCCTCATGAGTCATTGCACTTTCTCTTTTGAAATGAGAGCGACAATTTAAACTTGGAGTAGGCCGTTATTTCTATGTATATTATCAAAACTGGAACCATCATACAATGGGGGAACAACCTAGAGCAATAACCATAAAACAATACAACCCATTCTCACCGCGATTCATCGAAATCTCAAAAACTGAAACTATCCCTTTTGTTTTCGAGAACTTAACTGTCTTATTCTCATATTTTTTGTTTTTTTTTAAAAAATTACGTATTAATATTTCTCTTCATAATATTTTACGATACAAGAAATTCAACGCTTTTCTACATCCATTTTTTTCCGTCAACATCACTTTGAGTTTTAACCAGTTAACCACTAAAATCACAAACCCATCTCTAATAGGACTTATGATTTAAAGAAAATCATATAACATCATTGGAAAATGATTCAAAGAGAGAAAACAAAACCGGACCAAAGACCTTTCTGGGGCCAATAATTTGACAATGAAATCCCAATATAGAACCCATCTAATCTTGACCCGGCCCATAATCAGTTCCCAAAGCCTGTTGGTAACCTGAAACCCTAATCTCACAAATCACACAATATGAGAGCTCAAAGCTTCAGTATCTTATTGAATCAGAAACTTGAGGCCATATAACAGCCTTACAAAACAGGAATGAGATCAAATAACAACCACGATTACATGACCCACTATCGTGGTGAATTTGTTAAAGACTAAATCAAACCCATACTACAGTCCTAAAAGTCATTAAAAAAAAAAGTCAGGACATTATTAACAGAAAGCAAACAAACGTGATAAGTCTGAATGACTTAATCACCAAGAAACTTTAAGTCCTAACAAGTCCTCCCTTAAACTGCACTGCAACTTGCAGTTAGTTTACTTCCAGGTGCCACACACATACCAAGCAGCTCTCTCATCTTCAAGAACACTTCCAACTTTAATGGCTTAGTCATTATATTAGCAACTTGATCCTTTGTACCGCAATGCACTAACTCAATGACTCCATCCTTAGATCAATCATGAAAAAAGTGGAATCGAATATCTATGTGTTTACTCCTACCATGCATGACTGGGTTCTTTGAGAGTTTAATGGCTGAGTTATTATCACAAAGTATAGTAGTGCACTTACTTTGTTTGTGTCCAAGCCTTTCGAGAATTCTTTGCATATATCCATACACTTTGACAAGCACAGAAGGCTGCAGCGATGAACTCAGCTTCTGTGGTAGAGAGAGTGACCGCTGGTTGCTTCTTTGAGAACCAAGCCACTACACCTGAACTCAGCAGAAATACATAACCCGATGTGCTTTTTCGATCTTCAAGGTCTCCGCGCCAGCATAATCACTATTTGAGTAGGCCAGTAAACTTCCTTCTCCACCTCTCTTATAAAGAATCCCCAGCTCCATGGTGCCTTTCAAGTATCTAAACACTCTCTTCACAACTTGTTGGTGCATGGTAGTAGGTCTCTCCATAAACCGACTAATTAAACTTACCACATACATTAAGTCTGGCTTGGTGGCAATCAAATACATTAGACTGCCCACCATTTGCTTGTAAGCTATAGCATCAACACAGGTGCCTTCTTCATCTTTTACAAGCTTGAACCCAGGCACAATCGGATTCTTCACTGAATTGCACTGCTCCATGCCAAACTTCTCTAGAACTTCCTTAGCGTACTTCTTCTGACTTATGAAAATTCCCTCCGAGCTTTGCACCACTTCCACACCGAGGAAGTACCTCATTTTACCAAGATCTGACATGTCGAACTGCTGTTTCATGGGCTCTTTGAATCTTCCAAACATGGCCTCATCATTCCCTGTGAAAATAAGATCATCTACATACAAGCTCACCACCAGGAACTTTCCACCTTCTTCCGACTTTACAAACAAGGTCTGCTCACAAGGACAACGCTCAAATCCCTCTTCAACAAAGTAGGACTCTATCTTGCTGAACCAAGCTCGAGGAGCTTGTTTGAGTCCATAAAGTGCTTTCTTCAGCCTTTATACTGTGTCTTCAGCTCCTTTCACTTCATAGCCTTGTGGTTGATCAATGTATACTGCCTCTTTTAGTTCACTATGCAGAAAAGCACTCTTTACATCGAGCTGGTACACTTCCATCCCTTGTGAGCTGCAAGAGCTAAAACCATCAGAATGGTATCCCAACGAGTAACAGGAGCAAACACTTCGGTATAATCAATTCCGAACTGCTAAGCCCTTGGCTACAAGCCGGGGTTTAAACTTGTCAACCTCCCCTTTCTCGTTCAATTTGGTTTTGTACAGCCACTTCACTCCTATTGTCTTTGTTCCCTTTGGTAAAGTGCACAACTCCTAGGTTTCATTTCTCTCGATGGCGTTGATCTCTAAATCCATACTCTCTCCATTTCACACTCTTGACAGCTTATTCAAAGGATGCAGGATCACATGCTGCTGTAAACATTACTAAGTTCCCTTCCTCTTCGGACAGCCCCTCACCACTTACATAGTCTTCCATCCAAAGTGGGGTTCTTCTTGTCCTCCTTTGATCTGGATTAGGTGAAAGATCTCATGCTGAATCATTTGGTGATGATCCAGCAGCATCATCTCCGACTGCATTGCCCACTTCATTGTCACCTTCTTTGATCTCTTCTCCATTTTGCTCACTGTCTTCACTATCTTCTTGCTCACTCCCCTCCATATCATCCTCATCTTCCCACTTAAGAACATCGTTTTTGGTTCCTCCAACAGATGCATTCCAATTCCACTTCTCATCTTCCTCGAACACCACATCCCTGCTTATCACTATCTTTTTCAACACGGGATCGTATAAGCAATAAGCCTTTGATTCATCACTTAAGCCTAAAAGGATACACATGTAGCTTTTGTCGTCAAGCTTTTGTCTCTTGTTGTCAAGAACGTGCACATTCCCTATACAGCCGAACACCCTGAAATGTTTCACAGAAGGTTTGAGTCCAGACCAAGCTTCCTCAGGTGTCATGTCTTTCACAGCCAAAGTGGGACATCGATTGAGAACATGGACTGTCTAGTTGATAGCCTCCGGCCAGAATTCCTTTAGGACTTGCTTCTGTGACAATATGCACCACACCATATTCATGATGGTTCAGTTTTTCCTCTCTGCCACCCCACTTTGTTGTGGGGTGTATGCTGCAGTGAGTTGTCGACCAATCCCATTAGCACTGCAGAACCTGTTAAATTCCTGAAAGGTGAACTCTCCACCCCTATCGGTACGAAGGAAACAAATAAAGCTTCCAGTTTCTTTTCAACTAAACTCTTGAAGTTTTTGAAGGTGATAAAGGCTTCTGACTTGGTATGCAAGAAATAGGACCATACTTTTCTGCTATAATCATCAATGAAAGTAATTAGGTACCTCTTATGGCTGTTGGACTCAGGTGTAATAGGCCCGCAGATGTCAACATGGACCAATTGTAATCTTTGTGAAGCTCTCCATAGGCTTTTCTTTGGGATGAAGTCACGGTGTTGTTTGCCTATCATACAATTGGTGCACACTTTTGAAGCAGACTTGAGAGGTGGCAGACCCTTTACCAACTTCTTGTATGACAGAGTCCTCAGGCCTTTATAACTCAGTTTCCCTAGTCTTCGGTGCCATAGTTGTGTTAAATCCTCAGATGCAGTTTGATAACATACTTGAACTCGAGCTTGTGTTTGCACTGATGCATCGGTTAATTTGAACTTTAGTTTCCACCATTGCAAGTAAGATAAACATTCGATTAGTAGACATGGCAGTCTGCATGATCAGTCCTCTCACGAGGTGGTATATTTTGCACATATTGTTTTGAATCAAAATAGCCAAGTTCTTTTCCTGTAACTGAACGATGCTAAGTAAGTTATTCTTTAATTCAGGAACAAAGAATACCTCACTAATCACTTGTGTCATCCCGTTAACTCGTAGCCTGATGCACCCTTTTCCCATTACTGCCATCTTCATGTTGTTACCCAGCTTCACAATGTGTCAGAATGACTTATCCAAGTTGAAGAACCATGCTTTCTGACCACACATGTGGTTGCTGCATCCTGAGTCGAGGAACCACACTTCCTCTCTTCTAGCTTCATGAAGTTCAACATAGGACATTAGCAGCATTTCTTGATCTTCATCGAGCTCAGCATAATGTGCACCCTTTTCCCAACTAGGGCACTCATATTGGAAGTGTCATAGTTTGTGGCACTTGTAGCATTCGACAATTGCCTTATTGAAAGTTTGCCTTCCCTTGCCTCTTCCTGTTCCTCGAAACACACCTCTACCTCTGCCTCTAGTACCAAACCTCTTTTCGTGACTGACCTTCAGGGCTTGTTCTTCATTCCCATGTCCATTCATCCTTTGTTTGTGCACCAATAGACTACTCTGCAGCTCATCTATTGTCAAAGTCTCCAAGTTGTTGCATTCTTCAACAGAGCACACCACATAATCAAACTTCATAGATCTCAATATCTTCTCAATAATCACCACCTACTCCATTTTTTCCCCATGTATCTTCATTTTGTTAGCAATTGCAAGAGTCCTGGAGAAGTATTCATTCACCTTCTCACCTTCCTTTATCTGTAAGACTTCGAACTCTCTCCTCAAGGTTTGAAGCTGAGCACGCTTGACTCTGGTTGACCCTTGGAACTTTTGTTTCATGGAGTCCCAAATGTTTTTGGTCGTGTCTCTGTTGAGAATTGTTTCTATTATCGTACGATCAATGGATTGGAAGAGATAGTTCTTCACTTTGAGATCCTTGAGCTTTTGATCCTCAATTGCCTTCCGTTGTGCTTTTGTCAATGTTGCCTCATTCTCTGGGACTGTGATTCCATCCTCGATCAATGACCAATACTCCTTTGACCTCAGAAAGTTTTCCATCAACATGGCCCAGTGATCGTAGTGGCCATCAAATTTCGGTATGGTAGGCTGCACAAAGCCGCCCTCTGAACTCGAAGCCATTCTCTCACTTCTCCCTTTTTCTGGTTCTCTCTCCCTAAGAAATATGCTATTTTTTTCACTCTAGATCAGGCCCAGTGATGGAGCTCTGATACCACTTGTTACCCTAATCTCAAAAATCACACAATATGAGAGCTCAAAGCTTCAGTATCTTATTGAATCAAAAACTTAAGGCTATATAACAGCCTTACAAAACAGGAATGAGATCAAATAACAACCACGATTACATGACCCACTATCGTGGTGAATTTGTTAAAGACTAAGAGCATCTTTAGCAATGCTAGCCATTTTTTAGTCAAATTTTAGCTAAAGTAGCTAAGAAATCATTTTGGCTAGCCACTTTAGAAATATGTCTGTATCAGTGTTATCTATTTTAGCTAATTTTAAATTTATATTATTTTTTAAAGAAGTATTAAATAGTTTAAATGTATTTATAAATTACATAAAGTAACTCAAAATGAATGTTTTAAATTACAGAGAGCTTCATCTCGCTATTTATATTTAGGAGCGAGATAGCTAAAAGTTATAATAGAGAGTCATTTAGAAGTCTGATGCAGCTGCTAAAATAGATAAAAAACTAAACATGCTCTTAGAGAATATGCTCTAAAAGCAAGTCCGGACATTATTAACAGAAAGGAAACAAACGTGATGAGTCTAAAACTCTAGACTTAATTACCAAGAAACTTTTAAGTCCTATCAAAGCCGGGTCCCACCTCCGACACAAAAGCCTCTGGGCACGCGTCGTCGTTCCGCAAAAAAATCCTCTCCCTCTCAGGCTCTCACTGATCCTGCGGGTCCCACCAAAAATGTCCTTGTATAGCAAGTTTCGCACACTAACTCCCCCGGCGCAACTTAGCGAACCCCCCTTCTTTCCCCCTTCAAAGCCACTATCGTGAGCCGAGGTGCGTATCGTGCGCCACACCAGTCCAAAACTACTGCCGCTGACGTGTCCACCCCCGGCGCATTTTAGCACAGTGAGTCCTCCACTACACTAAAGAAGTCAAAAAGGTTTCGTTCTCCGCACACTTCGTCTCTTTATCTTCTTCCCCAATTCCCAGTCTCACCTCTCCTCTGAAATTCAAAACCTCCATTTTGCTCTCTGAAAACCTTAAAGTTCAAACCTTTATTGGCTCTAAGGCAAGAAAGATTCAACCTTTATGAGTTTTTATTCAATGTTTGTTTGACACTTTTGGTTTATCACACACTGAAATTAGTGTAGAGGTTTTTGTGGGTTTTGTTCATTAGGCCTAGAAATGTATCAAAGTTTTGATTTTTATGATGAGGGTTGAGGTCATATTGCTTTGTTATTGAAGAAAGGGAAAAGCTTTTTGGAGGGGTTCTAACTCTGTTCTGTTTTTTCTCGCAGAAGTAGAAGTGATTTCTCTCATCTGTTTTGAGCACTGGTTTGACGGGCAGAGCAAGTGAGTCACCCATTTCTAACTTTGGTTTGCATTTGGGTTTGAGTTGTGTTCATGTAATAATGTGGGGTTCTTTGTCTAGTTGGATTGAGATTTTGTCTGTTTTAAGTTACTGTTGTGTAATTTGTGGATAGTGTGATTTGTCTAAATGAAGTTTCTTTATTTAATTTTTGGCCAAAAAGGTAGAAATTTTGAGGCTTTATTGGCTATTGAACAGATTAGCACTTTGTTCCTTGAACTTGTTCCTTGAAAGTTGGTTTTGTTACTTGTGCTTGTTCTGTATCTTTGCGTTTTTGCTTGGATAAACTGGTGAAGTGTTACTAAGGGTTTGAGTTGGACTTTGATAGAGCGTTACATATGACGAAACTATCTTGGCTTTGAAATAAATGCAAGTCTCTTACCTTCCATTTCGGAATTATCTGGCAAAACATGCAACTTTCTCCTTCCTTTTTATTCCAGTGTTACTTTAGATAATGTAGTATTTACACTTGTCTACATAGACAAAAGACAGTAATGTGTAGAATTATGTGTGTAGCATTTACAAATCTCTTAGCTCTATTGTGTAACCCTTTGTAAGATTTTAAATGCTTACTGCAAATGGATGCAGCAACTCTGTACCAAGACTAAAAAGAGGAGCAGACGCGTTTGAAGTCGTGGTAAGATGGATAAGGAATATAATTTCCAGATCCTATTACCAGATGGCACAAGCATCCGTTTGAAATTGCAAAATCCTGAGCCAAAAATGCCATTCAGAGATTTCATTCAAAGGGTGGAAAAGGAATACGTCCGCACTTGGAAACAATCAGGCTCGCTGAAGCGGAAACGGGAGATTAACTGGAAAGGTGGTAGCTTTCTTCTTGTAGATGATGATGATATGAAGATACAAAAAGTAGTGAATTTCAAGAACTTCAACCCAATAAAGTGTCACAGACTGAGGCTTCAAGTAAGATGAGATGCAAGATTTCAAGCTATGTTATAGATTTTTTTTTTTTTGGGTGGAAATTTTGGAGAATGGAAGCATTGGTTTCTTTGGAGACATGTGAAATTTGAAACCTACAATAAAGTGATCCAACATTGTTGTTTTTCTAATCTAAGAGGGGGTCTTTTTATCTAATCTATTCGTAACTAGTGGAGTATACTGTTGTGGTTGAAATCATTTGATGATGTGTTTGATTATGGATGAATAAAAAAAGAAAATATGGTGATATTTTCCTGTTTTGTTTATGATTTAGGATGGTCTTCAGGAGAGTGCTACTACTTTTGAGGTCAGTTACATCTTTTGCACCTTTGTTCAATATCTACATAAACAAAATATAAGAATTTCAGATGTTTTTGGCACATTCATAAGGCTTTTGTTTAAAAATTTGAAGTAAGGATGCCACTAAATCACTGTGAACTTGACTAATTTTCAGAACATGTGGGATCTGACACCTGATACTGATATACTAAAGGAACTACCCCATGAGTATACATTTGAGACTGCTCTGGCAGATCTGATTGTAAGTATTTTGACACACACACACACACACACATATATATATATATATGAGGAAATGGATCTTATTATTCACTTGTGTATTTCTTTATTTGGTTACAATTTGTGTGTCTAGTTTCTTCATTTTGATTAAATTGGCTCATTCTGCTGCACATTTATTATCAGGATAATTCTCTGCAAGCCGTATGGTCAAATGAAAGGAGAGATGTTAAACATATAAGGTAAGGAAATTGTAGATTCTACAGTTAAACAGGTTGGTTGTTGTTTTTTTTTTTCCCTTTCTTTTTGTCAATGTATTTAAACCAGTATCTCATTCATTGCTTAATTTTAATAATCTTGAAGTCCACTGTCATGCATGCATGTCATCTGATCCTTTTGATTTCTGCTTCTTGAGGACAGTAATTAGGTCATAGCTGAGAACTTAATGTATCATTCTTTCTTGTGTGCCAAGGTTGATTTCTTTTTGTATTCTGGTCCATGTCAATGTAGCATTTTGCAGATACTTTGCTGGCCCTGATACTTCATTAGTCTAGGACCAGCACTCGTCCTTGTTGAGCCATGTCACTGATAGTCTGAAATTACTTTCCAATTATTAAGCACTTCGGCCTAGCTTGTCTTGCAACATAATATGTATCTGAGTGCTTACTTTCTAGTTTAGTATCAGAACATATATATTCATCTTTCAAGTTGATGGATAATTTGTTTGAATGTTATATGATACTCTGTTATCGTGTTTATTTCTATTCTCTGACTCCATGCAGTAATTTGTTATACTTCTATGATTCTTAGTGTTTTTTTTTTTTTCACCTTCCACCCCATTATTTGCAGTGTGGATGTTGACGATGATATGATCTCAATTTTTGACACTGGTCCAGGGATGGACGGAAGTGGTGAAAACTCTATAGTGAAGTGGTATTCTATCATCCTTTCTTAATGAAATAACCAGTTTCTGCCTTTTCTTTTTAATTTATATTTTGTGAGGATTTTTGGTTACATTTTATTTGTACCTTTGTTGTTCTACAATAGTGCAAGACAAAAGTTTGTGTAGAATGGTGAAAAATATTTTGCTAGAGATCTCTTGGTAAATTTCCATCTGCCAATAAATTTTCAAAGGAAAGAAAGTCAAGAAAAATGAGCTAAAAGGATAGATACCTTCTTGCTGTCGGAACTCACTCACACTTGAAGTTTCCTCTATATACTGTATGGGCTATCAGAGTGGCTATGTAGTCTCTTGCTTTTTGTACATGTAATAGATACTTTTACATGAATCACCCGAGAATTTTGCTTAGATATTTATGCATGGGCTACTGCCTGTTCCACATACTAATTGGTAATAAATGTGAGGTTGGGGATTCATTTCTATGCTAAGAATGAGGTTTGTATTCTATTTAGGGGAAAGATGGGTGCTTCACTTCACCGATCGTTTAAGGAACAGGCAGTAGGGGGTAAACCTCCGTACTTAAAGGTAATTACCACTGTTATATGATGATCATGGAATCTTGATGTGTGTGCGCGCGTGCATATTAAGGTTTTATTATTTTTTTATGTAGAAGCTGCATGTCATTACCCCCTATTCATCAGTACTATTTTAGTTTGTGAACTGTTGTTTTCTTGTGTATATGCAGCCATATTTTGGAATGTTTGGATATGGTGGACCTATAGCCTCCATGCAGTTGGGGAGGTATGACTTCTCTGAAAACTCTCCTCAATCTGGGTTTCTTTTGCAGTGTTGAGTTGGACCCTTGAGAATTACTCAATCATGTTACAGGCGTGCATTAGTTTCTTCTAAGACAAAGGATTCAAAGAAAGTTTATACCTTGAATCTTGATAGAGATGCTTTACTGAGTCGGTCTGATTGGAAGGTAAAAAACTGCTCCATCATGTATTTTCCTTTCAGAAACACTTGGGACTATTTCTTTCTTTTGTGATAGAATTATTCACTGGTGTATCTGTTAATCTCTCAATCTAACAGTAACTGTACCTTTTACTTAGACTGGTGGTAGCATGAGGGATCCAGCAAAGGATGAGATAAGCAGAACGCCACACAGAAGCTTTACTAAGGTTGCATCATGCATCATCTAGTTGTCCATTTCAATTATGCTTATAAGTGTTTTTTTGAAATTGGCCACTACATTTTTCTATTTTCTTTTTGAGGAGTTTATGCATCCAATGTTAGTTGTAGCTTATGATAATTTTGAATTTTGTATTTTATTCATTGAAGTATAATCTTGACCTACTTGACAGGTTGAAATCTCTGAACCTAAATTAAAACTGGACACAACTCAACTCCAGTGCAAGCTGAAGGATATATATTTTCCATATATTCAGGTTTGATTTTTCTGAATAGCATATCTTCATATGTTTTATCTAGTGATTTGAAACTAGACAAGCTGGTGCCAACACTTTAGGTAATTGCATAGTGCACACTGCACATCTAAAACAGCGAAACACCACTAGGCCACCAAGTGTGCAAGAAGCTATGCACATACTTGCTTAATTGGTTGCATAAATAAAAGATAAAAGTTTTTGAACTCAGAACAATTCTGCAAAATAAGCAACAAAAAAGGCATGATTAAGGCACAGAACAAGCAACACGAAGCAGAAATGACTCGTACTAGTTCAAGAATTAGCTATTACTTTTTGTGATGTTAAATTTTTGAATTTCTTTTGGCAAGTCATATAAAGACTCCATTTATTTATTTTTTGTAGGAGGTCATATTCTTGTGTTGTGTTCATTTCAGTCCCTTTAATATGATAATGGATCATATGGATATGGCGGCCTTTTCCCTGCCCTGATCTATTTCATATCTTCTTTTTGTTCAAATCCTTTATTTTTGTATGTAGTAATGGCTTTGATGTTTTCTCCAAAGAATAAAAACTTATGGGTTTCAATCTTTTCATAGAACTTTTGATCAAATGCTTATGAGTTCTACTAGAGACATTTCTTGGTTTTCTTGTTTATTCATTATTATCTGCTGAGTTCTACTACAGTATCCCATGCTAATTATCAGGATTATGTGATATATCTGCAGTATGATGAAGATACAAAGTCAGGGAAGACCATAATGCCAGTCAAGTTTGAGGTATATAATTTTTTTTTTTTTCAATTGATGCATACTTCTGCAAGTGATTTTTATTTGTTGTTATGCTTTAAGTACTCCAACAGCCATCAGTTTAAAATTTAGATGGAGTTTTTGTGCAAAGATTACATCTTCTTTCACGTTCTTATGTCTTCATTAATTATTGATTCAAGTATGATCATAAGTATCTAATAACAGTATTCTCTTTGAGGTCATTCTTATATCCATCTGTTTTTGCATATATGATTTTCATGATCGTACATGAAGATATAAGTTAATTGCAGTATTACGTCTTTATAATTTAAAGAAGCTTCCCCTTTTATCTCTCAGGTCAATGGTATAGATTTGGCTGAGATTCAGGGTGGTGAAATTGCAATTACCAACTTGCATTCCTGCAATGGTCCTGATTTTGTTTTACAGCTTCAGTTCTCCTGTAAGCAAGATAATATAAGTAAATGTAAATCTCCAGGTAAGTGACCAACTTTCTTCATTAATAACTTATATATCTATATAATGAAAAGATTATGCAATTATGTACATTATGTACTTTGTTTTTATTGTTTATTTATATATTGTGTTTTAACTTTGAACTGTTAATAAAATGATGTTCTAAATGAATGTAGATTCAACATATGCCAAAGCTAATGCTCGCCTGAAGTGCGTTTATTTCCCTATTGTTAAGGTATGGAGATGGTATATATTTATGTTGCAAAAAAAATGTATTTATTTATATTGCTGGATGTGTGTGTGTGTGTGAATTCGTTCAATACCCGATCTATTCTTTAGCCACTTTGGTAATAGATTAAAAAACTAATGATGGTATAATCTGAATTACCCACTCAGTTCAACATCAATTCTATTTCCTACTCGATGCATTTTCTCTTTGAACTGACACACTCTTCTATATCTTCATCCATAGGTTTCTCATCCTAGACCCCAATTGCATTGCATATGCATCTTCTGTGCTAACCCTTCTAGGAGAAAACCAGTTTTTTACTATGAAAATTTATGAGAATGTTTGTCACAGGGAAAAGAGAACATTGACAGAATATTGGAGGGTTTAGAATTTGAGAAAGAAAATTTTGAGACCTTCAGTCGTGTCTCTATTCGGAGGCTTGGCCGCCTGCTTCCTGATGCTCGTTGGGTAAGTAATCAGATTTCCTCGAGTTATATTCTTATTGATTATTCTCTAGATATATGTCAGAATTGGGTAGTTTAATAATCAGAAAGAGATGATAACTTTCAGTGTGAGCTGAAGTTATTTTATGCTTTCATTATCTTTGTTACACACACATGCTGCCAATAGTGTTGCATTCATGTACTAAATGTTTGGATAGATATAGCAACTCCAAAGGATTTAGATGAAAAATGTTGACAACATTCACATCCATAGCAGACTACTCTTCAAACTGTTTAATCTTTTTTAACACATACTTTGTAAGAATGGTCGATGATTCAGGGAACTGCTATTTGTTATAATGATTTCCTTTTATTTGATGTACCACAGGGTTTGCTTCCTTTCATGGATCTCAAGCAAAGAAGAGGAGATATGGCACAATTGTTGAAAAGATGTTGCATGAGAGTTAAATGCTTTATAGGTAGGGCATTCATGTTCATGAGAGCTTGTCAATGTTTGCTTCTCAAGTATCTTTTTAGCATTTTCCGTTTTCTCTATATTAATGAACGGACACTATTCTGGTTGCAGAGACTGATGCTGGTTTCAATCCAACATCATCGAAGGTACAAAATGCTATCAATTTAAGTGTGCATGCGTGAAATTGCAATTTCGGCCTTGTATGTGCCCTTATTATAAAATGTTGTGAAAAATCCTTCTTTACCAAGTTTGTTGAGTCTTTTTGATATCTTGCCTTCTCCCAGTCTCTTAGCTACTCTTCTTTAGTCCTGGTAACTAACAGCTTTTAGATAGTTTCTCTATTAGCTGATTTAGTTTATAAAGACTTATTACCAATTAGCCATTGATTAAAGGCTAAACACTTATTACTATTCATCTCTTTAGTGCTGGGCGACTTGGTAGCACTTCAGCAACTGTCATTTCCTTCGATAAGTAAATATGAAATTTCTTGTACTTGCTGCCATCTGTGATGGAGATTAGTGATCACTATGGGTGATTTTATGTCTGTGGACATCCTAATATATCTAAACTCTTGGAGCTGGGAGATGAATACAATATGTTTATCTGTCTTGGTTGGCTGGTTCAGTCTATATATCAGAATTCTGATCTACTGCTTTGTTAACCACAGACTGATCTAGCACACCATAGTCCTTTCACAACTGCATTGAGGAATTTTGGCAATAAGCCTCTTGAGAACGAGGATGGTATAATTTTTTTTTCTTTCCTATTTTTCTTTCTGCAATAAATATGTAAACATTATCATCTTGCCTTGTTTATAGTACTCTTCAGTCTGAAAAAATTTATATTTCTCCAGACATGAAAGTTCAAATTTATAAAGATGGAAACACGCTAAATCCTTCTCAACTAAAGAAGGACTATGAGGATTGGATAGTTCAGATGCATGCTCGGTATGATGATGATGAAGCTGATTGTGGTGAAGACCAACCAGTCTTTGTTGTCAGTCCTGCAAACAAAAAAGCACTTCGTATTTCATCTGAAGGTAGGTGTAGACAGATAAGAAGCTTGGTTTTTCTAAGTAATAACATCAAATTTGTATTCTTTGTTACATCAGTTGCTTACTGAGTTCTTCTGACCTTAAAATCTAATTTACTGCATTCTTGTTAATCATAAATTTCTGCATCTTTATATTGTAGTTGCAAGGTTGCATAAATCTATAACAAGGAATGGAAGGACCTGGAAGCATGGTCAAAGAATTAAAATTTTTAAGGGAGCATGTGTTGGGGTTCAGAAGAACAATGTTTATGCGACAATTGAATACTTTTTGCTTGAAGGTCTGCAAGATGAATCTGGTGGTAAGTAATCTTCTTCCTGACATAGGAACGCATGAAACTTCAGTCTAATTTGTATCCTCATTTGAAGTTTGTATGGAAATGCGAATCAGATGGATGGACATTCCATAATATGTTATGACATGCATCTTACGGATAATTAGATCAGTCTGATTTGTTTAAAAGTGGAATTATATCAATTTTAAGTGCTGACAAATTTTTTTTTCCATTTTGTTTTCTTTCTAAACAGGTGAGGCTCGAATTATATGCAGGTGTGGTTTCTTGTGCATATCCTGCTCATCTTTTCTTTCTTTCTTGGCTTGACTGGTATGCATCTGTTGTACAATTATTTTGAAAGGCCTTCAAGTCTGTCAGATGAAAAGGGGTGCATCCTTTCAGTCAATAATGGGGATACTAATTTGGATATGGGTGAATCCTTGTCTATACCACTCAGTGTGATTGATGCTGGAAAGGTTAGCTGTTTATTTTATTTCAATATCTTGCATCTTCACATCTTCATCTTTTGTACTGTTGGCAAATGAAAAGATTGTAGTCTTTGGGGGAATTAGCTGAATGTTGCGCTAAATTCTGAGCCATTGACTGCAGTGCATAGCTGTTGAAAGAACTGAGTGGGAAAACCATATAGAGAGACGACGCCAGAGATCTCCTTCTACAATTGAACTTCTTGATGCAGAACAATGCCAAGAGTTGGAGGTTGATGGGGTTAGTATATTTGTTTTCATTTTCTTTGGTTATACTTGAGTTAATTTGAATCAGGGCAAAAGTAAAAGGATATCTAAAGGCCAAAGGAGACATAAGTATTAATAGTGAGAAATTATTGGGTTGAATATAAAATTTAAATATAGCCTAAGATGGGCCGAGTGATGAATCTGAAAACTGATCAATCATTACTTTTCATCACATCCTTAATTAATAAATTATTCTACTAATAGATAGTTTCATATTTCCTTTCAGGCATTACCTGTGCATGCTCAAGCTGGAAAAGTTCCTCCAGAAGAAATTGTGGCCATTGTACGACCCGGCAATTATGTCTATTCCAGTTCTTCAAAAAGCCTGGATCAGAAGTACATCGTCAAAAGTAATTTAGAAATGTCTATGGAAGTTAACTTCAGAGATGATGCCAAGGAACTTCAAAATGTTCGTCATATTTTTTCGGTGCGCGTAGGACCTAAGTCGCTTAAGGGATTTCAGGGGTTATATGTTTTTCCGGTTAAACGCAAGCTGTCCGGTTTCTTTCGAAGTGCTGGTTTCTATACATTCTCATTTCATCTTGTAAGTAATATTTAACAATTTCCATTTTATTTATGTTCTTCATATAGTCATAATTTATTTCTGATCACGTAATCTGTCTATTTGTTTACAAGAATGAGTCAGACTGTAAGAGTGCTGAGAGAAAAGTACAAATCAAGCCATCTTCTAAGGTTGGAAAGTGGGTCCTTCTAAACGATGATCAGCCTCCACTGTACCGAGTGAGGTAAGGTGTTTTTCCCCAGGGTACCTGGGCAGACATGAAAATAACGTATTGCAGTTATATATTCTAGTTAGTATTTTCTGTATTGACCTTTGAGCATGCATTATTATTTTGTAGTAGTATGATGTATCCTCAATAGTTTGCCTTTTTGATCTTTAACAGAGATTTTATTATACAAATTTTACATAAATTTGTTTATCTCTACAAGAAAGATTCATGTATGCTCATATCAATTATCTTGTCAAACAGAGTTGGTTCAGTATTTCCACCTCTCTCTATAGCATGTTACGATGTATATGACAATCAAATTCCATTTGCAACTACTCTGGAAGTCGCGGTGAAAGTTCAGACAAATGAGGGTGTGCTTTTCCATGTAGAGAAATTCAAAAAAAAACTTTCAACCCATACTTTGACAGTAAAGGTATCTTATGCATGTAGATTGGCATTCATTTATATAGTGTATATTGAATGTGGAGAAGCCTTTAATTTGCTCACTTTTTTCCTTCTTTCTTCCCAATTTGCAGGATATGCTGATGGAGAGCAGCGAGTTAGACAAAATTCGTCCTACATATGAAGCTACTTTAGTTGTATGTACAGAAGATGACAAATTTTCAGTTTCGGTTCCATGCGAAGGTATTTACTCTAATAATACTTGTAAATGCAAAGAAATGAGCATCACAATTTATTTTTATCATTAACCTCTAGGCCTTTCTAAGTTCTGATTTTGATTTTATTGTTTCAGTTAATCCTGGACCTCTACAGATTGTTAAGGCTATTCCTCCTACTCTTGAAAACCAAGTGCTTCCAGATTACACTATTCAGGAGTTTATTTTAGAGGTGCAGAGAATTTCTATGGTTTTCATGGCTAAATTGAGGCCAATTTATTTAAGAATTCAAGCTAAAATATTCAGTAAACAACAGTACAACTTTTTTAATCATGATTTGGTTGTGCTTGCTAACATTTAATTATTTATTTCTTTCCCAGATGTTTGATCAATATGGCAATCACGTAATAGAAGGCACTGAAGTTCATTTGAATGTGGAGGGCTTTTCTATTCAAGATCGATTTGGTACAGCACGTACGGTAAGATTCTTTCTCAATTGCTGATTTTTTTTTTTTGCCCCCTTGGTCTTCATGTTCTGTATTGGCTTCACTCCCCACAAGCAATAATAATGATGCCACCTAATTGCTTGCAATATGCGTTGGCACTTCTATTTTCATGCATTCCATTGTTATAGAGTCGGAACTAAGCCAAATCTTTGATTTCTTTCATACCTTTTTCAATGTAGGCTGATCATCATGGATGCATTGACCTTGGTGGCCTCTTGAAAGTGACTGCAGGTTATGGGAAAAGTGGTATGTACTTTTACTTGACAGCATGCATTAAATGTGAACACTAGGAATATTGTGTTATGGCATTGTGGAAAATAGTCAGCATTTGGTAGTCAACATTCATTACAGATGTATAACAGTAAATGATTGAAAAAGCTGACAAGTACAGTCCTTCATTTCTCTTTCCTCAAATATGTCCTGGCTCATTCTTGCAAGTCAAACTATACTGGTTGTTGGATCAGTAATTTTACCTCTAGAAAGAATGTGCTGTAGACTGCCTCCATACTGGATTATATCTGATAGCCTGAGTATTGCTGAGTCGAATAATTTCGATGCTTGAGATGAAGCTGACTGCAGATGTGAATAGCTTATCATCAACATTTTGTCCGTGACTTTCATTGTCATGAAACTCAGTTCTTAGATATGTTTAGAATTCTGATAAAAATGTTAAATTTCTGCTACTGTTTATTGTTAGTTTTGAAGTTGAAAATCAATGTGAAGATTCAGTTTGGGCCCTGAAAATGATACTTGACTGATAGTACTCAACCAGGTAGATGTTACGATTTTTATGAATTTATGAATGCATATCTAATGATGTCTTTCCATCTTCCCTTGGTTGCAGTATCAATTTCTGTCTACTCCAACAATGATGTTTTACTGAATCTTCAGTCTCAAACTGAGAAAAGGGTGTTGATAATTTCATCAAAGGTTGGTAATGCCTTTATTTATCTGTTTCAGTGTTTTAAGTTATCAAGGTATTTGTACTCTTTCTAAAGTATTGGACATGATGTTAGGTGCCTGATGTTTGCATGGCTGGTACTCAAATGGAAAATATGGTTTTTGAAATTGTCAACTCTGATGGTGTTGTTGATGATACTATTCATCATGACGAGAAAAGTGGCCAATTACATATGCTTACAATAAAGGCCGGTTCATCATTCATGGAGGAATCCCTTCGATACACATTCAAGCATGGCCGCTGTACTGTTCCGGCTATTTTTGTTCCTGAAGTTGAAGAGAGTTTTAACTTTGTAGCTGCTCATTCATCACATCCAGAACTGCATCTGAATGTGAAGGTTGGGCCAGCTTTTTACAGAAACTTATCATTATTTATCACATTTATAAATTACAGTGGTAGTTACTAATATTTATGTTCAGGTTCCTGTAGTGCAAGCTCCAAAAGAGAAATATGATCATCCTCTCATAAAAACAGAGAAGCATGATGAGACTCCAATTCCGTGGGAGGTTTCTCCACTCCGAGAGTCACCGCTCCGAGAGTCACAGCAGCAAGTAGGAAACTTAATGGTATTTATTGTGAATAGTGAGAACATACAGAAACAAATGGTGCTTTAAGTTTATTGTAGGTAACTGAGGTTTATTCTTTTCATTGACCACATCAAAAAATGATGGTAATTTGTGATCAGGTTCCAAAAGTGGAGCATCAAGAGTTTCAATCCCCATGTACTAATGGAAATGCATCGCTTCTTCCAGATTCTTCTTGCCTTCTGCAAGTAGAAAACTTTAAGGTATCAATTGTGAATATTTGGAAGTATACGCAAACAAAAGCAGCTATACATTGCTTATAGATAATCCTGTCAAATATTTGCACTTGGCATAAAATAGATCTTACAAGCCTCTTTTAATGTTCTGGTTCTCCATTATGATACTCCAACTTGTTACTGTCCTTATTGCATTAATCAAGCATTCAAACAGGTTGGAAAATCTTACCTTAAACAAATCTTTCTCCTTGATGTTGCTGCTTCTCTCTGCAGGAACTGGAGAATGACATCCGCAAACATGGAATACGCATTGGAGATATGGAAGAAAAATTGGACATTCTAAAGAAAGAGAAGGCAAAAGTGAAGAAAGAGCTCATTGATTTGCAAGGTTGAGTTACTTGTTAGATTTTTATTCATGTTTCCTTCTTTGGTTTAGGTATAGGCGTACGGATAGCTGTCCTAGTTGATGGAGATTTGTCTCCACAAAATAAATGCAACATTTTCTCTACCTTTGTTTTCTCTTTGCCTGCTTTGTCAACTTTTTGGTATCAAATGTTTGAACCAAATAATCTTTTCAATGTAGTTGAGCTCTAATATTTCCAGTGCTAATTTTTTTTTCTTTTTCTTTTGGTATAAACTCGTGCTAAGATCGTAAATTTACAATGAATCAACTAATCAAGTATTTGACTAAAATGCTTCTGTACATATTTTGGTAATTCCTCCCCAGGGTCTATTGAACCTCACAAAGAGGAATCGATAAACTGCATAGAAAGGATGAGTAACACTGCAGCTGCTCTCATTTGTACTCTATCTAGAGAAGTTTCATTTGAAGAGGCAAACAATCATTTCATGGGAGATGTGATTGGTTTGGTTGCTCTACTTGGTACAGTTGGTACTAGTAATCTAAGCAGGTTTGTGCTCCCTTTGATCTTTTTTTGCTTTCCCTCTATCAAATTAAGACATAGTACTTACTCCTTGTTATTCATCTGTATGCAGGATATTGGCTGAATACTTGGGTAAAGATCAGATGCTTGCAATTGTCTGTAGATCCTTTGAAGCAGCTGGAGCTCTTGAGAAGTTTGTACAGAGTGATTATGGGGAAGTTGATTCTATGCATGCGCTCTGTGAACCAGCTCTACTTCAGAGACCTACACATGGTCGATCTTTTGTTATATGTCTGGAAGATATAAGGTAACATAAAAGGCGTCCTAATTGCAATTGTTCTAGGGGGCTGAGGAATGTTGTATAATAAAAGAGTAATTTTTAAATTTGTATTGCAGGCCTTACACTGGTGATATCAACGGCAGTGACCCTCAAAAGAAACTGGCGTTGCCAGATCCTGTCTTGCCAAGTGGAATGGCTCCTGATGGTTTCTTAGGACATGCAGTCAATATGGTTGATCTGGATAGCCATCATTTACAGACGGTGACATCTGCAGGCCATGGTCTCAGGGAGACAGTATTATATTGTCTTTTCGGCGAGCTCCAAGTGTATAAAACCAGGGAAGATATGTTGGCTGCTCGTGCTTGTATTAAACATGGTGCTATTTCTCTGGATGGAGGAATTTTGAAACAGAGTGGAGTAACCTCTTTTGGAATCGGGTACCTCTCTCTTTTGCCCTCTTTCTTTCTTTCTTTCTTCTGGTTTTTGTTGGTAATTCTTTTCGGTTTAAATGTCATGTCTTTAGGCTTTAGGAGGTGTGGTTGCTTTTGGGTTGTAACTTTCCATCACATATACTCACTTAAAAATCCACTAAATTTTGGTGCCAGCAAAACCATAAGCAACTCCTCAAGTCATCTAATCATGAAAAGTTAAAGCATTCTGATAAGTTTTCATTGTAATATTCCAAAATTTTTCTTCAAATGCATTTGTGACCTAGTTTGGTGATTGCCCTTCAGGGAGCCAGAAATATGTTTTCCGGTAGCAGAAAGTCTGGCACTTTCGACATCAACAAATTTTGTTGAAGTTGAGCAGCTGATCAAGGAGAAGAAGTCAAAGTTGACGATGATCGATTGTTGTATGGAAAAAGTGACCAAAATCCATCGGAGATCATTAAAGAAATTCAAGAAGTCAAAGAAGAAGGGACACAAGCTGTTGGAGAACATCCGCTCCACCCAAAAAGATTCTCCAAGTCCGATGAAAGAAGGGAGAGAGCTCGTAAAAGCTAGCAGCTCTCAAAGTTCATAAGCATTATACTGGTAATGGTCAGCTAGGCATAGATTACTCCCTTGGCTCGGTCTTGGTAGCTAGCAAGTTTCAACTAGTATCAGTATTTAATTTAACTGGTAGTTTGAGCCAGCTTACAGAATGATTAACTGGTACTTCACTCTTCAGCCTCGATGCACAGTGATGTAACATTTACTTCAGCTAGTGTAAATGGACCCTTTTGTTGAAGAAATGAAGGATAGCTCAGACTTTTCCTTCCTAATGCTTTGTTCTGTGCAATGTTGAGAATGTGGAGGCTTTTGCAGTTTCATTCATAATGTTAATCACTAGTCTGTTAAGCTACTAAAAAAGTTGGACAACCAGTTACAAAATTGCCATTGCATTATGCTCTTCTGGCTGCTTTTCTTTCTTGCTAAAGGCGCTTTCCTGGGGTTACATGGAAGTGATGGAATTAGTGTCTTATTTACCATGTGCTTCTAGAGATGTTTCTAGTTTTGGTAGTATGGTAATTTTAGGGTTAGGGTCGAACTTCTAGCTTAGTCTTAAATCTTAACCCAATTTTTATACCCTATTGATGACATGAAAATGAAGACACTAAATAAGTAATGGATAAATTTTGAGCTCCATGTTGAGTTATTCTAATAACTGTTAAATGCAATTAGACGGACAACTTCGGAGTTTGAAATAACCGTTTAGAACACTAAATAAGTAATGGACAATTTCCTGAGTTATGTTTCCTCTAATAACTGTTTAGGACACTATATAAGTAACGGACAATTTAGTTACGAGTTATGTGTTTTTCTAATAACTGTTCCTGACACTAAATAAGTAACGTACAAAATCTGAGTTTTGAGTTCTATGTTCTTCTAATAACCGTTCAAAACACTAAATAAGTATCGACTGTAACGGACAGCTTTGAATTCCAAGTTTTGTGTTCTTGTAATAATCGTTGAGGATACTAAACAAGTAACAAACAACTCCCAAGTTTCGAGTTATGAGTTCTTCTAATAACCGTTCACTTTTTTTTTTTTCCTGTATTTTTAGAGAGGATTAAACTTCTAGCTTCATCTTAACCAAATTTTCATACCCTATTAACTTCATCAAAATGAGGACACTTAAAAAGTAACAAGTAACATAATTACTGATAAGTATTAGTTCATGAAAACTGTTCTGACCTAATCCTAACTCAACATACCAAAAAAAACAAAAAAAAACATAATAATTACTCAATTTTGAACTATTTAAGCTAACCCCGAGAGCTTCCTATGCACTTATTTCGAACATAAATGAAATAATAAATTTCGTAAAAAAGAAAAGCAAGCAAAATATTTAAAGCAATCAACGCCCTCCGATCATCCGTTTCAACTCATGAACGTGGAGCCCCATACAATCCAACGGTCCTGGTCTCACCTCCCTCCTCCTCCCTTTTTTTGATCAACGGTCCTGGTCTCAACGTGGAGCCCCATATTTCAGAACTTCTCTCCTCCCCCCTTTAATAGCCTAAAATTTCAGTTGAAGAAGAAAGAGAGAGCGAGTCAGAGAGCGAGAGCTGACTCACTGAGTCAACTCGGAAGAAGAAGAATCAAGATGTTCCAACCCAACAACAACAACCAGGTGAGTCGTCGCTCTGAAATTTCTCTTCACTCTGAGAAAATGCGAGAACAGATTGATTAGGTTTATGCAATTTCTCACTGTTTCTGTTCTTGAAGAATTTGAAAGAATCGTAGCATTGGGAATTTGACAATTCAAATGCATGTTGTTAATCTCGTCGCCATTGGTTTTTGGCGCGTTGAAATTCGTACAAGATGAACTTGAATTGTTGTAATCTGTCTTTTTTTGAATTCTGAGTGGTTTTCTGTGACTGGGTTTTAGTGAATTTCCTCTCTTTTGAGCTCTGGAATTTGATTTTCGAGTCGGTTTTAGTTTCGAAAGAAATGGTAGAAAGTTTGATTATTGAAAGATTGACATGCAAGGATTGATTTTTATGTATTGGTCAGAATGTGAGGTTTGGAAATTGGACTAGGGTTTTGGGATGATGATGAAGTTATGCATTTTAATTCTTGGAAGAAGTGTTACGAATTTGTTGCAGTGTGATTTTGTGTCGAAGTTGTAATTGCTAGATTTAAGTTGTGCTTGGTTGACTGTGAATTTTTCGGTAGACACTGCCACTGTGATAGGAAAAAAAACGGTTATAGATGAGTTGATTGCTTTTGCGGTGGGTGGAGATTGTTTAGAACTTTGCTTGCTTTTCTGTTTGGTTTGAAAACCATTTGTTACCCGCGAGCAAAGATTTTTGAAAGTCTTTTTCTTTTGGAAACTTATCTGCACTGTTAAGGGCTTGTTAAACGATATATATATAGTAGAATAGTCAAGAAGAAAAGCAAAGTTTATGTACATGCATCCAGGTTTTTATTTGTGTCATTTGGTCATCCTTTTGCAGCTTCCAATTAAGTCATTACCTATTCAAGATCCATCAGCACTGATGCAAGTGGATAAAAAAGAAACTAGCATAGTCTTGAAGGATGAAACGCAAAACGGAGGATTCGCGCAAGCAGAATCTATCATCTTCTACACTAAGGTTGTACAAGAAACTATTCCAGAGGTCCTTTATATGTTTCTTTACCATGCATGTTGATAATATATAGTGGATCATTTGCTATACATTTCCTATTGGGTTAATGAATCGGTAAAAATAAAAGAAGTACGAATGTATTTTCTTATGTAGTGATGATACGGTCATTGTCTAAAAGACTAACTATTCGGTAAACTAATCTATACAGAGACTTCAAGATGATTTGCATGATATGGGGTTGAAAGTAAAACTGCATGAGGAGAACATGAAACTTCTGAGGTCTCAGAAAAACAAATTAGAAGAATCTATTCTTGATCTGCAAGGTACTTGTCTTGTTCTTCTCCTTCTTATATAAGATGTAACTGCACAAGTCTAGTTTTGTAAGACCATGCATGAGTCCTCAATGCGAACAAGGCTGTATAGCTGCATGTTCTCAAGACATTGTATTTGATTTCTGAGGAGCGAAATTTATACCTGAATATCATGGATTTTATAATCTCAAATGTGAAGTACACTGTTAAAGTTTGTTTTGTTTGAAAAGGAATCACATTTAGCTCACTTATTTGCCAAGTTTAAGATATCAGCCATCCGATTTTGTCTGGTAAAATTACAGTTCATTAAGAGGTGAACTCTAGTTGAACAAGCACTAATTAGTTATAGAGGAAACAATAGAAACTACTAGCCATAATACCTTCATGGAGAGAGCAGATAAAATCAGGCTTCAACATGTACAAGTAGATCAGCAAAACTTCTTTTATTTCTTTCTTTCCAGAATTATCAAAACACACACGAGAGACACACATTCCAAGTCACCCTAAACTGCCTCTGAGATTAAGAGATTGAGTATCCTTGACTGTTGGCAATCATGTAATGCCCTCTTATATGTTTGTTTCCAAAATTATTTTCCACTAAATAGTTACCTCGTCAGTTATGTTAGGCAACTATCATTCCACAACCACAACTACTACTGCAAATGATAACCACAGTCAGGAGGAAACAATTAAAAAGATTCTTCAGTGCGAGAAGTCAGCTGCAGGCATTTTATGGCAGCTGAAAGCTCGTCATGGTAATCAGGATGCGGATCTTCCCCTGACCAAGGATATTGTGGGTATTGTTGCGATGCTTGGGAAAGTAGATGATGATAATCTTAGCAGGTCAGAAAGCAAATTTCTTTTATTTTGAATAATTCTACAAGAGTGGAACTATGCATTAGCCATAACCCACATAATGGCTGCATAAGAACATTGTTGCGTGTGAATAATTATGCATTTTTTCACTATTATTATTATTTAATATTTTTTTAATATATTTTTTTAAATATTGAGGCGTGCTTTAAGGAGCCATACTATTGCCATGAATTTTTTTTTTTTGAGAAAATTGCCATGAAATTTTAGTTGGAGGCTGTTTGAGTAAAATATATGGAATTTTCACCGACACATTAATTCAAGGGAAGTGAGGAATTTACTCCACTGAGTACTCCTGGACATGGACATTTTCTAATCCACCCCCAACTCCAGCCTATAACTAACCTCAATAAAATTTTCATTTGGGTTATTTTGCACGCAGGCTTTTGTCAGAGTACTTGGGACTGGAGACTATGTTAGCAATTGTCTGCAAGACTTATGATGGTGTCAGAGCTCTAGAATTGTATGACAATGAAGGTTGCATAAACCTGAATTCCGGTCTTCACGGGCTTGGTACTGCTATTGGGAGGAAATTGGAAGGTCGGTTTCTGGTCATTTGTCTTGAAAATTTAAGGTATATCTCCTGTAAGCTGTCATTTGTCAGGCAATCTGCACAGGTATTGATTTATGCACTCAAAAACTCTCTTTCTTCTGCAGACCATATGCTGGTGAGTTTGTACATAATGACCCCCAACGGAGGCTTGATATTCTAAAACCAAGGTTGCCGAATGGGGAGTGTCCACCTGGATTTCTTGGCTATGCTGTAAATATGATCAATGTGGATAGCACAAATTTATTTTGTCTCACAGCCAGTGGACACGGCCTGAGAGAGACTCTACTTTATAGCCTCTTTTCTCGCTTGCAAGTGTATAAAACAAGAGCAGATATGGTATCTGCTCTTCCTTGTATAACTGATGGAGCCATTTCTGTAGATGGTGGGATGATTCAGAGGACTGGTGTGTTTTCCCTTGGCAACAGGTGAGGAGCTCTGCTGACAAATTGGAGGGAGAAACATTTTTAACTACCTATGATTTTCAATTATATGTTACCTGTCTTTGCTGCTTCAATTTAATTTTTGAACCTATCTAATGTTAGGGAAGACGTAGGTATGAAGTTTCCAAAGCTCTCAGTGGCATCAGGCCTGCCCGAAAGCTATCTAGAAACAGAAAGACAAATCAATGAGTCGAAATGGAGAAAAGAAAAATTGATTGAAGATACGAAGAGAGAACAGGCATTATGGGACAATGCAAAATTCAATTTTGACAGAAAGAAAAAAGAGTTCCTCAAGTTCCTGGCTGATAGTTCATCTTATGCAACTCAGGCAGCTCAGGTAACACCTGTGACATATCTTAATTCACAGTAAAGTGCGGTATTGGATGAGGCACTTGTGTGATACCAAGTCCTTTGGATTCTGTGATATTTATAATTTCTGTTGGTGCTTTTGAAGTATGACATAAATTGATTCTTCTGCCTCGTGTTGTTTCATTTGCCTGCTTTGTGATCAAGTTTTAACTACGGTCTTTATATTGCAGCATCAAATTATGGGGGCGCAGAATAGATTTACCTCGAGCTGACGAGTACATTGAAGAAACAAGGCTACCAACAAACGATTGAAAAGGGGCAGCCTTCAGAAATTTGTCTAGTTGATCGTTGGGCTGATACTCCATCTGTCTTGTGAAAGCAAAAACATGCGTTCACGAGTGGAGTGAGAGTAGAATTAGATTCAGCTTCTTAGGTCACTTGGTCCTCAATTTTTTCCTGACTTTTGTGGATAAATTGTATGCATTAGTCCATTCCATTCCATTCCATTCAAACGCTACCATTGAATCTTTGTAGTTTTCTTTTACAAGGTTGTAGTGTATTTTATTTGCTTCTTTCTTCCAACTTAAGGACCCATATATATTGACAAAACATGGTGAAATTTAATGTATTTAAGATTAGATACTAGTATGATTAAGATTGAGTTTGGGTAAACCAAGAAGAAAATGGATATACCGAGTTAAAAGAACTGGATTTTCACAAAATAAGCATGTTCAACTAAGCGTATGAAGTCTTCTCAAAAAAAAAAAAAAAACTAAGCGTATGAAGAAAATGACCAAGTTCTCTCACTTGTACTTTGCTTGTGAATAATAAAACTGATCCCAGACTTAAAAAATCAAATTAGCTACTCAAACTTGAGATCGTGACCCTAGTTCTTGGGTATTGAAGGTTGATATTGGGCCAGGCTGGACTGTACTCCTAGAAAGCCCATTAATCATTTCAGCCCACCTAGAAAGTCATAACCTTCCTCGTTTCAAGCCCATTAATCATTCTCCAGTGTCAGTCTTCCTCATTGTCACAGTGAGCTGCGTTCTCTCCAATTCGGCGGCAGTTGACGGTAAGTTTCTCTCTTTCTCTTTCTTCAATTCTGTTCGTAGCAGATGTGGGCAAGTTTGATTAAACCCTAAAAGACTGTTTTGCCATTAACAAATTGAAACTTAGATCACTCTTTTGCTGAGGTTTTGTAATTGACAAAAGCAGCTATCTTTACTGTAATTTAGATCATTAGGGATTTTGGGTTTTGTTTATTTAGAGCTTAATCATTGAAATATAGAAGCTTTGCTGTAAACCCCTAAAACCCTAAAGTGAGTTGTTTTACATGAACAGAGAAAATATTGTTGTTTTGGGGTTTTGCTTATCTTTGGTTTTCTTATTTCAAGTATTTTAGATTTGAATGTTTAGAGCTTCAAGATAGTTATGAGTGTGTAATTTAGTTCAGACTGTGTATCCCTTTATCAAGAAAGTTTAGATCTTTTAAGGTGCTTGCTGATAAATTTCATCATTCTATTGCGATATGATTCTCAAAATCTCATCGTGGGTTTGTTTGTGTGCTATAGGGTTTGCTCTATCCAGTATGAAATGATTATTTTGTTTTTGAATTTTGATCTTTTTGAACTTTAGGAATTTGAAGTGATTCTGTGTCGCAATCCTTAAGTAGTCGAATGTGTTTCTGTTTCTGCTTCATTTTGCTTTTCTTCGGTGTTTTTGACTTGAGCGTTTGCTAACATATATAGTCGTGTTCTTCTTATGTGGTCTGGCAGAGAAACCGTAGGAAGTAAATCAATGGCTGGCCAAGCTGCAAAGTCAGTGGCAAAGGCAATTGGGGAGTACCAGTACCCATGGCGCGAGAAGTTGGTAAAATACCAGTCTGAGCTATCCAAGGGTGTATGGGGTTACTGGCATCTAGGAGCCTGGAAGCCATCTGGAATTAGTGGTCGTCAACGAGCTAGACTTCGAAAGGAAGTCCTCCTTGCAGGACAGGATTGGCCATATGATCCAGAGAGGAAAGAGATGAGGACCAAGAGGAAAGGGCACAAAGTTGACAGGATAGCTGCCGAGAAG
Organism: Rosa rugosa; assembly: GCF_958449725.1. Lineage (NCBI taxonomy): Eukaryota > Viridiplantae > Streptophyta > Magnoliopsida > Rosales > Rosaceae > Rosa > Rosa rugosa. The sequence goes on from NC_084825.1 coordinate 52,796,195, forward strand.
CGGGAAAACACTGCCAGGTTGATGGAGAAGATGCCCGATATGTTGCTTCAGTACAAGAAGCGCAGATGGGAGAAGAAGATGAAGGAAGAAGACAAGGGCAAGCCCTGATCTCATGTCTATTGCTGCTTTCTGTTGAAGTCCATGTTTGCAATAACTACTCCCAAGATATGTTCGAATCATCAGAGGAAATATTGATCAGAAGACATATCGAACATGTACACCTTTGTTGCCGTTAATTTAAGCTTAAACGGTTAAACCCCCTAGTTGTGTCCATGCGAGCATTCAAATTTCAATCAGTGTCGACTTTTGCGAATCTGGAACAACCTTGCTCACTGAGAAGTCTATTTTTCACTATATGAACAATGTTGTATGTGTGAGTTGCCTGATTTGAAGTTCGCCTTACGTACTTGAAGGATGCCTGATTTTTAAGCAGTTCATAGGAATCTTTTTTGTGCTCTGTCGATCTATCTCGGAATTTATAAAAGAAAGGAGAATGGAAATAACTTGGTCAGTATACCAACTACACCGATTGCCCATTTAGTTTGAGACTTTGAGACTCAGAAATGGAGAAGGAAAAGGAAAAGGAATTTTTTAAAAAAATTGAAGGTTCTACCGAGATTTGAACTCGGGTTACTGGATTCAGAGTCCAATGTCCTGACCACTAGACCATAGAACCAATTGTTGCTAGTAATCCTGTGAAATATTTATTGTATTGAAAGTCCGTAACTGTCATCGTTTTAGGTCAAAGATTCTAATTCCAGAAATAGCCGAATAGAATAAGACGTCAGAAACTAACGGTTGAGATTCCATGATGCCAGTTCTTTCTTTTATTATTGGGACACGGGAGTCAGGTACTCCTCGGTTATCAAAACATATTCATTCGATCAGCATTTGAATCGATGTTCCTAAAAATCAGACTAATCTTTCACAACAGACGCACAAATCTGAATGCCCCTCAAACCTGAACGTATGTTATTTGAGACTCAAACACTAGATATGAAGTTCTGTGCTAGGCCTAGACCGCTCGATCAATCATAACACACTTGGTGTAGTTGCGTGACGCTATGTCTGACATGACTCCAACCTTAAACCACTGATGCGACCACACCACAGAAAACATGTCTAATCCTAGTCGTCCAACATAGTATAGTATAGATAGATATCACTCTCCAACAGACAACCTTGACCTTAAAACTCTCTCTCTCTAAGTCTTCGTCTCTCTCTCTCTCTCTCTCAAGCTCCATGACGCCGTACGATGTAGCAAACACACATGGGCGCTGTCCCTTCACCATCACTCTCCCTCCGAAATTAACCACTGCCTGTCCAAATGACCCACCGTTTTCAATTATTACCGCCTTGGAATCCGCGCCCCTTGAATCTTGATCGCCAATAATTACTGTTTCTCTTTTGGCCCAGCAATTAATTACTGTCTCTGCAATTAAACCCCCCCCCCCCTCTATTATTTTTTGAGCATTATTACTGGGTAACTGTAATGAATGATCGTTTCGTATTTCGAAGTTGGGTTCTTGATTTTACTGGTCCTTAGAGAAACTGGAGAGCTGTTTTGTCTCCAAAGGTGGGTTCTTTTGTGCTTGAGAAATGTGGGAGCTTTGAGTTTGGGTGGTGGGTGAGAGCAAGTGAGTGACTGTTTCGTCTCCAAAAGGTTGGTACTTTGGTTTTTCATTTGTGCTTGAATTTGAGAAATGAGGGAGGTTTGAGTGGTGGGTGGTTTGTCTCCAAAGGTTTGTTTTTTTGGTTTTTGTGCTTGAATTTGAGAGAAATGAGGGAGATTTGAGTGGTGAGTGTTTCGTCTCCGAAGGTGGGTTTTGTTGTTGATGTTTGAAAGGTGAGAGAGCTTTGAGTGGGGATGGAGAAGGGGAAGGGTTTAAGGGAGGTTGGGAATGGTGGAAATGAGGGGGGAGCTGAAATGGGTGAGCAGAGAAGAAAGAGAGTTGCGGGAAAAAGTGACGAAATTTTGGGGAGTGGGGATCTGGGTATTGGTGGTGAGGAGTGGTTTGGCGGTGGAAATGGCGGTGGTGGAATGAGTGTTGGTGATGAAATTGCCAAGCTTTTTGGTGAAGTGGGTGGTGGTGGTGGTGGAAGTGACCTGGGTGGGCTTGATGGTGGAGGCGTGAACTTCTGGGGTGGTGGAAATGGTGGAGGGACTGAGGCTGGTGGTGGGTTTGGTGGTGTTCAAGGTTTTGGTCTTGAAGAAATTCAAGGTGGGTTTGGTGAGAAATTTCAGTTTGGTGGAGGTTTGGGTGGTCTGGATGGTAGTGGAGGCATTCACTTGTGGGGAAATGAAGGCCTTGGCGGTGAAGGAATGCAAGGCCTGTTTGATAGAAATGGTCAGTTTTGGGGTGGTGAGGCCTCTGGTAATGTTGATAGTCAAGGAGTTCAGGGCTGTTTGAGTGTAAATGCATCTGGAAATGGAGGTGAAATCGGGGAATGTCAGGAGGGAAATGGTGAAGATAGAAGTGGAGGTGGTGCTCAAGGGTCGAAAGGTAAGCGTGGGAGGCCGAAAGGATCAAAGAACAAGAAGAAGAATATTGGAGCTGAAGAGGGAATTGTAGGGTTGAGTGGAATTACCAGTGTCAATGTAGGTGGAGAAGAGAGTGTAACACCGAAGAGGAGGCTAGGTCGACCAAAGGGTGCCAAGAATAAAAAGAAGGCTCTTGCAAGTGATGGAAATGGGGGTGTGCCTGATGGGGGTGAAGAAAGTAAGGTAGTGGTTGGGCCAAAGAGAAAGGTTAGTCGACCAAAGGGTCTGAAGACCAAGAGACATCGTACAGTTGTGGAAGATGATGGAACGGCAGGAGACTTGGGGGCTGTTGCTGAGGGAATTGAGATACCTGTTCCAAGCCAGCCTACTGGTTCGGAGAAAGAAATGCTTCATGTTGAGCAAAGTGGGAAAATGGTAGCTATTCAGTCTGCTGGTCGTGAAGTTGGAAATGAGGTACTGCAGTCAAAGAAAAGGCGCGGTCGACCCAGGAAGGTAACTCCTGGAATTGATGGAACTAATGCAAAGTCAAACGAAGTTTTTGGCAGAACTTGCACGGGTGGACCAATAGTGTTCTTCATGGGTTTGGAGAATGAGAGTCCGGTTCTTGGCAGCAACGATGATAATTGGTTGCCTGGTGTCCAGCCAAAGGTTAACCTCGTGGAAACGGAAAATCAGGACATTCCTGGGAAAAGTGTGGTTGCTAATGATGGTTCTGATAGGATGGTTCTTCTGAAAGGTTTGGAGAATGAGATGCCTGTTCTTACAGGTGAGAAAGATATGGAAATGTATAAGAAGGAAGCTTTGAATGGTAAGGAAGATGGATGCATTGTTCAGCCAAAGGGTAAGCGTGGTCGACCAAAGGGTACAGCGAAGAAGAAAAATCTTTCTGGTGTTGAAAAAAGGGAAATGCCAGGTGAAAGCATGGGTGGCATGGGAAATGGGAGGTCTATGCTTGAAGGTAAGGAAGATGGTGGAATGCCTATGGAAGCCTCTGTGGCCATTGAAGTTGGAAATGAAAGTGTTCAGGTGAAGAAGAAGCGTGGTCGGCCAAAGGGGTCGACCACAAAGAAAAATCTTGCTGTTAAAGAAAAGCAGGGAATAGAAATGTTTGATGAAATGGTAGTAGGTAATGATGGTGATGGTAACAATGCTCCTATGGTGGGTTTGGAGAACGAGAGGCCTATCCATGTGGGTGAGGAAGATAAGGGAATGTCTGCAGCCTGTGGCAGTAATGCAGGTGGAAATGAGGTTGTCCAACAGAAAAGGACTGGTCGAGCTGCAAACAAGAGACCAATTACTTCTGTTGGAGAAGATCAGAGTCGGGAAGGAGAAAATGTTAGAAAAATTGATTGTAGAGATGAGAGCTCAAAGAGTAGGCTAGGCCGGCCTAAGAAGAAGAGACGAATCATTCGTCCTGAAGCTTTGAGTAAGACCACAGTACTGATGCATCAAAATTATTTGAAGGAGGAACCGAGTTTCCCTACATCGCAATTAAAGAAATCTGAAGATACTGAGAAAAAATTACAGAAGAGGCCTAGAGGGAGACCCAGGAAGATCAACAACCAACCAATGAATCACAGTGAATTCCGTACTCAGCAATTAAAGAACTCAGAAGATACTGAGAAAAAATTTCATAAAAGGCTTAGAGGTAAGAGGCCTAGAGGGAGACCCAGGATGTTTAACAACCGACAAATGAATCACAGTGACTTCCGTGCTCGGCAATTGAAGAACTCAGAACATACTGAGCAAAAAGTCTGTAAGAGACCTAGAGGGAGACCCAGGAAGTTTAACAACCTACAGGCGCATCCCCGGGACCTTAAGCAGGGAATATCTACTGATACATTGGTGAGTTATCCTGAATCATTTTTCTTGATTAAGATCAGCTATTCTTGTTAGGGAGTTATTGAAAAAGCCACTTTGTTTGTATTAATATCCTGTGTATACCAAATCCTAAGCATGCTTCCATTGATGCATTGTTTTATTGCCATTGGAAATTTATACTTGTACGACTGTTAATAAGTCTAATCTTGTCCATTCTAAGTTTTATTTTCTTTTCTTTTTTTTCTGTTTTAGGAGAGAAAGGAAAGTTTATGGTGCCACCAGTGCTTACGGAATGACAGAAATGGTGTGGTCATTTGTTTAAATTGCAGAAAGAAACGCTATTGCTATGACTGCCTTGCAAAGTGGTAATGAAATCTCAATGTGCTTCATTTTGTTATTTCCATTTACATAATTAGTAAAGCATTTCCAAGTTCTAGCATGTATTTTCATCGGTTATCACAAAGTATATGCCATGTTAACTACAAAAGTTGGACATTTTTGTTCATGATTGTCAATTAATTTTTGAATGTTAATTCATACTGCTGAAATAAATGAGTCCCACTTGATGGTTCTGATGGTGTATTTCCAAATAACTGAAATAGGTACCCCGAGAAGACAAAAGAGGACATAGAGATTGCTTGTCCTTATTGTCGTGGGAACTGCAACTGCAGAATATGCCTCAAGGAGGATTTAGTTGTGATGGTCTGTGCATGATGTTAATTTTCTGTCACTCTTGTTCCTGTTCTGCATTGATATTTTTATTCGTTGGGGGCCAAACTGTCTACTTCCTTTTCAGGCTGGGCATGAAGAAACAGATACGAATATTAAATTGGAAAAGTTGCTTTACTTGCTGTGCAAAACTCTGCCTCTCCTTAAGCATATTCAACAGGAGCAGAGATCTGAATTAGATGCAGAAAGCTGTATACGTGGTATAGTAGTCTGATATATTTCTTTTTGATGTTCAGTTTTTATGCTAGACTGATGGTTAAAAAGTGAGAATGCTCAATGACAACTTTTTCCCTCTTGTTTCACAGGTGTACAATTGACAGAAGAGGATCTCACGAGGTCTATACTAGAGGATGATGATCGAGTGTACTGGTACATCTTAATTCTCCCTAATGATCATAATTCAATCACTAGTTGTGTGTGTGTGTGTGTAGACATATGTATATATATTGACTTTGTATGTTGATAAGTAGAATAAGTTTTCTGTCTTTGCTTTTTTGATGTCATTGTGAGTCCAATACTCTAATGGGTACGATTGGGCCTAACTAATTGCATATTTTTCTGGGATGGGTTTTATTCATATTATTAGGGAGAGAGTCAATGACTCACTCCTGTAAAATTAAAATGATGATGCTGTAGTTATCAGGATTGCCTTCTCATTTCGTCCTATAGCATGTGCTTGGCGAACTCTTTTTGTTGTTGCCTCAAAAAAGTAATTGTTGAAAACTTGAAACACTTGCCATATCTCTGTTCTCATAGAAGTATATAGTGGTACTTCCAGTTTTGCATTGCCAATCCACAAAGTTTGTATGATCTCCCATGGAATGATTACTAGTGCTAGCTTTGGTTTTACTCTCTGCATCTCTCAGAATCTTTAACAATAGTGACTCTGGTCATATCTCTTAGATTTGAGGATTGTTAATTTCTTTTCTACCTATTTTTCAGTCGAATGTATTTATAATTTCCATTCAAGTTTGTGACCATGGACAAATTCAACAGTGACAAATGCAATACATCCATTGTCAATTTCCACAGAAGCTGCCCCAATCCTGATTGTTCTTATGATCTCTGTGTCACTTGTTGTTGGGAACTAAGGAAAGGATGTCAGCTTGGAGGCAGTGAAGCAGAATCTTCTGGTCAACAGTTTTGTGAAGGAATACACAGTAAAGGTACAGTATCAGATGGTCAGATTCCTGAAAATGTGAATGGAAATATATCACAGAGCCTCCCAGTAAATGAGTTCACAAATGATATATCTTCTGAGTTTCCTAGCTGGAAAGCAGAGGTTGATGGTAGGATTCCATGTCCACCAAAAGCACAGGGAGGTTGTGGTACACAGTTACTTGAACTCAGACGTATATTTGAAGCTGACTGGGTTGAAAAACTAATTTTCAGCTCCGAGGACCTCACTGTTCATTATCAACCATCAGATGTTGATTTTTCTCAAGGATGTTCTGCATGTCATTCTATCAGTTCTGCATGCAATGGTGTAAAAGCTTCCGAAGTGAGGCATGCAGCTGATAGACTGAACTGTCATGATAACTTCCTTTACTGCCCGGATTCTGTACATTTGGGAAACGACGACATTGAGCATTTTCAATTACACTGGAGGAGAGGGGAACCAGTTGTAGTTAGAAATGTACTTGAAAAGGCTACTGGCCTTAGCTGGGAACCAATGGTAATGTGGAGGGCTTTTATTGGGGCAAAAAAAGTACTGAAAGAGGAGGCAGCGAAGGTCAAAGCCATAGATTGCCTTGATTGGTGCGAGGTATGTGTCCAATTTCAACAGGTTGAATGTGCAATTCACTCTTTCCTATCTGCCCTAGTTTTTAGTTTTCTATTTTTTATTGTAAGATGTCGATTTGCTTAATATAAGGTACTGATCATCAAATGTTTCATTCTGAATCCTGATACTTGGCTGTTTAGTCGATAATTAGACTGCCATCCAGATGATATTAAGTTGCTTCCATTGTCGTGCTGCAGGTTGAGATTAATATTTTTCAGTTCTTTAAGGGCTATATAGAGGGTCGTAAATACACTAATGGGTGGCCTGAGATGTTGAAGCTGAAGGATTGGCCTCCATCAAATCTCTTTGAAGAGTGTTTGCCAAGGCACGGTGCTGAATTTATGGCCATGCTTCCCTTTAGTGACTATACCCATCCCAAATCAGGTGTTCTAAATCTTGCAACAAGGCTTCCTATTGCTTTGAAGCCAGACTTGGGTCCTAAGACATACATCGCTTATGGTACTATGGAGGAGCTTGGTAGAGGAGATTCAGTAACGAAACTGCATTGTGACATCTCTGATGCGGTACACATCTTCTGCATCATTTCATTATCAATTTTGGATTTGTTTTTGATAGCAATCTTTTCCTCTTGTTGTTCCCATATTTTTTATGCTGTTATGCTACTTCAACTCATTAAGTCTTACTGTTTGTGTATTTTACTTTAGGTTAATGTGCTGACGCATGCAACTGAAGTAAAGATCCCTCCAGGGCAGGATAAAATCATTGACAGATTACAGAAGAAATATGAAGCTGAAGATGAAATAATTGAAGGAACTTCATGTAATGACGAACACTTTGAGCCTTCTAATATAATACAAGATGTGAATTTTGTCCTTGGGACCGATCCCTCACAGCAAAAAACTTCAGGAAATCTTATCAACAGAAAAGAGTCCATGGAGAGTTCAGATTCAATTAGAAGTAGTCAAAGTGATTATAAATCAGATGTTGCATATGGAGGCGCCGTTTGGGACATTTTCCGTCGGCAAGATGTACCCAAGTTAACAGAATACCTGTTAAAGCATCAGAAAGAATTTCGCCACATTAGTAATCTTCCTGTGAAATCTGTGAGTGGAATTTCCTATTAACATTATCAAAAACTTTAAGTCAAGTCAATCTAAGCTGACGTACTGCTCTTGCATTTGCTTCAGGTTACCCATCCTATTCATGACCAGACCCTTTATCTAGATGAGAAGCATAAAAAGAAGCTGAAGGAAGAGTTTGGTAAGATATGAATCTGCTTATATTTAGCCTGTCATCTTGTTGAACAGAATTATAATTAATGTGAACTATTTTCAGGTGTTGAACCTTGGACGTTTGAGCAACACCTTGGTGAGGCTGTTTTCATTCCTGCTGGATGCCCACATCAAGTGAGAAATAGACAGGTGAGGTTTCTTCCCATCAATATGTGTAGTTTACACGGCTTCCCTTATATTAGAAGTGCTTGGAGAACAATGTTAGTTAAGCTTAAGAACCGATCAATCTTGTCAAAAGTCGAGTTGTCAAAGGAACATGAGGCTTCTTTCTCAACCACTAGGATCATAACATGCACCGCACTTCTAAAACCTAAAGTCACTCATCTTATTTGGTCAAGTTTGACACTGTTCTCCTTTTCTTTTCAGTCGTGCATTAAAGTGGCCCTCGATTTTGTTTCCCCTGAAAACGTTCAAGAATGCATTCGGTTAACAGAGGAGTTTCGCTTGCTTCCAGAAAACCATAGATCCAGGGAAGATAAACTGGAGGTACATGTTATTTTGGATTTGTTCCTACAGCATTTTACCTGAACTTTTATTATGCATTTGTATTGAAAATGCTAATGGCTATCCATAAGTACTTGCCATTGGCATATCTAGAGTTGTTTATTGAACTCATTTATCTGTTTTCAGGTGAAGAAGATGGCACTGTATGCAGCAAGTGATGCTATAAGTGAAGCTGAAACTCTGAAGTCAAGAATCGGTCAATCAGGTAACGATTCTAATCTGAACCTCACAATCTTCTTATTGTATGTAAGATATAATAAGACCAGTGTTCATAGATCTCAATGACCACCTGCAAAGAACGTCATTTATGGAGTCAGAGTGGATATTGTTTGTGTGTGAAATTTGCTTTTCAAAATGGTAATATTCTCATGAATAAAAGAGTGACCTTTAAATTTTGAAAGAATGAATCGGAGTACATTGTGCTTCACAGTGTACATTATGTCTGTCTCATGATTATTGGCTTCTCATAGTTTTAATATCTTGCAGTTCATTAAATGAGACGGCGAAGCTGAAGATCTAGATTGATTGACAGTGCCAGTTGGAGAAAATATCTCGTTGTAGATGCTTACTTGTAGCTAGGGTTTTGTACGTCTGTAAGGCTACAGTTTTGGTAAATGTCTGCATGTTTCGTCACCTGAGTACTAATTTCTCCTAATTAGAATTATGAGGCCCAAGTTTCTGTTCATAATTGTCATTTTCATCACATGGCAGCAGGCACATGTTCAGATGTTGTAGCCTATTTTGCTGCATTGTACAGAAAGACCAATTCATCGTAACTATATGAAACAGCTCCTTTGTAATATCTATATAAACTCATCATTCGTTGAGCATAAATTTTAAAAAAACGTTTCATATAACTAACTATACATGAAAGCAATACAGCATTATAGCTATATGAAACAGCTCTTATGTTATGTCTGTTTCTTTCCTTGATCAACTTTCGGCATTGTTTTCATGTCATGCGTTGTATAGCTGTATTGTTTCAATATGTCATGGCAGTCATGCTTTCAAGAAAAAATAACAAGCTTTAACAACTTATTCCATTACACGGATGCCTGACATCTCACAACATGGAGGGTTCTTTTTCTATTCATAGTGTCATGGTTAATCTCACTATCGATAAAATATTATCTTCATGAATGGAGTCGAGTAAATTAATGTTATTATTTTTTTTTTTTTTCTTTTTTGATCAAAATGTTATTATATTTTTAATCTTTTAAAGTCAGAAAATAATAAAAGAAAAAAACAGTAGTTCGGAATTTCGTTGTTCCATTAATTGGACTATATTCTAAAATTCATGCTCTACGATAGGCCTCATCATGGGCCGGGCTAGGGCCAGCCCTACCCTAAATTTTAGGGCTTAGGGCAGGGCCGGGCCGGGCTTTGACCAAGTCAACAAAGCTTAGGGCCGGGCCGGGCCGAGGCTTCAAAATGCAAGCCCTTACCCGCCCTTAAAGCCCATTCCGCAAGGGCCGGGCCGGGCCACCCTTTCCGAATAGGGTCGGGCCGGGCTTTTGTTTAACTCACATAAAACCAAATTTCGCTAAGTATAACTGTAAACGATAAAAAAAAAATGATACTGAATACTTGAGATTGCAGAACCTGAGTGGCTGAGTTGATTACAAATAATTACAACATATACTCACATTCTCAGTGATCAAGTCCTCTAACTGAAATTGAAATTGAAATTGCACAACCACTAAGGCACTAAGCCACTGACTCACTGAGGGTACAAAAAGTGAAGCAGTGTTTGATACAAAAACTGATGAACTGATCAAGTCTTCATCAATTCACAAAAAGTTGTTATCTTTGATACAAAAACTGAAGGATGGCTTGATTTAACACTAGCAAACATTCCTTCATCTCTTACTGATCCATATTCATGGCAACCAAACAAAGAACCTGCACAAAACCAAACAGATAATTTAGCTACTGGACATATCCTCCATCACACATGCACAAAATTAAGCTAACAACACATAGTGCACCACCAACAATACAACAAGCACATACACTAAACTAATAGGACAAAGGTTCAGAGTTTACTTGACGTCATATGTATCAAAATACAAGAGCCACTGCTCACTAAACAGAACACATCTCCTTCTCCTTGCAAGTCTGTTACTGCTCCCAGGTCTTCCACTGTTATAACACACAGAAGCGAAATTCCGTAAAGATGGTGATACTGAATTGTAATCAAGGGAAAAATATGATTTTGAAAATACTGGAAACTCTTACAAGTAGTTCAGAACTGAATACTAAATATGTGTTTATGTTTGGAAGAAAGAAAGAATGTACACTACTCCACTACTTATAGTTATAAAGGCCAGACAAGATAGAAAATTCCAACGGACATATTTCTGTTTTTAACGGTAACTTAAAATTTTGGAGAAAGAAAATTGCAACGGACATATTTCTGTTTCTAACGGTAACTTAAAATTTTGGGAATCTGTGAACAACGATCAAAAGTCTCTATAGTCTATATAAACAAACCCACTGTCACTACACAGCCTACAGTCCTACACTCACCAGATTAGTCATAGTGTCATACACAGTTACACACCATTGCCGCATCTTCATGAAAGTCTTCTTCTTCCTTCTCTCTCTCAACCCAACCAGAAAACCAAAAAACCACAAACATCAATCAATAATTCTAATTTCAACCGTAACTATGTATTATGTAAAAACAGTAGTACCAGATCTTACCATGTATCGAAGAAGCGATGTCGGCGAAGGGTTCGGACTGAAGGCGGAGGCTAAGTGTTGGCTGTGAGGCTAAGAGAGAAAGGGAGGACAGATCGAGACCTCGCCGACGCCGACAGAGGACGGATCGTCCACCACGACTCGCAGATCGAGACGGAGAAGACCACCAAGCGTCCAAGCCTCGCAGATCGAGACGGCGAAGGGTTCAGACTGGAGGCGGAGGCTAAGTGTTGGCTGTGTTGACCGAGGGACCTCGCCGACCAAGCCCTCGCTGATAGAAGAAGGAGCCGTCCACCACGCCTTGCAGATCGAGACAGAGAAGTCCACCAAGCCTCGCAGATCCGTCCATCAAGCCTCACAGATCAAGACGGAGCCGGCCACCAAGCTTACCAGAACAAGAGATGGGTTTGCTGTGACTTTGTGAGAGAGAGAGGCGGAGAAGAACGGCCGGATGTGGTGGTGGTCTGAGACTGAGACTCTGAGAGAGTTTGAGACTGTGAGAGAGAGAGGCGGAGTCTTTGAGAGAGAATTAGGTCGAATGGTCAATGACTCGATGGACTCAATGACAGATAATGCCATAATGGGATAGCCGGATAGGTTTGACTTTGGCAAGTTGGACTTCACATGTGGGTTGGGCCTTAAACAGCCTTACAGCCAGAAGCCCAGAATGATTTAAGAGACAGAGACCCATTTATAATATGGCAGATTCAAATACTCAAATAGTTTTTATACACATGTAATATTGTAAAATCAAATTCAAAAATATAATATTAATTTTTAGGGGGCCGGGTTAGGGCCGGGCCGGGCCTAGCCCTTACGGGCTCAATCGGGCCGGGCCGTAGGGTAGGGCCGGGTTTCATTTGTATGACCCATACCCTACCCTATTTTAGAAAGGGTCGGGCCGGGCGGGCTTCGGGCCCAAGGGCCATATGATGAGGCCTACTCTACGAAGTGAGCTTATAATACAAGAAAATTACAAAAAAAAATAAAAATAATGATAATAAAGTTTAACAACTTTCGACATGCCACTGCATTCCACAGTGTTTCACACCTCACAACGTTTCAAACCATGCAAAATCCTCTTGCTATTCAGTATTCACATTGTCACGCATAATCTCACCATCGATAAAATATGATTTTTCGAATGGAGTCCAGTAAATTAGTGTTTTTAAGTAGGTAATGTGAGTGAAGTAGTAAAAACTATAAGAGAGAGGTGATGGGTATATAGAGATATTCAACAAAGGCTCTTCTGAAATATCATTTTTTTTTTCTTCTCTTCATCAGGTACAAGTACACCTCTCTCTTTCTTTCTTGCAAGTTATTACCATATCTCTGCCCAATTGCCCAAATATCTCTAGCTTTCAGTCTTTCACTTTTGTACTCTTGTTTCTTCCATTTTCTCCGTCATCAAAATTCCTGACCATACATGATAAATTCCCAAAATCTCACACCAACCCTTTTCAATTCACACTCTCTTTCCCCAAACCCCGACTCCAAGTTTCAATCTTGACCCATTTTCTATGAACCCATAAAATCTCCGATTCCCGCTTCGTTTTTTCTTCGCCGGAAAACCCAACAGCAATGGCCGCGGCGGCGCTCAGGTCCAAACCCTCCCGCGATTCCGTCTCGCAATTCAGCTACTTCCTCTTCAATTACATGCACACGGGTCGCGTCGTCGCCAATTCTCACTACCGCACCAAAGGCGACGACTTGTTCGTCAACACTCCCTACCACTTCACGGCCTTCAAGCCGGTGTCGTTTTCCGGCAACCTGGGCGGCCAGAGAGACGGCCGGAGTAGCAGTGATAGGACTTTGGGGCAGAAAATGAATAGTAATAGTGTTATGTCGACGTATGGAGACCCGCCGGAGGTTTGGTCCGGTGACGGGATTGTGATTCGGGCCGGGCCGGGGTCGAATTTGGTCAAGGGCGGCGGCGGCGGCGGGGGTGGTGGTCCGGCCGGTGGTGGAGGTGGAGGGTTTGATTCGAATTCAAAGGATGGGTGTTGGGGTGGGTCTAATCTGGGGAGTAGTTTTCCTACTCCAAAGGAAATTTGTAAAGGGCTTGATAAGTTTGTAATTGGGCAAGAGAGAGCTAAGAAGGTCAAGACTTTTTTGTTCTGTGTTTTTCGAGTTTTCGGAAGTTTATGTTTTCTGTAGTTGTTGTTAAATTTGAGTGTTGAATTGTGTTTGCAGGTATTGTCTGTTGCTGTTTACAATCATTATAAGAGGATACATCATGAGTCTCAGCAGAAGTGGTTAGCTCTCGTGTTCTCTGTGCATTTATGTTTTTGTTTTCGTATATTGGAGCTTGTTGTGTTAGCAGAAAGCTGAGAGGTGGTGTTGTTTTTGTTTTGTTTTGTTTTCGTGATTGAATATTTGACATGATGTTGTGTTGGATGTTAGGTCTGCAGGAGATTCAGGTAACAACAAAGCGGATGCTATGAATGATGATAGAGTGGAGCTTGAGAAAAGTAATATTCTTGTAATGGGGCCAACCGGGTCAGGTAATTAAATTTTCCAAGTAGTTTTCTAATGTGCTAGACTGGTGAATGATCTATGAGCTTTTCCATGCATAAGGTTTAATTCCCGTGAGGTCTCATGAAAACTTTGAGATAGCTTATGTCTGAGTTGCATGTATGTGATAATAGAGTTGGACGTTTCTGTCTTTCGATGTCTCACTTGTTCTCTTTAATGATCTTTCAAGGACAGGGAAGACACTACTTGCAAAAACCTTGGCACGATTTGTGAATGTTCCCTTTGTCATTGCAGATGCAACAACATTAACTCAGGAAAGTTTTGCTCCTCTTTTATTATTTTTTCTGTAATTGAAGGTCATTTATGCAGTGTCATTTCTCTTTTCAGATTGTATAGTCGATATGTATTATTCAGCCTGTATGCTCTGTTGCACACAATGCTGGCCTCCATGATCCGAAGGAAATATTTAACATTACACGCCTGTTTTTCTCAAATGGTTTTTGTCTCAAATTCTGCTGCTATGCATATGACAATGAAAACAGAGTTGGTAGCGATTCCATATGCATTTTTTCTGTCATTCTGATATGGCCATGAAATCATTCCGTCACATGCAGGCAGGATATGTGGGGGAAGATGTGGAATCGATTTTATACAAACTTCTTTCGGTATGTATTCACTAGCATATTCTATTCACGTCTATCTAAACTTTTTGTATGTGTTCAGTCTATTATGGAAGCATTTTTCGTACCTTCGATTTGTTCTTGTAACTACGTCATTCTATGCTATTTACCTTTTATTAAAATCTGTGAGAAAAGTAAAGCTGTTTGAATTGTCTATGCCATAATTCTCATATGATAGTTGTTTGCACCAAAGCTCCTTTGTCCTCTGTTACCGTTTTGATTTAAAATGACTTACTGTTTTATCATCAAGAAAATACTTTGAAGTCTACACTTCTATACTTATTATGGACTCGGTTCATGTATCTTTATCTGTATTCTATGCCAGGTTGCTGATTACAATGTGGCAGCTGCACAACAAGGAATTGTTTATATTGATGAAGTTGACAAGATTACCAAAAAGGTTCATTTACACCCTCTCTCTATCTGTATCTCTACCCCCCGCCTCTCTCTCTCTCTATCCAGTTTACCACTCGTTTATATCTGCCTACATTAGCTCCTATTTTGTAGGCTGAGAGTCTAAATATCAGCAGAGATGTATCTGGAGAAGGTGTTCAACAAGCATTACTAAAGATGCTGGAGGGGACAGTAAGTGCACATTTACTTAATCTCTTGGTTTTAGTTCTAGTTGGAATGTGGAGATGGCTGACTGGTATTCATTTGAAAAGAATATAATCCGTAGGGGATGATTTCAGTGAATGTATTTCTGATATGAGGAGTTCCTTCTGATCTAGGTTGTAAATGTTCCAGAAAAGGGCGCTCGAAAGCATCCAAGAGGTGAAAATATTCAGGTACAAGCAGTGCGTTACAAGTTATATGTCTTATCAACCTACATACTGTAGTAGAAGTGCTTATTTACTATCTCATGGATACAGTCATATCTTGATCACCATAAGCTTAGCCAAGCAATAATCATATTATACTTGAAATATGTTCATCATCTTGTTATTTACTTTGTTTTCCTGTTTCTTCAACCTTCACAGATTGACACAAAGGATATTCTTTTCATATGTGGGGGTGCCTTTATCGACTTAGAGAAAACCATCTCAGAAAGGTTATCCCATCCCAACACTGCAATTATGTTATCTTTTGTTACCTTTCTTATCTATCTGAAGTGCTCATTTCTCTTTTGCTTGCCTACAGACGCCAAGATTCCTCTATTGGGTTTGGTGCTCCAGTTAGAGCAAACATGAGAACTGGTGGTGTTACAGATGCTGCGGTTACATCATCCTTATTGGAGATTGTAAGTCCCCATCAGTCTTGAATAGTAACAACTTATAGCTATTTACATAGTTTGATAAGATTCTACTTCTTCAGAAATACCATGCTTCATTTTAGAAATTTACACTGTGAGAACTGTCTCTTTTGGCAGGTTGAAAGTAGTGACCTTATTCGGTATGGTTTGATACCTGAATTTGTTGGGCGGTTTCCTATCCTTGTCAGCTTATCAGCACTAACTGAAGATCAATTAGTTCAGGTATATATTGCATTTTTTTCTTCTTGTGGAAACAGGTCTGCCACTTATGTATGGCAACTGTCATACACTATGGTTGTCTTCATGGGGTGATGGCTGATTGGAAATTAAGTATTAGAAATCAATGTGGGACAGCATGAACATACTTATGTGATTATCCTTATGCATACCTGTTCTGAACAATTCATATTATTACTGATATGTCCAGTGATTTGAGTTTTTCTTTCCTTTGAAAGTAAATGTGTATGATACGAAAACATTTTGTTGATGTGTGGGGGAAAAGTCTATTTATTGTATATATTAAGTACATTCCATTGTTTCTTACTGGCAAAGATGTTCTGTAGGTCCTAACGGAGCCCAAAAATGCATTGGGGAAGCAATACAAGAAGATGTTCCGAATGAATGATGTAAGCGATTCTTGTTTGGCTGCTATTTTCATGAAGAATCGCCATTTTTAACATGTTGCTTGTGTGCATGTTGAATGCAATCTTTGTTTCCTCACTTCCTTTGCAAGCATGCTTCTGTTGTACCTATATTTATGATTTACTTCTCTCAGGTCCAACTGCATTTCACGGAAAGTGCCTTGAGGCTAATTGCTAAGAAAGCAATATCAAAGAACACGGGGGCTCGTGGATTACGAGCAATTTTAGAAACTATATTAATGGATGCCATGTATGAGGTAAGGCCACTTCTCTTTTCTGTTGCAATCTGAACATGTTAATAACTTGGAAGAGATTGGGGTGAATAACTTAATGCTGGGACTAATTTTTCTCTCAGCACAATTATCTTGAAATCTGGGAAAGGGGAAATGTCTTGAAGTACTAATTTGCGATTTGCCCCATCTTAGGGATTAGTACTTTGTGCAAATCAGCATTTAGAAGAAGCCTACATATTAATTGGGTGCTTGGTTTCAGAAGCCAAGTACTTGAACCTAGTTTTTTTTTAACTCAGTGGCTTGTTGGTTGTATCCACACGTATCAGTAAAGCAATGTGATTGGAACCAATGTGATTTCTCAGTTAGGGAGTGATTGGAACCTAATAATTTCCTCAATTGTAAAGGATTTACAATGTCATATTAGAGTTCATTTCAAAATTCTTCCTGAGGATATGTGAATGAACATTACTTGAAGAGGTGGTCCTATGTAGGATCGACACCATTCTTCCATTCTTGAAGAATGGTATGATGAGTAATTTAGGAAATGATGTGCATCAAATTGCATATTTTAATTTTCTGTTCCCAACATATGAATTTATTTACAAACCAAGTGAGGTTTTGTGGTTCTGCCCGAAGCAGACTACAGATGAACCAAGTAAATAATTTATTTGGTTTCAAACAGGAAATAATATCTAATTGGATTCTTCACTCTTTTGCAGATTCCTGATGTTAGAACTGGTGATGACATAATAGATGCAGTTGTAATTGATGAAGAGGCCGTTGGAACTGATGGCCAGGGTTGTGGAGCTAAAATCCTTTATGGTAAGGGTGCATTGGATCAGTATCTTTCAAAACATAAAGAGAAGGATGTTCAGGTATGTAACTTATCCACATATATTCTTTAACTAAATTCGGCTTTCAGATTATTTACTACAGATGTTAAAATGCTAATATTGCTTTATTCTGTCTCCCAGATTGCAACCACCGAAGGGTCTGATGTAGAGCCTGAAGGGGAAGCCGAGCTTTCATCTGTTGTTGCTAGCATGTAACTTTATGTGGAAACTTATTTGTATCGCAATCTTGTACATATCAAACATTTATTTAATAAATCATATAAAGCTCGTTGTGTACAACTTTTCACAAGGTTTGGCTCAGAGCTGTTTAGGATAGGCTCTGTTAAGTCTCATCAGATAGTCTATAGTACACCTCTCAGTCATCTTTGTCAAAAATGATTGTTTCTTCAACTTTCAGCCACCGGAAACCTCAAGATCGAGTGTATAGTGTATTTTGATTGTTTCATTGCTTTGAGTTCTCGAGTCCCGTTTTAATAAACATGTCTCCCAAAATTTCATTTATCATTGAAAAACTGTTTTGTTTTGTGTTTTTTCCTTTTGGTTTGTAATGATTTGTCTTTCATTGCAAACCATAAACTGCAAATAAGATTATATATCCATACATTATACTACCATGTGCAATATACAACGATCTTGATAAAGTAGAACCTCTGTTTTTCCTCATGGTTGAACAAATACTTGGATAAGAGGTAACTTTTGAATCAGAGATGAATTGATGCAACTCATGATCACCAGAAAGGTTACAATTTTTGTGTATGGTTCACAACCTCAGAAGCACCAAGTTTTGCTCAAGAATGTTAATTATGAGAGAGTATTTAGTGCATTGACGTGTATTTGCACCAACATTAATGAATGTTTAGATAACATCAAGTATATTTTTGTGTTGTTAAAAAAAAAGAAAAAAAAGATTGCCTATAAATATCAACGGCTGAAATCTGTTGGATTTATTACTTCATTTGCACAGTCGGTGCATAGAACAATTAGCCATAATGAAACCGTAGTATAAACCCTATAGTATTAATTAAGAACATCAGGATTTGAAGTAGTCTGAGTTTCTTTTTAGAAAAAAAAGAAAATGGGACTGGCGGCCTAAACAGAAATATCAATATCCAAGCCCAAACCCGAATCGAAGAGCGATGAAACCCGAATCGAAAAGCGATGATGCTTTATAAATGAGGAGAATTCAGAGTACCGACGTGCACTTACACCAATATAAATGGACGGTTAAATTACATTAAAGACACTTTTTAATTATTTAAAAAATAATGTTAATCATCAATATCAAGAGTTGAGGCCCAGTATCAGACCGTCTCCTCTTTGTAAGTGGGAGGTTGTGAATTTAACTCACGAAAGACTAGTTATAGCATTTAAGTTGTTTATCTGATAAAAAAAAAAAATTAAATAAAGAGTTGAGATCAACTTAAAAACGTGGGTCACTTCTACTCTTTAAACCTCTCGAATGCAGACCTAAAATTCATTTCAACCCGTCCCTCTTCAGTCTCTTCACAAACCTTGAAGGTCTTTCACTCTTTCCCAATTCCCATCTCCATCGGTCCATCTCCATCTGGGTAAGTTTTGATCTTTCATTTGTCTCAGATTGTGCAGTAATTTTGATCCGTGGTTGAAGAAACCCTAAAATTTTATCATCAACAAGTTTCTCTGTGTGTAACTGTTGTTGGGTTTCAGTTTAGTTGGGTTGAGAAGATTGAAGGTGTTGGCAATGTTGAAGAACAAGGAGCAGGAGCTTCAACATCTCCCTGAACATGTTGTACTCAACATTCTCTGCCGGTTGCCGGTCAAGTCCTTGATCCGCTTCACTTGTGTCTCAAAACGCTGGCGCTCTCTTATCATTTCCGACCACCAATTTGGCAACTCCCATTTCCAACTAGCAGCAGCAGCATCTCACCTCCGTCATAATGTCTTGATTTCAGCAGGTACAACACCCCCTGAGATGTTACGCTCTCGATTTCTATCCTTATCGGAAGAAGCTAACTTTTTGATCAGAAATCTCAACTGGCCATGGCCATCCGAGTCGTATCGCGACATTCTAGTAATGGGCTCTTGCAATGGTTTGGTAGTTTTAGGACACTGCAATTCCCTTCGCAATGGACTAAATTCTTTACCTCTAGGCCAACGATATTGTCGTTATTTTGAACGTTTGGTGATCTGGAACCCATCAACTGGATTCTTCCGCGAGATACCTTGTCCAAATTTTCAGATGGGGATGGTAAAATTGAGAGAAGCAGAGCAAGAGAGGGAAATGAGCGGTGTATGTTATGGTTTTGGTCAAGTGTCGGCCTCCGACGACGACTACAAACTTGTGGTGATACAAAGTTTGGGTGGTTTTATGGTAGTACATGTGTTCTCAGTCAGAGCCAACTGTTGGAAAATTGTTAAAGCTTCTTGTGAGAATATACATAAAGTTGTCACAAGATCATTCACAAGAATATAGACACAATTGTATAGACATCCAGGATAAATAAATTAAAATTGATACATGTACCTGTATGATCGATTGAACTGATTGAAGCAGCCACGAGCACAAGTCTTCTGCAATTCTCTAGGTTTGAGCTTCTTATGAATGGGGCAAGAACTTATGCTCTTAGTCATAGAGGTTGCAGGGACTTATACATCCTTATATATGAGTTAGGTTTAGCCTTGAACCCCTCCCATAAAGGAAGTTCAATAGGACTCAAACTTCACTCTTAAGAATCCTTATGATATCATATCTTTGTAATTAAGTTAATAATCCAGTAAATAGATTTCTATCCCTTATCAATAGATATACACATTGATTAGGTTACTAGAATTGAGTTCTGTTTCCATATTCATATTATTTAGTCTAAATCATTTATCAATTGTTGTTTACTCTAATAAACATGTGATAAGTCCATAAATTTTCTTACACTTCTTACTTGTCGCCATACCGCCTCTGGTCTGAAGAATTGGGGACTTATTCAAATGGAGCGATTCATTGGGTCAGTAACCGTGAACCTGGGATTTTCGAGCCACCTGTCTATGCTTTTGATCTGGCAAATGAGGAGTTTCGGGAAATGCCATTGCCTGTTGTTAGCCGTAATGAAAATGGCATGGAAATGACGCAAATTAGAACTCAAGTTCTTTTAGGAGGATGTCTTTGTGTGATGTTTCAGGATGTGACGTTTCAGGACACTAAGAAGTATACTGAATTTTGGGTGATGAAAGAGTATGGGCTGCCTGAGTCTTGGGTTAAACTCTTTGGGTTTAATGTACATGATTTACCAGATGTGTTTGATTCATTATATAAATGCCATTTTTGGGATCCTATTTTCATTGCAGAAGACGGTACAGTTGTGATCAAACTGCGTTCCTGGTCGGAGCTCATCTGGGTTAAATGCCGCAAAGAAGAGAAGCCAGTCTGCACCATCCGGTACCGTCTTGAGGAGGTGCTGGGATATAAGTATGGATTTGATGCCATTTTGTATGATGAAACTCTAGTTTCGATACCTGAGGATTATGGTGATTCATGTGGCTTGAGACTCAGAGGCCTGAAAATCTAAGAAGCAAGAGCGGAAATGAAGAGGGATTGCTACGTGCATTCTATTGCTGGTTTCTTTTTGGGTTTTAACTATTGTAATTTGGATTGCATTCTATTGCTGGTTTCTATTTTAGGTATTGTAATTTGGATTCTCCACCTTTGATTAAACGATCCTTCTACTTTGTTTCACAATGAGCTATGTTTTTGTGTGTTGATGTGGAATTGAGGAGCCAGAAACGAACTATTACTGCTATTGCTGCTGCATGAAGGAACTTGTTTTATCATTGTTTACGTTTTGTTCTATAAATTAGACATTCTTCCTTATTGACCCATATAACATATATAGCATAATGGATTTTTTTTGGACCATGGGCTTTCTTGTTTGAGAACATGAGTGTGCTTGTCACAACATTGCTGCCTGCAATGTTGGCCTCGCAATGATGTAGATGTGCGAGTCGCATCTTTAGTTATACCTTTTGCTCACTCGGCCCTGAATATGGAGGTTGAAACGTGTAGAGCTTCTCTTTAACCTGGTATTCACTAAGGTTAGACAGATATGGACATTGAGAGTGACTCTATCCTATTAGTTACAGCCCTAAGCAAGGATGAGGCAGACTTGTCCGAGGTGGGTCGGGTTCTAGAAGATTGCAAAGTATGCATAACGGGTTTTCAGTCTGTCAGGGTTCGATGCATATTTAGAAAAGCAAATTGTGTAGTAGATCACTTGGCTTGGCGCACCTTGCTAGTGTTGGTTTACTTGATGTTATATAGTTAAATGAAAATCCTGCTATTATTAAGGATGTACTTTACAAGAATTATTGTAATCTGTAGCATAGGGTTCAGGTTTTATGTCCTCTCATTATAAAATTTTATTATTAATATAATAAATGAAATCAGACGTTAGACCTGAGCCTCGCAATTAGGTTGGATTCCAAACCTCATTTCAAGAAATAATAATAATAATATCATTAAGAGTTAAAATGTTTGGTCACTTACACAGCCGGTGCAGGAAAACTGTGCGGACGTTTTTGCCCCTGTCATTTTCTGTGATTTACTGCATTGCCATTACCCTTCCTTTCTATGGATTTACCGCGCGCACTGCATTACTGCAAGGATCTCCATGTTTTTACTGATGAATTGATATGAAAAGGAATATTCTAATAAGAAGGAAGAGGCCTTTCAGATTTCTCGGGCGTCTCTCTGCTCTCCTGTTTCTTCTTCTCCTTTGGTTTGAGAAATATTTGCACAGCTTCTCTCTTTGCTCTGTAACCTAGAGCCGCCTACTGGTCGCCACCGTATTTCCCAATGCTCAGGTGCCATGCTTTTTCATTTCCAATTTCATGTTGTTTTGGTCTTTTGAGGTCAGCTTCTGCGCTCCATGATCAGCTCTCTATGTTTCAATTCTAATTCTTTTACCTTTAGTATCAAGCAGAGAACTAGTGCAATCCTAAAATAAATTCGGAAGGGACCCTTCCCTCTTGTCTTGAGTCTCTTCACAAACCTTGGAGCACCCACAAAATCCATCTCCATCTGGGTAAGTTTTGATCTTTCATTTGTCTCAGATTGTGCAGCAATTTTGATCTGTGGTTGAAGAAAACCCACCCTAAAATTTTATCTTCAACAAGTTTCTCAATTTTGGGTTTCAGTTTAGTTGGGTTGAGAAGATTGAAGGTGTTGGTGGCAATGTTGAAGAACAAGGAGCAGGAGCTCCAACATCTCCCTGAACATGTTGTACTCAACATTCTCTGCCGGTTGCCGGTCAAGTCCTTGATCCGCTTCACTTGTGTCTCAAAACGCTGGCGTTCTCTTATCATTTCCGACCCCCAATTTGGCAACTCCCATTTCCAACTAGCAGCATCTCACCTCCGTCAAAATGTCTTAATCGTTAACAGTTCAAAAGGTTCACTCGGAACTATGGTACCCTTTGGATTTCAATCCGTACAAGATAAATTTTCGATCAAAAATCTCACTTGCCCATTCCAGCGGTGTAGCCAAATTCTAGTAATGGGCTCTTGCAATGGTTTGGTAGTTTTAGCTAATTTCCATCCCATTTTTATGGTATCTCCATTCCAACCATGTTGTGATCTGTTGTAGTATATATGAAACATGTTGTATTGTTCATTATATAAAATGTCTATGTCATGTATAAGATAAGTATTTGAGTGAATAGCATAGGTATAGTGACTTGTGAGTCAAGCTTTATGCCAATGGGGAACAAGTGTGGCAATCATCATCACAAACCACAATGTGGAGCTGCAAATGGAGATGCCACAATGGAAGGCTACAAATGAAGATGCCATCAAGTTGTATCATTATTTACTTCAAATGTATCCCTATAAATACCTCCTATTGAATGAAATGAAACACACACTTGAATCTCTATTCCCTCTCTCTCTCTGTCAATTTTGCTTGTCCTTAAACATGATCATTATAATAGTTTGGTAATGTGGAACCCATCAACTGGATTCTTCCGCAACATACCTTGTCCAAATTTTCAGATTGGGATGATAAACTGGACAGATGAAGAGGATGAGATCGGTGTATATTATGGTTTTGGTCAAGTGTCGGCCTCTGACGACTACAAACTTGTGGTCATACCAAATTTGGGTGTTTTTATGGAAGTACAAGTGTTCTCAGTCAAAGCTAACTGTTGGAAAGTTGTTAAAGCTCCTTACTTGACGCCATACCACCCCTGGTCTGAAGAATTGGGGACTTATTCAAATGGAGCGATTCATTGGGTCAGTAACCGTGAACCTGGGATTTTCGAGCCACCTGTCTATGCTTTTGATCTGGCAAATGAGGAGTTTCGGGAAATGCCATTGCCTGTTCTTAGCCGTAATGAACTCAAATGACGCAAATTAGAACGGTGCGTTTGGATGAGAAAATTATAAAATCCGTAGGAATTTATAAATGATGGAATCTTTAATTCCATCAATCTAAAATTCCATTAATTGCATTTTCTATTGTTTGGTTGCATCTATTTAGGATTTGAAATGTGTAATAAATTAAGAAAGTTTAAAAAAAATAAAAAGATAAAATAGAAAAAAGTCTTGTTTTGGAAATAAAAATTGAATACTGCAAAGGAATTCGTAAATGACACCTATTTTGGTGGAAATTGAAGTGAGGAATTTAAATAACGAATTCCTTCGTTTTTTTTCACAGAGAAATTTAAAATTTCCAATCTGATAATGCCAAACGAGGGAATTGGCTTTTAGGAATTATGAAATCCTCACTTTCAATTAAATTCCATCATTTTTTCCCTCATCCAAACACACTCTTATAGGAGGATGTCTTTGTGTGATGTTTCAGGATGCTAAAAAGTATACTGTATTTTGGGTGATGAAAGAGTATGGGCTGCCTGAATCTTGGGTTAAACTCTTTGGGTTTAATATACACGATTTACCAGATGTGTTCAATTCATTCTTTAGCCGCCTTTTTTGGGATCCTATTTTCATTGCAGAAGACGGTACAGTTGTGATCAAACTGCGTACCCAGAGGGAGTTGATCTGGATTAAATGCCGTAAAGAAGAGAAGCCATTCTGCACCGACCGGTACCGTCTTGAGGAGGTGCCGGAACATCAGTATGCATTTTATGCCATTTGGTATGATGAAACTCTAGTTTCGATACCTGAATGATTATGGTGATTCAAATGGCTTGAGACTCAGAGGCCTGAAAAAACTAGGAAGCAAGAGCGGAAATGAAGAGGGATTGCTACATGCATTCTATTGCTGGTTTCTTTTTGGGTTTTAACTATTGTAATTTGGATTGCATTCTATTGCTGGTTTCTATTTTAGGTATTGTAATTTGGATTCTCCACCTTTGATTAAACGATCCTTCTACTTTGTTTCACAGTGGGCTCTGTTTTTGTCTTGATGTGGAATTGAGGAGCCGGAAACTATGAACTATAACTGCTATTGCTGCTGCATGAAGGAACTTGTTTTATCATTGTTTACGTTTGCTCTATAGTTCAGACAGTCTTGCTAATTGACCCATGTAACATATATAGCAAAATGGATTTTTTTGGACCATGGGCTTTCTTCTTTGAGAACATGTGTGCTTGTCACAACATTGCTGCCTGCAATGTTGGCCTCGCAATAAAACTTCAGTTTGCAGCCAATTATAGATATATTTTTCTTTACAGCACCTTTTCTCGTTTGTGACTCCTTAGTACATTGATTCACATAACCTTTGATGCAACCAGAAATTTGATGTACTCCCCCTGTTTAAAAGAAATGGTTAATGACCAGAATGCTCTTGTGCTTTATGGGATCTTGCAATGGTTTGGTATAAAAACTTGTCTATCTTGAACCCATGAACTGGGTTTCCCCAAAGCAGGTATTCAATTCGCTATGGTTTTGTCCATGGTTTGCCAGAATTTTGTTTTTCCTTTTGGATACTCAACCATTTTCTCTATGAACACTGATGCCGGTCGACTATACCCAGCATTCATAATCCGAATAAGAGACTCAATCCAAAAATGCCTTAGGGAAGCAATAGAAGAAGATGTTCCGAATGAATGACGTAAGCAATTCTTGTTTGGCTGCTATTTCCGTGAAAAATTGCCATTTTTAGCATGTTGGTTGTGTGCATGTTGAACGTAATCTTTGTTTCCTCACTTTATTTGCAAGCATGCTTCTTTTGTACCTATATCTATGGTTTACTTCTCTCAGGTCCAACTGCATTTCACGGAAAGTGGCTTGAGGCTAATTGCTAAGAAAGCAATATCAAAGAACACTGGGGCTCGTGGATTACGAGCAATTTTAGAAACTATATTAACGGATACCATGTATGAGGTTAGGCCACTTCTCGTTTCTGTTGCAATCTCAACATGTTAATAACTTGGAAGGGATTGGGATGAATAACTTAATGCTGGGACTGAATATTTTCCTCTCAGCACAATTATCTTGAAATCTGGGGAAAGGGGAAATGTGTTGAAGTACTAATTTGCCATCATAGGGATTAAAGTACCACTCACTTTGTGCGAATCAGCATTTAGAATGAGACTCTTCCTGCATACTTATTGGGTGCTTGGTTTCAGAAGCCAGGTACTTGAACCTAGTTTTAACTCAGTGGCTTGTTGGTTTGTTTATATCCATAAGCATCAGTAAAGCGATGTGATTGGAACCAATGTGATGTCTCAGTTAGGGTGTGTGGAACCTAATTAATTCCTCAATTGTAAAGAGGATTTTCAATGTCATATTATATAGTTCTTTTCAACATGCTTCCTGAGGATTTGCTAATGAACATTACTTGAAGACGTGTGTAGGATCAACACCATTCTTGAAGAACGGTATGCTGAGTAGTTCAGGAAATAATGTGCATCAAATTGCATAATTTAGTTTTCTGTTCTGTTCTCAACATACGAATTTATTTATAAACCATGTGAGGTTTTGTGGTTCTGCCCGGAGCAGAGTTCAAATGAACCAAGAAAAGAATTGGCTCCAAACAGGAAATAATAGCTAATTGGATTCTTCACTCTTTTGCAGATTCCTGACGTTAGAACTGGTGATGACATAATAGATGCAGTTGTAATTGGTGAAGAGGCCGTTGGAACTGATGGCCAGGGTTGTGGAGCTAAAATCCTTTGTGGTAAGGGTGCATTGGATCAGTATATTTCAAACAATAAAGAGAAGGATGTTCGGGTATGTAACTTATCCACATATATTCGTTAACTGAATTCGGCTTTCAGATTACTTCCTACAGATGTTAAAATGCTAATAATGCTTAGTTCGGTCTCGCAGACTGCAACCACAGAAACAGAAGGGTCTGATGTAGATCCCGAAGGGGAAGCTGAGCTTTCTTCTGTTGTTGCTAGCTTGTAACTTTATGTGGAAACTTATTTGTATCGCAATCTTGTACATATCAAACATTTATTTAATAGATCATATAAAGCTCGTTCTGTACAACTCTGTAAGTCTCATCAGATAGTCTATGGTAAATCTCTCATAGTCATCTTTGTCAAAAATGATTGTTTCTTCGACCGAGTGTATAGTGTATATGATTGTTTCATTGCTTTGATGTTTCGAGAGTGTTATATGATTTGCCTATATGTATACTCAGGCATCGATGCTTTATTCTCCCCAAACCTTTCAGGAACTGAAATCTACCTTTCTACAAAATTGATCTTCACACAGTTTGACTTCCTCAATATCGATATCATGTGGGTAATGGTGTGGTAAGGTTGGTTGAGTGCCTAGCATGAAATTGGCCAGCAGGTTCGAGGTGTCTTCTAGTTTGTGCGCCTATAGATGGGGGTTAGTTTGGCTTTGTTGGATACCCTCGTGGACCTCGGTCCGTATACTAAACTGATAAGTGTCATGTGTGATCAACTTTCTATCGTAACTAAATAGCTCACCCCAATAAAAACAAAAACAAAATATCGACATTCTTAAATGTGTTCTAAGTTGTTGCCGGCAATCACAATTTAGTATCACCCGGAGTCACTTTCTGGGTGTATCGCAATTTAGTATCACCCGGGGTGTATTTCGTGCCCTGGGTCACCCGGACCGGAGTCACTTTCTGGGTCACCATCGTGACCTGCAAAGTGACCTGGTGACCATGAAAACTGTGCCCATGACCCAGAGGGTGAAAATTAACACTAAAAAACAGTGAATAGTAGGTGACCTGGTGACCTAACGGGTGAATTTGCTCTTAACATAACCACATTTTAAGTTTTAACCTTGAACTAAAATGTCCTTAAACCAAAGGGTACCAAACCTTATTATTTTCAAAAAGAACAAACAAACAAAAAAAACACACACCACTAAGAAGCCCACAGCCGTCAGATCTCAATCCTCCTTCTGTGTGATTTCCCTCATCAACGGCCATCCTTATCTCTCTCTCCTCTCCCTTCTCTGTCCCTCAGAGAGAGAGAGAGAGAGAGAGAGAGAGAAGGAGAGAAGAAAAGAACCTCTTTTTCACAGAAGAGGGGGGTTGGGAATCCCCATCAATCCAATCCTCCCCCTCCCCTCCTTTTTCTTAATTCTGAATCGAACCCAGATTAAGAAAGAGAAGGATTTCACATACCCAGAATCTCAATTTTGATTTCATGGCATTTTGATCACTTGGGTATTCCGAATTTCATCGTTTCTGGAATTGGGTTTCTGATTAAAGTTGAGGTCTTTGGGGGTGTTTAGGGAGGAAAGGGATGGACTTGGAGAGCATAGAGTGTGTTTCATCCTCAGATGGTCTTGATGAGGATGAGATCCATCAACACCTTCACAACCCACAACATCCTTCTCATCAACACCACCATGACTTTTCTTCTTCCAAGCCCAGAAATAATGTTACCAACAACGCCGGAATTCCGGGACCCACCGCCATTGCTCCGGCCACCAGCGTTCATGAGTTGCTGGAATGTCCGGTGTGTACGAATTCAATGTACCCACCGATTCATCAGGTAGTTTGTTTGTCTCTGTTGTTTTGTTCTCTCCTGCATTTTGCTTTGGGATTGTTGCATTTTGTGGAATTTGAATTGGGTTTTTTGTGAGGGTGTGTGTTTGACCTAATGCTTGCGTTTTGGGGGTGGTTTTGATTGGGTTGGAGTGGTCATGTTTGAATTGGAGTTTCGATTGAGTTGATTAATTTGATGTGTTTGTGCTTGGATTTTGATGGACTTGTGGAACCCGTATTTGAGTCGAATGTTGATTTTAGGAATGTGTATGGATCGACTTTAGGGATTGGGTTGTCATTGTAAGGAGAGCATTGTTAACCTAGTTTTCCTGGATCTTTCTAGGTCCAGGTACGATTTAGATGATGTGAGCAATGTTGATATAGTATTTGAAGTCATGGAATGTGCTGATGGAAAGAGGTACAATTTAGTAACTTTGTCCAATGCAAGTCTTTGATGACTCTGCAGGGAGGCTGTTTTCAAGACATATGTCTTTTGGAAGGTCCTGGTTTTACTTGAAGGGAACCAGGTTGTATGTATGCATTCGGTTGACTAGGATACTGTTAATCACTTTTATATGATCTTATAACATGGTATGCAAGTTTGTTGCTGCAATCCACTAGTTTCCCAACAGATGAAGTAACATGGATTTTAGTAAAGGATATTTCACTGGAGTAGGTAGCTTTTTCATTTCATGACCTCCTTTACATGCATATGCTCGTTTGCATGTGGTGGGTATCTTTTGGAGTGTTGTTCTTTATTTTGTCATTTTATGGAGTGTGGATATTCTGTTGGTTTTTCTTATTCATCAGAGCCAAAATTACATTTGGTGTAATTCTTAATGTAATTCTTATAAAATATAGATCCTTTTTCTTAAACCAAATTTTCCTCTTTGCAGTGTCACAATGGACACACACTGTGTTCTACCTGTAAAACAAGGGTCCACAATCGCTGCCCCACTTGTAGGCAGGAGCTTGGAGATATTAGGTGTTTAGCGTTGGAGAAGGTGGCTGAGTCCCTGGAGTTACCCTGCAAGTATTACTCCTTGGGATGCCCGGAGATATTTCCTTACTACAGCAAACTAAAGCATGAATCAGTGTGCAATTTCAGACCTTATAATTGCCCATATGCTGGATCGGAGTGCTCTGTTGTTGGGGATATCCCTTTCCTGGTTGCCCATCTTAGAGATGATCACAAAGTAGACATGCACACAGGATGCACGTTCAACCATCGCTATGTAAAGTCAAATCCCCGGGAAGTAGAGAATGCCACTTGGATGCTTACAGTAAGTTTCATATGACATCTATATCGTTTGATTGGTTTTTGCAACAAAGGATGCGTCTCTTCCAAGTTTATTCGTACTCCATATGTTTCTTAAAATTGGTGTTTGACCAAAACATTTTAAGGGGTAAAGTTAAAAGTACCTAATAGTGAAAATGTAATTCATGTATGTAGATGTTCATCTACATAAGCTGACAAGAAACTGGAGACTAGCTAGAATACAGTATTCTCTTTGTAATGCATGTAAACCTTTCGGTCACTTGGAGAACACTATGGTGGGGAACCATCTTATTGTCCAATTGATCAATTAGTGATCAATCCGTCACTTTTTGTTTTGTTTCTAAAACACATATCAGGTCAAATTGAAATCAAAATTTTCGTGTTTTTTGGCAAAATAGTTGTGTCAAGTTAATGCAAAATCCTGTGGTTTATTTCGTCTTTACCCTTCCCGTGTCGTTGTTGATGATGATACCTTTGTCAAACTGGTTTGAGAAGCTAGCAAGTTAAGTTTCTTATTAATGGAAAGGATTGCATGGAATTGATCTCTCAAATCCCTTTTCTGGTGAGTAATTTGTTGGGGGAAGTGGTCACCAGCAATCTATCCCACCATTCAAACAATCTTCTTTTAGAACTGAGGAGCTTTTGTCTAAGACTGTCTGTCTACTAGTCATATACTTTTGTCAATTTCTTTAAACCTGAACCTTATGAACTTCATCTGCATTCCCTGTCAGGTCTTCCATTGTTTTGGTCAATACTTCTGCCTTCATTTTGAAGCCTTCCAGCTTGGCATGGCTCCTGTTTATATGGCTTTTCTACGTTTTATGGGTGATGAGAATGAGGCACGGAACTACAGCTACAGCCTTGAGGTTGGAGCAAATGGCAGGAAACTCATATGGGAGGGCACCCCAAGAAGTGTCCGTGATAGCCACCGGAAGGTAAGGGATAGCCATGACGGTCTCATTATTCAACGAAACATGGCTTTATTTTTCTCTGGAGGAGATAGGAAGGAGCTTAAGCTGAGAGTTACCGGGAGGATATGGAAGGAACAGCAAAATCCAGATGCTGGAGTGTGCATACCAAACTTATGTAGCTAAGACAGATGATTTTGGAAGTTTACATTTTGTTGTTTGAGACACTGTTGTGTGTTGTACCTGTGCCAACTTGTTCTTGTTATGTTGTACCTGTGCCGTTCTTGGTATGTTGTACCTGTGCCAGCTTGTTGCTAGTACGTTGTACCCGCGCCAGCTTGTTTCTGGTATGTTGTAATGGACTGAAGTCTCGAGGTTTGGAAGTTTTCAGCTTAATAAATTGTATAATAAGCAGGCTTTCCTTCCTTTTCACTATGCCAAGGATCATTGCCATCAAGGCATCAACATGCTGCTGAATCAAGTCAAAATTCTAATAACTCTGCGCCATCCTTATCTTTTAATCAAAGCCTTTTGACATCTCTGTTCCTTTATTTAGTGGAGGAATGAGTGAAATCAAGCTAAGGAAGACTTTTGCATTAAGAAATAGCTAATGGGTAGCCATTAAAACAAGTATAACCACCAAATGGTGATGGCTAACATTGAGTCTCAACTCTAAATGATGTCTATGTTTATGAAAGAAATTGATTGAACACATTAGCCGAAGTAGTAATTCAAACTTCAAAAAACAAAATTGATGGAACACCTTTGAAATTGAGCTGCAAGATTTGTGTAAATTATTATTGAGCCGAAGTAGTGATTTAAGCTTCATCAAAAAGCTTAAAATTCATGCATCCCATTGGCATTCAAATATATGGCTCTTGTAGCTCATGTTAAACAACTAGCTCATTTCATGTACAGATTCGAAATTTAAACAAGGAGGACTGAAACATCAGAAGTGAATGATCTGCCGAGTTCAGGCCATAAACACACTGATTGTAGAGAAAAGTAATCCAATAAGTTCTAAAATCTGATTACAAATTAGACTAGCTAGGGAAGCAGATAACATAAAATACGACCATTCCCCTGCCTTGTTTTCACCAGATATGTTGCCCTCAAGCCACTACCTGCTCGTTTGCACCCTCGCTTTTGGATTCTTCATCTGCACCTTCACCTTTGATTGCTTGCTCTGCCGAGTTCATGTCAGCAGCTGGAGCAGCCTCCACAGAAGCTGAGGCAGCTTCACCTACTTTTTCAGCGGCCTCTGTAGACCCTGTCTCTTTCTTCCCAAACAAACTAGACGGAAGTAACGAGGAGACAGCAGCACTCCTACTTCTCTTTGCTGCTTCTGCTTCCTCAATCTCCTTCGCCTTAGCCTCAGCCTTCAGCCTTTCCTTCTCCTCTATCAGCTTTCCCAATTCATCCTCTCTCCCATCCTTTCTCAGCTCCCCTTTGATGAACTCCTGCAACTCCTCATTCAATTCAATCCATTCGTCCTCCAACAATGTATCCACCACATTAAGCACCTCATCAAATTTCCCTGCATCACTCAATGCCTTCATTATAAACTGATAGCTCGCAACATCCATCTTCAGCTTCTTCCCCATAAGATCAAAAAACGACTTCGCCTCATCAACCTTCCCCACCTTAACCAACCCACCAGCCAACCTATTATAAACAGCCAAATTCGGCCTCAACTTCTCATCCACCATTTTCCTAAAATACTCAGCCGCATCATCAGGCCTATTCTCCTCAAAACAAGTATCCATCAACAAAGAGTAAGTATACTCATCCGGGTTCACTCCCTTCTCCCCCATCTCCCCATAAACCTCCTCAGCCTCACTCAGCATCCCATTGCTACACAAATGCTGAATCAAATTATTAAACGACAACGTATCCGGGTCACATCTATACTCCCCCATCTTCCTGAAAACCTCAACCGCCTCCTTAAACCTCCCCTGCGCACAATACCCGTCCGCCATCACATTAAAGCTCCCCAAATTCACCGTAAACCTCCTCGGCGGGGAATGCTCCTCCCTCATCCTATCAAACAACTTCAACGCCTCATCAAACTTCCCATACTCACACAAAGCCTCCAACACCGAGTTATACGCCACCGCATTCATCCTCACCTTCGAAGCGTGTTCATAACACTCCATTGCCTCCTTCTCCATTTCCTTGATGAAATACCCCTTCATCAAACTCCCAACCACAACTCCATCCTCCACCTCCCCTCCCAGCTTCTCCTTCAACTCCTCGTAAAGCCGAAACACCCCATCCGAATCCGAATTCCTCACACACCCCACCATCAGATAGTGATACACAACCGGGTCCGGCTCGAAACCCTTGACATCAACCATCTCCTCCTTCAGCTCCACGGCCCTCTCCAGCTTGCCATTGTCCACCAACCCCTTGATCAGAATCCGGTACGTCGTCGGAGAAGGATTGAACGGCGCGTCGTTGATGAGTTGCTTGTAATGCTCCATAGCAGTATCGGGTTTCCGGCAGTCGAGATAGGTCTGGAAGATGAGGTTGTGGGTGACGATGTTGGGGGCGACGCCGGCCTGGGTGATGAAGCGGTGGAGGGAGAGGAGGTCGGAGTACTTGGACTGGCGGAGCTGGGCGGCGAGGACGGAGTTGACGGTGTAGATGGTGGGGCGGCAGTTGGAGTAGATGGAGTGGCGGGTGTAGAGGGCGGCTTCTTCGAGGTCGTTGCGGCGGATGAGGGTGAGGATTTTGTTGTGGAGGTTGAGGCGGTTGCCGGAGAGAGCGGAGACGGGTTCGGGGAGCTTGGGGGCGTTAGGGTTAGGGTTTTGGGGTTTTGGGGGTTGTTGTTGTTGGGAGCGGTGGAGGGGGGAGATTGGGGGCTCGATGCGGAGGCGGCGCTTGCGGCGGCGGCGGTCGGCGGCGGCGTCTTCGGGGGTGGCGAAGGAGAGGGAGCGGAGGGAGAGGAATGAGGGGGGTGTGGGGCGGTGGTGGGGAGGTTTGGCTAGGGTTTTGAGGTGGGTGAGGAAGGTGGGTTTGGAGAGAGCCATGGATTTGGGAGATTTGCAGAGAAGGGTTCTGAGAGGGTTTTAGAAGAAAATGGAGAAGAGAATTGAGTTCATGGCCAGTTGTTGGGCTGGGCTTCATTGCTACGTGTTGGGCTGGGCTACAATACGTCGCTTTGGAAGTTTCTCGAAAATCAGGATTCAAATAAGTGACAAATCTTATTTTTTGGTCGACGGCTCGGATGTATCTCTACAACTGCTTGGACTACGCAGAGGTATCTGTGTCTGATTTGCTTTTGAGTTTAGGATACGGGCAAAAATTATTGAAACTCAACCTTGGGGGTTTCTTAGCTTGTACAGTACTTGAATTTAAAAGCTAGGGATATAATCTGACTATTGCAACTACTTTTTTGTTTTCTTTGATAACCCGAAAGTTAGATTAATTTCTTCGCTTGGTACAAGAGTTTATGTAATTTTAGTTGCTTCAAGAGTTAAATTAAGTTGCCGAAGTTTGTTTATATGTCTCCCATTATTATTTTGTATTCATGCTGGTTTTTTTGGGGTGATGGCGGTAGGTTTTGGCTAGCTGCAACAGTTTTGCGAAACCGGATGGCAGGAAGATCACAGTGTGGCTGAGTTTGTCTTGGGCTCCTACAATGTTGTTACTGAAAAGCCAGCTGGTGGTGCTCAGCAATATCCGCAAGGTATCTATTCTAGACCTATTCTAGTTAATACCATATGGTAACACCTAAACTATACAACTTATGTCAAGGTATATATTCTAGTCAATACGTACTATATATGTTGTAATGTATCTATTCTAGACTTCCGGCCAGCTGATATGACAATTCAATTGTCTGAGAAGTGTGCATATTTGTTTGTGAATATGTGCATAAATAATCTGAAAACTGCATAAATCGGTGCTTAAGCGTTCGTCATGTGCAGCTGCCTACCCAAATACTCGTGGAGATTCAGGCGAGGCTTATCCAAATAACACAGAAGTGGGCGTTGTTTCTTCTAACGGCAGCCTTATCTTTTGTAACTCTTTGCTATTATTCATGTTAACATTTCTTTTAGTTGTCCGGATTGCTACAGAACCAGCTAGATCAGACACAGTGGAATGGTTTGAGTCGTGCTGGCTCTATGGATAGTTACAAGCGTTTGAAGCATACACACATGCTTCTCATCACTCAATATCCTAACATGTATCAATTAAGGAGCATATGCTGGATATCAAAATTACCAGCATCCTGGCCCTAGTCTTACAATCCAACAGGTTGTTTGTTCAGACCTTTTATCCTTTTTAGCTCTTTTCTTTGATGCATGCATGTTAACGGATCTTTTCTTGATTGATTCAGAACCAGCTAGACCAGACGCAGTGGAATGGTGGTAGTGGTGCTGGGTTTACGTTTATCCAGAACAACATGATGCGTCCACATCACCTTAACCTGTATCACGGAGGAGTAGGACAGCCTGGATATGTAAATTACCAGCAGCATGGTCTCTCCCCGCAACCTTGTGCTTACCAGCTGCCTTATCAGCAATATCAGACACAGTGGAATGTTGGCAGTGATGTGCGTCCACTTGGGCAGCTCACAGAAGCTCCTAACCTGCAGGCTGGATATGTAAATTACCAGCAGCATGGTCTCTACCCACAGGAGAAGAAGCTGTATCTATGTTTCGATGAGCGCAGTGACCAAAGCAATTGTTGTTACGTTCTCCGCACCATCAATTTGTCCGAGTTACTTGCATGCTCCTGTGAGTTTAGCAGCGATACTGATCGAAGAAATAACCAAGTGCAGCTATTGCACCTCCAAAGCCAAACCGGAATCTCAGTTGCGCCAGCGAGAAAGTTCCTTTCAGCTGGGATAGCGCGGTGGCGATAATCCCTTCGCGTATGGGTTGCTGTGCCTGCAGCTCCCGATTCTTCTTCGCTGGTGGCATGGCTGATGGCTCCACTACCACATAGGAAAACCGGATTTCTGCCAAGTGGAGATGTCTATAGTTTTGAACCCAAGTCTACGTTTTGGAAAAAGCATGATTGGAGTTTCCTGAAGGGGGAACCAGCCCTTGCTTTTTGAGGTGAACGGAAATCTCTATTGTCTCGCAGGTAGGCCCCTAGGTTATTCTCTTGATCGTCCCACTTTCGAGGTATACTATAGCAGTTCTGGTGAATGTGAGGCTCTGCCGGATCCTGCATTGTGAATTCCGAAATAGACAATGCGACTGCCGAACGAAGTGTTGCGAATTCCGAAACAGAAAATGCGACTGCCGAACAGAGTGTTGTGAATTCCGAAACAGAAAATGCGACTGCCGAACAGAGTGTTGTGAATTCCGAGACAAAAGAGACGACTTTTCTGGATAGTTTGAATCAAAATCAAGACGTATCTGAAGCTCACACACAAGATATTCCCCCTTCTGCATCACTGTTGATGTCATAATTTGGTTTGACAAATACTTTTGACTTTTCAACCCACTCCACGTATGACGCGTTGAAATGTCAAAGAGTCCACGTAGGACTCTGACCTTTCAACGCACTTAAACCTTTCATCGAGAAAGAAAAGATAACCATAGGATGGAAATAACCATGGCTAGTGAGATGCCTCACTTTGGTAATCCAAGTCTTCAACCTTGGATCGCCACTTCTCAAGTCTTGGACGGTCACCATATGATTGATTCACCATCTTGGATGGCAAGACAAAAGCATATCGTGACCTGACTATCAGGGAAACATAATCCAAAGGAATCAAGAGCCTCAACCCCCAAGAACAAGAGTTCGACCTCCAAGCTTAAAACTCTCGACCTCTAAGGATCATGACCACGAGCTCCAAGGCTAAAGCCTCGACCTCCAAGGCCACGCACATGCAATCGTCATGAAGAAACATGGAGCACCAATCAAGGAGAAATCTCACCAACCATGCCAAGTGTCAAGTTCCGACATAAGGCATGGCTCCTCGGCATGGCCACGAGCAATTCAAGGAAAATGGAAGCTCGGATGTGCGACACCTGTCTCTTGACCCTTCACCAACCGAATCAGACCACAACGTCGTGACACCTGTCACGTACCAACTCTGTCAGCCCCCCCATCCTTGGAGTGTCAGTAAGCAGAAAGTAGGGGTTGACACCCCGATTTTAGGGAAGAGCCCATACCTTTCCTCTCCACCTCAACTACTCCTTCCCCTATAAATATCAATCATTCACAAGTAGAAGGGGAGACTTCAGCTCTCTCTTCTCTCCCAACACTATGCCGAAATATCTATGCCATGAAGCTCTGCCAGTTGGAGGCCCAGCATCAGATGAAGGAAGTCTGAGAAGAGACCATCGACTTCACCTAACAGGCAGCTTGGAGGCCCAACATCAGATGAAGGAAGTCCGAGATGAGACCATCAGCTTCACCCAACAAGGAGCTAGGATGCCCAACATCAGGTGAAGGAAGTCCGAGACGAGACCATCAGCTTCACCCAACAAGGAGCTTGGATGCCCAACATCAGGTGAAGGAAGTCCGAGACGAGACCATCAGCTTCACCCAACAAGGAGCTTGGATGCCCAACATCAGGTGAAGGAAGTCCGAGACGAGACCATCAGCTTCACCCAACAAGGAGCTTGGATGCCCAACATCAGGTGAAGGAAGTCCGAGACGAGACCATCAGCTTCACCCAACAGGCAGCTTGGAGGCCCAACATCAGGTGAAGGAAGTCCGAGATAAGACCATCAGCTTCACCCAACAAGGAGCTTGGATGCCCAACATCAGGTGAAGGAAGTCCGAGACGAGACCATCAGCTTCACCCAACAAGGAGCTTGAATGCCCAACATCAGGTGAAGGAAGTCCGAAACGAGACCATCAGTTTCACCCAACATGGGAGGTTGGAAGCCCAAGACTAGGCACAAGACCATCGAGGCCATACCTTTAGTCACCCGAGGTAGAAGACCGAGGCTGCTTATGTTGTCAAACTAATTCAAGGGCGAGACAGGCCCATTTCAAGAAGGACGAGATAGGCCCACTTCAAGAAAACAACCCCACCACTTTACACTTGGATTTCAACGAAAGTCTCGTTGACTCGTTAATGCCGAAATTGGCATCAACAATCACCAACTGAAGATCCCGGTCAGAATGATCCTCCTCAGGTACCCCTACACTTTAATGAATCTTCTGGGTTAGAAAGTGTCGAACCTAGGAAATCACAAAGGGTTACCAAGGAAATTCCTAAGAAACAATATGAACCAGATATCAAAGCCAAAGCTAAATACCCTATAGCTAATTTTATGTCTAACCATAGGATTTTTGGGTTACATGCACTTGTTGTTGATCAATTATCTACTGTATCTATTCCTAGTAACGTGCAGGATGCATTGACGGATCCAAAATGGACAAAGGCGATGAATGAAGAATTGGAAGCTCTTCAAAAGAATGCAACATGGGAGCTAGTACCTATGCCGGTTGGAAAGAAGATTGTAGGGTGTCGTTGGGTATTTACTGTGAAGCTTAATGCAGATGGAACTATTAGTAGATACAAGGCGAGGTTGGTTGCCAAAGGATATACAGGATTGATTATGAGGAGACTTTTGCACCTGTGGCAAAGATTAATACTATCCGGATTCTAATCTCACCTGCAGCAAACAAAGATTGGCCCTTGCACCAGTTTGATGTGAAGAATGCGTTTCTTAATGGGAATTTGGAGGAAGAAGTGTACATGGATGTGCCCCCAGGTGTTAAGAATTACCCAAGTGACGTTGGCAAGGTGTGTAAATTGAAGAAGTCTTTGTATGGCCTGAAGCAGTCTCCAAGAGCTTGGTTTGGAAGATTTTCAAAGTCCATGAAAGCCTTTGGGTACAGACAGAGCAATTCTGACCATACCTTGTTTATCAAACGCAAGAATGGTAAGATTACAGCTCTTATTGTGTATGTTGATGACATGATTGTTACAGGGGATGATCCGAAAGAGATGAATGAATTGCAAAAGTATCTGTCAAAGGAGTTTGAAATGAAGGATCTGGGACAACTGAAGTATTTTCTGGGTATTGAAGTTGCAAGGTCTAAGAAGGGGATTTTGCTTTCACAAAGGAAGTATGTCCTTGATTTACTTGCTGAAACAAGGATGCTGGACTGTAGACCAATGGAGACACCCATTGAGATGAATCACAGACTTGCTATTTATCCTGATCAAGTTCCAACTGACAAAGGGAGGTATCAACGTCTTGTAGGAAGGTTGATTTATCTTTCACATACTAGACCTGATATTGCTTATGCTGTGAGTGTTGTTAGTCAATTTATGCATTGTCCTAGTGAAGAGCATATGGATGCAGTCTTTCGTATTTTGAAGTACTTGAAGATGGCGCCAGGTAAAGGGTTACTGTTTCAGAAAAAAGATGAATTGGAAGTTGTTGGGTACACTGATGCAGATTGGGCTGGCGATAAAACTGACAGACGTTCTACATCTGGGTACTTCGCTTTTGTTGGAGGGAACCTTGTCACTTGGCGTAGCAAAAAGCAGAAAGTTGTTGCCAGATCAAGTGCAGAAGCTGAGTTCCGAGGTATGGCACATGGAGTCTGTGAAATGTTGTGGATTCGTAATGTCTTGAAAGACCTGGGTTACAAGCTTAAAAAGCCTATGGATTTGCGTTGTGATAATACAGCTGCCATTGAGATTGCACATAATCCAGTTCAGCATGATAGAACAAAGCATGTGGAGGTTGACCGTCATTTTATTAAAGAAAATCTTGACAGAAAGGTTATTCGCTTTCCATTTGTAAACTCAGAGGAACAATTAGCTGATGTTCTTACTAAAGGAGTGTCCAGGAAGGTATTTGACAGCTCAGTTGACAAGTTGGGCATGATAGACATCTATGCACCAACTTGAGGGGGAGTGTAGAATCGCTGTAAATCTGTATGTAATTAGGATTTTATTTAATTAGGATATCCTGTAATTATGGAAAGATTGTTTCCTATTAGGGTTAGACTACTCCTTTGTACTTGTATATATACCCTCATTGTGGGATGAATAGAATTATCGAATTAACCCTGAATTGAAGTATTCTTTTCTACTATAGCAGTTCTGGTGAATGTGAGGCTCTGCCGGATCCTCCATTTTACGTACCGGAACTAGATCGCAACAAAAACTACAGCGGCCCTTCGCCTGGTCGTGAATTGTCTTATGCTATTGTTGGTACCAAGATCTTGATCTCGAGCAGGCACAACTATGAATCAATCCCTAACTTTCCCATTATGTGCTTTGATGTGAATGACAAGGAAAAGAAATGGAGAGAGATGATCGACTTCCTTGTTCGATGGTAAGCCCTTTCCCTTCGTCAGCAGGGCGGCTTTAGTCTTGGACTTGAACGATAGTACACATGATAAGGTCATGTTTTCCTTTCGTGAAAATCACGAGATATATGTCTCCCGATCAGTTGTGAATGATGATGGTAGTATATACAACTCTCAGGACTCTCCTCTGTGGTTTTTTACCTGGTTCTATACCTTCTTTGGTGACCTTGGTCCTTTAAATTCAAAGTCATACAGCTTTGTCGATCTAGGAAATCAAAGAGTTGGCTTTGTTGTGTGCGGGAACATGGTTACAATGGCAAGAGATGATACACCTTCTCTCCGGACGGTGCGTGTTGTTGTGTTAGTAATTGAATATGAAGTGACAAAATCAAGATATGTCTGGGGAAAGGTCCTGGCCACTCGCACCTTTGAATACAATTGCCATTCCGCCGGCATCCTATTCGTCGACTTGATTGGTAGCTGTGTTCTAACTCACTCCATCCATTGGTGATTCTTCCTCTCTCTTCAG
The DNA here is from genome assembly GCF_958449725.1 of Rosa rugosa. Lineage (NCBI taxonomy): Eukaryota > Viridiplantae > Streptophyta > Magnoliopsida > Rosales > Rosaceae > Rosa > Rosa rugosa. Next base: position 52,836,501 of record NC_084825.1, read on the forward strand.
TATTAATGTTAGTGAGTGCTATGTCAAACCAAGTATTACACTTGTTATTAGTAGACATGGTTGGTCCTTTAATTCCTTATAGCTCTTAAACTTATACTTGATCTAGCTAGCTGTAGCTCTTAAACTTGTACTCGGTAGCTCATATGGAAGAAATTGTGGACTACCCTTAACGATCAGGTGCAGCAACCAGATTGATTTCATCTTTATCAAATGACAGCTGAATGATGCGCCGCACACACGCAGTCGAGGTACTAGTAACTAGAGTTCACAGAAGCTTGTTAATATGTAAGGTATCAAGTACATTGAACCTGAAAAACATGGCGGAACCTATCAACAGGAATATTAACACAACGCACATGAATCCAGGATTAGATCTGAACTAAAAAGGTCAAATTGTCCAGCAAGTTCATGCTAATTCTATTTCCTATTAGCTCTAGTTAATTCCTCCACCACAGGCACAGGCATCTGATTGTTGTCGTAGTCTATGCACTGGTGCCACATCCATCTGCATCTGTGAAACCAAGTTAATTCACAACCGACTCGTAGGAGTAGAACAACATATGAATTGTGTTCTCTTTAACTAACCAGCTGAACCTGACACAATTTCAGTAAAGGGAAAACCTATTATGCAGCTTTCACTATAGCTAGATTCATACATTTGTAATCATAAGTTCGAATGTAACTAGACTCATACTGAGCACAGGATTTTTCAGAAGTTTCACAACGTATGTACTTGTACCATTTGCTGTTATTACTTTATCATTACTTGCAGCAATGCTGTAATGATAAAATGATCGAATCAACGTTATAACATGGGTTGTGTTGAAACTTTAAATGAAAAGGTTATGTAAATAATCCAAGATTAATTACCTGTTTCCACTGGAAGATGTTACCCTAGTTCCTCCAACAGCTTCTGCTTCTCCAGCTTCTGATATATTGATAAAACATATCAGACATGAAAGGTGAGAAAGTAAAACAACAAACTGAGACAATAAATACACATACATCAAGTTCCTGTTCAAGAGCAGCAAGCTCCTCCAACCACAATGTCCTCGGAGTTGAGCCTTCCAACTTTTTAATCTTCAGTTTGATCCTATCTATATCAGCCAATAATTCTTGCAACTTTTCTTGATAACTGTCTCTGTAGACAAACGTAGTAAGTGGCATGCTTTTTAAGTACGGATCAGTGCTAAGTTTATTGAAGTCGACCACTCCTCCATCTAAGACACCACGCATCAGTGCAACCTTGTTTTCCAAATTTGACAACTCCGATCTAAGGATAAGCAATAGTACTGTCTGCATGCAAAATAGTAATGCAGTTAACAGCTGTATCCTATTCAAAAAAGTTCCACAAATTTACATCTGCTTATTGATGACCATAAGTGAACTCACCTTTCTTTTCTCATAGAATTGGAGTCTTAGATGAAAAAATTCCTCAAGAACTGCAAAAATCAAATAGCAAACAGAAACTCTGGTTATATATTGTACCGCCAAGAATCAATTAAACCACCAAAAGCTAGCTACGTAACCCTACGTTAACCCATACTTTGTTCTGGAGTGTCATATCTCTTAATCTCGCCTATTGGATCAAACAGGTGCATGTCACTTATGCTTCTGCTACTTTTCAGTTTAAACTTCTTACACAAATCCTGTTCACTGGCTTCTGTCAAGTTCTTCACAGTATCAGACAAGTGGATGAGAATATCAACATCTATGTAGGAAAAATCTTCGTAATCCTGCAGCACATACATAATTTCCATTAGAAACTGAAGACCTGAACCACATTTTGAGGTATATGTGGTAAGATAGACCTAAGTATTACCTTAATCCAATGATCCTTGGTCTCACCATTCACTTCCGAGATAGAGTCAAGAAATTCCAAATAATCTTTAGTGCAAGTACCGATTGGCAGCTCTGTAATCCTGAGTGTTGACTCATCTTCTTTCTTTATGATCCCACAAGTACTGTAGCACACGCCAGAATCTGTAACAGTTTTCTCAATAGTTCCGGTAAAGCCTCTGTACCAAGGATCCATCGGCACCATTCTATCATCACTAATCAAACGCTTCACGTTTTCCACAATGTCTCTTGGGTTATAACTAGGGATGTAAGAGATCCACCCAGCAGGCCCAACACCTTCGCTACCATTAACAAGAACCGTTGGGATAATTGGTAAATACCTGTATAACAAAAACAGTCACCTCAGCTATCCACCAGGCGTGAATCTAAATGTGATATCTTTAATTTACAGACAGGGAATGTAAGTGTACCAAGTTGGCTCAATAGATTTGCCATCTTCATGCAAGTAGTCAAGAAGCCTGTCATCATCCTTTGGAAAAAGGAACCTTGTGATGGGAGAAAGTTGAGTAGAAAGATGAAGAACGCTTCCATGGATTTTGCTTCCCTATATATATGTGGAGTAGAAAATAAATGTAGACATAAAATCACAAAATAAAGTTGCATTGCATGATGAAATCTTGGTATCTCACCAATCGGCGGCTTCCAAATAGACCTCTTGGTAAAAGAAGATTAATGTTGTTGCTGCCAACATAAGCCTGGGCCATTTCAATGATTGTACTGTCAAGACTCTGCTCATCATGGTGGTACGCTGAGGGCTCACACACAAGACGAGCCGAGTGTTCAGCCACATAATTAGCAAAGTTGGCAACTATTTCTTCCTTGATAAAGTCGTCCCTCTTAAAAGAGCTGAATAGAACCTTTCTTTGATGAGGCTTCAAGCCATCAACCATTGACGGAATTGAGCGTTGTAGAACAGCAAGCATGGAAAAGGGTATAAGCTCCTTGTCAACAAAGTCACAATAAGTTACAAGTTTCTCCTCATGATCAAGATGCATACCAGACTGCAAACTTCCCACCTCAAACTTCTTGCTGAAAGCAAGCTCAATTGCCTCATCATCACGTTCATCAACCCAAACAAAATCTTTCTTCTGCATTAAAAGATTTTCAAAATAATCCTTCCCTTCATCAAAAACACATGCTACATCCTGCAAAGACAAGAAAGTGAAACAATATGACGCGGTTTCATCAGTTTGTTACTTACTGGAGCAAGTGAAAACAATATGAAGCATTTACATCAGTTTGTTACGTATTGGAACAAAGTGAAAACACACACCTTCTCAATGGCCCAGCCACTCGCATTGCCCCTCAAACTTTCCCTCCAAGCTTCATACTCTTGCAGGGAATAGAATACACGTTTTTCTTTCCCTTCCTCACTCTCTTTTGTTGCCTGTGCAGAGGCGCGAGCATATCACAATGATACTTGAGAAGAATCTCTTCCACTTATATCGAATTAGTTGCTAAGCAAGTGCATGTATACACTAGTCAATAACTCAAGTAAACCAACCAACCAACCTTGATGGTAAGAGGAGCTATAAGCTCAGCCAAAAATGACGGAAGCTTTAGCAATGATGGCCAGAACATATGAAGAAAATTGATCAACAACCCTTTGATGTAACTACCATAATGATCCTATCAAGCAACAAAACAAGTATAACTAAAACCGAATATCTAACCATGAAGAATGAACAATGAACCAACTTGTTAAACCTGTTCAGCAGTCATAATAATGACCCGGCCATATCTCAAAGATTCGGTACTGGTAAATTCTTCATCTAGCTCAAGTCCGAGAGTCTTCATAATCGTCTTGAAAATCGGATTATACATGACCTCGAAGAAGCCAGCTTCTCTCACGTTGAGCAATTCACCTACCAGTGGGTAAACACCGTACCTTTCCCAACCCTTCATGGAAACAACGCCGTTTAGCTGCGTAAGAGAAGCCAATCACCTGTTAATTATCCCTTAATTAATTAATTAACTGCACTAATTAGTTTTTTTTATATAAATTATATAGAGAATTAGTCGATGTTATTAGTTCTTCTGCGACAGTCAATCGCAACTAGGAACCCACCGCCCGGCCCTCCATTTAATTTTATTAATAAAAGAACTACACTAATTAGTTGATAATCTATTTAATTAACTAATTTAAGTAAGTCGTAAGTGCTTACTGCGAGACTTGAAGTTGACATTCCTTGTGTCAAAATCAAAGTACACTCTTGGGACTTGCGCCCTCCGGCGAATTCAGCTTCCTCTAGCCACGTCTCATCGCACTCCACCTCTTCCTCCGACAACGACTCGTCGCTGTCGACTTCGTGGATAAGCTCGTCGCCGTCATCGTCGTCGTCTTCTGGATTCTCAGCGTCGTCGTTCTCGTCAGCTTCTGCGATCTCGATGTCGTCGTTCTCATCGCCTGAGCCGCCGTTCTCCTCGTCGTGTTCGCCGTCTGAGGGGTCGTCGTCGTCGTCTGAGATTTGCATATCGAGGTCCGCGGCGATGTCGCCGTCGACTCCGGGGGCGGGGGCGTCCTCCGGGACCTCCACCGCCATGAAGAGGTGGTGATCGGAGCGCGGGAAGAGAGAGAGAGAAAGAAAGAGAGGGAATTATCGGTGATCTGAGAGGGTTTAGAAAAAGTGAAAATGATTGAAGGGAAAGAAGAAACTGGAAATGTTGGGCCAACTGTGTGAAAATTCAGAGTAAGCCCAATAGTTAAATATGTTTGCCCAATTCAAATTGAAAAGCCCGGTAGTACTTATGCTCATTGGTTTAGTCGGAACAAATTTAATGATCCGACCGCCAGATTACAAACTCACAATCATGAGACAGAATTGTTATGAAAATAATATTCGATAACAAGAAGTTTCATACCCAATCAAATGTAGGAGATGCCTGTTGCACTTCTAGAGTGTTTCGAGCTTAGAGCTTCGTAGTTAAAGCATCGCCAGGAATTCCAAACTTATAAGTTATAACCTAGCTAGTGTTGAAACCCTAAATTTTGAATTTTGAATAACAAGCTTCGTCACAACTATTTCGTTCATATATACAATCAGGGCCATCCCTTGGCCAAGGCAACTAAGGCAGTTGTCTTGGGTTCTAGGAGAGCTCGGATTTTTCCAATTCAACATATAAATATATAGTTTAACAACACTCCTGCACCCTCCTTTCAAAAAAAAAAAAAAAAAAGATAAGAAAGCTGATGAAAAGGAACTTGACAATATGAATAGTCTTCCTTGCAAACCTATGCCGCAAGTATGTCATCTATGCCACTTTAATCTTTGCCTAATATGATGTTAATAAAACCACTCTCTCTTCATACATCATACTCTCAAATTACACTCTTTATTAAGTTTTAAAGGTTTATTCAAAATTCGTCAAACGCCTTTTTTTAAAATCGGAACAGCCCCGCATACAATTAATTAAAGAATACTAGTTAAATAATAAATATACATGTGCATATATTATTAACACTACGTGCTATTCGAAAAGAACTAATTGATCAACAGCTTATCACCATTCTAAGATGCCGTCTCTTTCTCTTGCTCTTGCAAACCCTAGCGACGCCGTCACCGGTGTCGAGCACTTGGCGCATGATCTCGGTCGCGCTCCTTCCTTTCGCGATCTCCCAAAACGATCGCGTGTGTTGACCTCTCCTTTTTGTTGGTTTTCTGATGGGTACGGATCTGCCATGGCTAGGGCTGCACACAGATTGGGTTGGATCGGTTTTCACTCCAAACCGTCTCTATGCCAAAGTGAACGGTTTAGGCATTTTGGAAAACCGGTCATAAAAAAAAAAAAAAAACTAAATCCGACCCAATCCAATCCAATTAAAGATGGTTTGGTTTGGTCGGTTAGGCGGTTTTCACCTATATAATATTAACATGCTATTTATGAAAAAATTCATAGTAAAAATTCAATCTCGAGAATTGAAATTATGTTAAATTATCTAAATTTAAAATTCAATAATTAAAATCCAAAACATATAGTCCAAAACTAAAAGCTAAATTAGATTCAAAGTGATTCACTTATTTAATGACTTAGTCATCAATACTAGCTTAATATGATAGTATTAAAGGTCAAAGAATGAGAGATTGAGAGATCAGAGATGTGATATGAAAGGATAAAAAAAAATTGTAGCGATTATATACTAAGGTTTTAGGCCTTTGAGCCTTGAATTCAATATGATAGTATATCATTTGAGAATAAAGTTATAACTGAAGATTTAGAACTTACTTAGAACAAACCGGACAAATGAATATATATTTATTATGTGTATATATATATAAAAAAAACTTTTTCTCTTATGTTTCAAACATACCGGTCGGTTCGGATTCCGCGGTTTAAGCACAAGAGAAACCAAACCAACCCAGTTCATAAATGGTTTGGTTCGGTATTGAACCAATTTTCAATTTTTAAAGTTAAAAAACCTTAACCAAACCATATTTATCGGTTGGTTTTGGCCGGTTTGGTCGGTTTGTACCATGTTTTGCCCACCCCTAGCCATGGCAGATCTCCTTTGGCTTCCTTTTGGCTGGCAAGGACGGCCACGAAGAGGGCGGCTGAAGGGTGGTCTTCGGTTCGGATGGGGCGGAACTCAGATGGACTGGTTGAGGTGGATAGTGGCGCTATGGATGCTACTGGCGGCGCAGACGCTGTTGGCGGCGGAGGTACATATCTGGCTAGGTTTGGCGGTCTGCATCGCTTGGGTGCCCAAATCAGGTGCTTGCAGATGGGTGCCCAGATCAGGAGATGGCTTCTCCCAGATGTCTACAGGGATTTGGATTTGGGATCCAGGAGGTTTGCTAGATATTCTTTTCCATGTCACAGTTGTTACTTGTTTGGGTGTGCTGTTCTTAATTGCTGGTAGAGTGATGATCTCTATATTCTATGAAGAGCCTCGATGTAATCACACTGTGAGTACCACAATTGCATGCCTTGGCGAGCAGTGTGGTGAAAGCGGGGACGAGTCTAGAGTTGATTGGTTTGCCGATTTTTTGCATTCCCAAATAGCAAATTCTGACTGCTGGGTCTACAATTCCCAAGATCATGACAATGGTTCTGTTGTTGGTAATTATCTTGTGGATAATGAAGATTTACCTTTAGAATTTGCTAGTGCTTCTAGAAAAGTTTCAGAATTGAGCCTTATTGTACAAGAACAACTTATTGATATAGTACATCTTCTAGTTTGTTCTACTTTAGTCTTCAGACCTAGGCATTTTTGGCATTTGTATGCTCCTCATTGGGATGCCCTCTTAAGCGATTTCAATCGCTAATTCAACGAACTTTTCTTTAAAAAAAAAAAAACCTACGTGTTAATCGAAACAACTGGAATATTGGTGAGGCCGAAAGAGACTAAACAAATAAATTTGATCAATGAAGTTGACTAAGAATGTGGGGATCGAATGAGGGACCCCTCATCGTTCACATCAGCTTAATCATAATTTTTATATACCAAGTGATGAATCATTAACAATAATGCCATGCATGATTTACGTACAGCATGAGGTCATGGACTCATGGCCTGATTGGCCTCTCGTGTGGACCGTGAATTAACAATAATCATTGACAATATAATGCGCGCTTATTCTTTTTTTATTTTATTTTTTCTAACTAGTTGGTGACATTAATTGAGGCATCTTTGAGAAATTTTGCACTAAATAATTTGGTGTAATAATGCGATTGAGATTGAGAAATTAGCTAACTGAGAAATGAGGCAGGTTAATTACAAAGCTATATTACGCTTAATTATGAAGCTATTGGAATATTCTTGAACCTAATTCCCAATATTGTATAGCCAATATTGAAAGAGTGAGACGTTAAAACTTGCGCCCTCCGGCGAATTCAGCTTCCTCTAGCCACGTCTCATCGGACTCCACCTCTTCCTCCGACAACGACTCGTCGTTGTCGACTTCGTGGATGAGCTCGGCGCCGTCGTCGTCGTCGTTCTCGTCAGCTTCTGTGATCTCGATGTCGTCGTTCTCATCGCCTGAGCCGCCGTTCTCGTCGTCGTATATATTCGCCGTCTGAGGTGTCGTCGTCGTCGTCTGAGACTTGCATATCGAGGTCTGCGGCGATGTCGCCGTCGACTCCCGGAGCGGGGGGGTCCTCCGGGACCTCCACCGCCATGAAGAGGTGGTGATCGGAGCGCGGGAAGAGAAAGAGAGAAAGAGAGGGAATTATCGGTGATCTGAGAGGGTTTAGAAAAAGTGAAAATGATTGAAGGGAAAGAAGAAACTGGAAATATTGGGCCAACTGTGTGAAAATTCAGAGTAAGCCCAATAGTTAAATATGTTTACCCAATCCATATTGAAAAGCCCGGTAGTACTTATGCACATTGGTCTGGTCGGAACAAATTTAATGATCCGACCGCCAGATTACAAACTCACAATTATGAGACAGAATTGTTATGAAAATAATATTTGATGACAAGAAGTTTCATACCCAACTTCCAGAGTGTTTCGAGCTTAGAGCTTCGTAGTTGAAGCATCGCCAGGAATTCCAAACTTATAACCTAGTGTTGAAACCCTGAGGTTTGAATTTTGAATAACAAACTCTGATCTATGTTATTAGGCATAGTTGAAAAACTAAATGATAATAAATTGGTACCCAAATTAACTATAAACTTTTAATTTCGTGTCACACGGTGAAATCCCGCGCCGTCCAACAAGCATACCCACCTTGTTCCTTGTTCCTTGTTCTCGAGAATTGACCAGCTCTCAAGCTCTCTTGATGTGGCAAAGGCCGTCGGAATTGAAGTATCACTAGGGCATCCAGTTGATACTATATTTAAATGTTTTGTCTCTTAGTGAGGAGATACTTTGAACTAAAATTTTGTTCTTTATGCTCCACATATAGTCATATACGAAACTTGTAAACTTTTATATGGAGATGGAATGGACTAATATTAATAAAATATTGAGGTAAACTTTTATATAGAGATGGAATGGACTAATATTAATAAAATATTGAGGTAAAAGCCTCAAGTGTCAACACTAAATCGTGCTCTACGGATTTAGTGATAAACTCTAAATTACTGAAATATTGGTGAGCTAGAAAGAGACTGAACAAATAATAAAATAGAGAGAAACCAAATTACAACAAACTAGTACCCAAATTAACTTGAAAATTTTAATTTCGTGTAATCAACCGCCATCGAGGAAGTGGGTATGGTTCGTCCACCACCTTTCTTGTTCCTTAGAGCATCTCCAACAGTGTTTGTTATAAACATAGCTAAAAATTGCTAAAAGTTAAATATAGCTATCCAATTTGAGAGTTGTCCTCCAGCAAGGATAGTTATTCTTGAGTTAATTTAAATTTTGAAACGTTGAGGATGTTACGTGAAGTTATTTTCTCTCTCCTCTCTAGCTATATTTAGCTAGAGTTTTTAGCTAAAGTTAAATTTAGCTTTTAAATAGGTATTCTACAGGAGATAAAACTTATCCCAAAATTTGTTAAATTTCAAATTTTTTTTAAAATAGGTATTCTGTTGGAGATGCCCTTATTCTCGAAAACGATCGGCTCTCAAGCTCTCTCGCTGTGGCAAAGCAGTCGGAAAATTTAGGGTTATTTCCTTCCCTTGTTTTAATTCTAAAACATGTCAATGTTAACATGTGTTTAAAGGAAACTTACTGTTTCCAACCGTTGTAATGAAGTTTATCGATGATCAAGATGAAATGTACGTTTTCTTCCATGTAAAGTTTCTCTAGGGCGTCCAGCTGATACTATACTATAATATTTTGTCTCTTAATGAGGAGCTTTAGTTCTCTATACTCCTCATATAGGAAAGATTTAAAATCTTTGATGGAGATGGAATGGACTAATATTATTAATTTTAAGAGTAAGTTGAGAGTAGTGTCAACTGCAAAAGACACAAAATCATGCTCTACGGCTCTAGTGATAAACTCCAAACAACTGCATAACACAACGCCCTACTACCCATTTTTTAAATTAATTTCATATCATATTTTAACGTCACAACTATTTCGTTCATATATACAATCAGGGCCATTAATCCTTGGCCAAGGCAACTAAGGCAGTTGTCTTGGGTTCTAGGAGAGCTCGGATTTTTCCAATTCAGCATATAAATGTAAGATTAGAATGGACATTATCATTTAGTTCAATCAAGCAATCAACAACTTGTCAATCTATTTTCAGAATAAGCAATGGAAATTTTGTGACTTAATTGCAGATTGCTTATTCATTGTGTGTCAAAATGGATAATGCAAGAAATCAGATAAAAACTTGGAAACCAAACCAAGTGATAATGCTGTACAACTAAAATTATGTGATTCAACATTGAATGGTTTCCTTTATGGGAGGGAGCCAAACCTCAAATGAATCATATATAAACTAGGTCCCTGCACTCTCACTATCATCATCAACACACATACTTGTCCCATAGAGAGTTTTGGTTAGTGAGCAGTGCAGAAGACTTGAGTTTGGGATCAATGGCCTCATCAGGTTTGTTGATTCTCTAAGGAACTCCTAATATGCTTATATACATGTTCTTGTGTGATATTTCATGATATGATCTTCTTTTGTATTTATGATCCTTTGTGTGTTAATTTACTTATCAGTATTTTATAAGTTAACAATAAATATATAGTTAAACAACACTCCTGCAACCCCCCCTTTAAAAAAAAAAAAAAAACAGAGAAGAAAGCTAATGAAAAGGAACTTGACAATATGAATAGTCTTCCTAAGCTTTGCAAACCTATGCCGCAAGTATTTCATCTATGCTACTTTAATCTTTGCCTAATATGATGTTAATAACAGATTTGCTCACCTAATGGATAGTTTTAAGGGACTATAAATGACACATGCATCTCAACCACATGTATTAAATATAAAAGTAAAAATTATAACAACTTAAAACTGTACATTTATTTTATGCTGTTAGATTTACTTATCACTCACAGACTCACAGTTCCTTAAAAACTGCCTCTTAGATGAGCAGACCTTCTGTTAATAAAACCATCCTCTGATTCTCTCTTCATACATCATACTCTCAAATTACACTCTTTATTAAGTTTCAAAGGCTTATTCAAAATTCGCCAAACGCCTCTTTTTAAATCGGAACAGCCCCGCATACAATTAATTAAAGAATACTAGTTAAATGTACATGTGCATATATTAACACTACGTGCTAATCGAAACAACTGGAATATTGGTGAGGCCGAAAGAGACTGAACAAATAAATTTGATCAATGAAGTTGACTAAGAATGTGGGGATCGAATGAGGGACCCCTCATCGTTCACAACTTCACATCAGCTTAATCATAATTTTTATATACTAAGTGATGAATCATTAACAATAATGCCATGCATGATTTACGTACAGCTCTCGTGTGGACCGTGAATTAACAATAATCATTGACAATATGTGTGTGAATGCGCCCTTAATTATTCTTTTTTTATTTTATTTTGAGTTTTTCTATTGGAACCTCCAAATTTACTCACTTGAGCTCTATGCTTTTTACACCTCTTATCAAATTTTCAAATACTAAATTTACTCACTGAACCTCACTAAACTTCCTTAAATAACCTCACTCATATAATTTGCAAACAAATTGTTATCTTTAAAATAAAAAATTTAGTCATTTCAATGATTTAATCACTCTATAAATCTTAACTAAATATACATTTCTTAATCAAACTTGAGTTTTAAAAATTAATGTCTAATCAATAAGAAAATGCCATGAACTATTTTTTTTTTTTTTTCTCTTTTAGCTGTGCAAAAAAAAAAATCATTTGTTTTTAGTCTAAAAAAAAAATCACTTGTTTTTTAATGTTTATTTTTTTTTCTGTATTTTTGGTACCACATGATTAATTATTTAAATATTTTTAGTTTTTTTTTAAATGCTAGTTTTTTTTTTTTTCAAATATAATGGATTGACTTAGATTTAGGTCATAAATCATAAGAGGATTTATTTTGTTTTCCCTCACCAATATGCGTTCAACATATATATATCATACATTTTTATGTCACATGATCTTAATCATATTTTTAATTTTTATTAAATATATATGAATGCTTTAATGAGTATGTAGTGAAATTGGAAAATGAAAATAGATAAGGAAAATAATAAGAAATAGAATCTAATATTATTGAATTGGAAAGTCTATAAAAAATAAATATAATATTTTTTGCTATAATTATTGTCCTTTTTTATAGTAGGTTATATATGTCATTTAATAATTCATAATAGAGTGAGGTCAAGTGAGCAGATTTGGAGGTCCCAATAGAAACTCTCTTTTATTTTTTCTAACTAGTTGGTGACATTAATTGAGGCATCTTTGAGAAATTGTGCACTAAATAATTTGGTGTAATAATGCGATTGAGATTGAGAAATTAGCTAACTGAGAGCACTCTTATATATATGAGGCAGGTTAATTACAAAGCTATATTACGCTTAATTATGAAGCTATTGGAATATTCTTGAACCTAATTCCCAATATTGTATAGCCAATATTGAAAGAGTGAGACGTTAAAAGAGTGATTTGTGGTGGCATGCAATCGAGCAATTTTTAAAAATAAAAATAAAGTATTATTTGTCAGAAAGTTCATACGACACAGACTTAGATAACATTATATATCTAGATCACAAATGGCATTTTTAAAGATAAAATAAAAATAAAACATTATTCGTTAGAAATTTCATACAACACAAATTTAGATAACACTATTAAAAAACAACAACGACAGAACATAAGAAGATTATAACAAACTTCAAGTTGTGGATTTCCTTTAGACACGATCTTGCACTGAAAATGGAATTTGCTCTGAGCTAAAGTATTTGATCACAAATAATTAAAGTTAGTCTACGTCTTCCATCCAATGGTGCTTCGTTTATAACTTGATATTTCTAGATGCATAACACTTTAGTGTTTAGTAGAACTCCGAAAGAGACTAGGTTGGCGTCTTGGCGAGGTTCATGGAGTTTTGGAATTATATAGAAACACGTGGGGCTACGCGGTCGTGCCTACAGAGACACACGAAGAGTGACTCAGAGTATCCAGCTACCCCATCCACCATGCTCCACGTGGATCTATAATTATCCTTTTTTATTTTCCAAACCCGATTCGATATTCATTAAATACAGTAATTTTCTTCTTTTTGTAGGTGGAGATCCAGAAACCGATTGTGGATTACTTGGTTGTTAATTATATGATTAACAAAAATAAAATCTCTATTTTAACGGAAAATTTGACATAGATATTAAAGTAATGTTTGATGAAGTACAAGTAAAGGCGAATCATCAGTTTGATAAGTTTACAAATTTGAAGTCTTAGAGTATGTGATGGAGCACCTTTCAAACTTCCAAGTACCATTGTTTTTTTCTTTCTTTTTTGTACTCTATAACTTACATCTCCAAATATTTTTGTACCGTGAATGACGATTCAAATTCTTAAGTCCATACATTATAATATCTCTTATAGCTCACCATTTAATTAAACTAGTATAAATGTGATTTTGAGATTACTTGGGTACGTATTAAAGAATAACAAGCAACAATTAACTAATTTGTGAGCTATTATTAAGAAGATAAAAGAGTTAACAGTGACATATTAGTGAGTTGTGATATATTGATTATTTGAAATATTCGACACTACGTGTTGAGCTCAAACACTACGATTGCATGTTAGCAATATGGGATATGGTGGTGCTACGGCAGAAGATTAGCATCAAACAGTTAGAGCACGGCTGGAAATGAAACCCCAGCTCCTTTCATTTTTTATGGAAAGGAGTGATGTTTGTTTAAAGATGGGTAATGTCATGCCGGATGTTACAATCAAAACAGCTTGCATTTGGTTAGCATATATAATTATGAACATTCTGGATTCATGTTATACACGTTGTTTATGTTTTCGGGTGGCCACAAAGTTCTTCTTTGTTGATTTTTGCCAGTAATATATATTATTTGCTAGTGGAAAATGCCATTTTTATAGGTCAATAATTCTCAACAAAGTCGCCCAACTAGAAAATCTGGCTTTGTACATGCATGACGTAGAACAAATAGTATATCACTTTTTATAAAGGGGAACTCCACTCTTTTAATAAAAAGAAATAAATTTTGACAAGAATAAAAGGAGAAAGTTTAGTGTATATACATAGAATGTTCAAAATGTATGAAAGTTAGGAAATTTGTTTATCTTTACCGAACTTTCATATATTCGATCGCTTTTATTCTCTCTCTCTAATTTATCTCGTTTTCTTTTATTTAGTTAGAGGTTGATCTATCTCCTCCGATGATTGATTATCTAAGCTCTCCTCTATTCATGCTTTTGCATCGGCGGAAGGCTGCCTTTGGATTAGTGTAATATTATTGTGGATAAAGCTTGTGATAGAACCATATTCGATGGAATATTCAGTGGAAGTGGGTTTATCGGCCCTTTACTAGATGTTGTTTAAAGGTGAACCATGTTTATGATCTAAAATAAGCATCAGCGTTAGAAAAAACCTTAGACATACTTATTTATTATGAACCGTGATTTTGCTCCACTTTAATTCAAATCTCACTCGTCTACACTAATTTAAGTGTGTCATTAGACTAATCATTTTTTCGTCTCCACGGAGATGTGCGTAAATTGTTTAATTTTTTTCTTAATATATTTTATCAAATATCAAGAGCTTAGCTAACGGGCAACTCATCCCTCTAACACAAATAACTTTGAATGACCTTTTCTTTTCCTTCTTTTCGGAACATAAGATGTTTGTCGTCATTTCTCCAAAATTGAAATATGAAAAAAGTTAAAAAGAAATAAAATAAAAGCAAGTAATTTTTTCTTTTTGGTACTATTATTAAAATCAGAAAGAGTCCGGCCAGAGCCGACACAAAGGGCTGGGCTAAAGCTGAAAACTATCCAAAAGCGCAGCCGCACGGACACATGGTGGGGCAGACCAATTACTGTCCAGCAGGAAGGTGTTTTGGGTATTGCACTTTAGAGAGCAGGGACAGTTTCGGAAAAGAGAAAAAATTTATTTTCTTCTGATTGGGTGGCCCTAAAACCACGTGGCGGGAAAACCCCACCTAATTTTCCATTATATAAGGCAAAGCAGAGAAGGGAGCAGCCCCAGTTGCCTTTTAAGAATTTAAAGCGAACGTTAAGAGCTAAAGAACCTCTTCTTTGAAATTTAAGAGAGAGACAGACGTGTCCAACCCCATATTAAAGGAATCTGAGAAAACAATAGTTTTTTCACTATCAAAGAAAAAGATTTGGACTAGAAACAAAGAGAAAGGGATCATCCTTTTGCAGTAATTATATCCACCCATCTTGGGATTCTGACACCACAGCTCTCTTTCAAAGGTCCAGCTCTCATCTTTCTTCAGTGAAGATTTTGGGTTGTGTTTTATGTTCTTGAATCAAAGATTATGTTTTTTTGGTTTCTTTTTCTTTGGAAAGGTTCGATCTTTGAGGCATTTGTGTTGTTTCTGGAACTGGGTTTGGCTCGGTTTTAGCTTTTGTTTCACAATTACATTGGTTTCGTTTTTATTCCGCAGAAAGTTTATGAAAATTTGAAGACCATGTTTTTGGCTTTCTATGTTATTTGTGTTATGGATTCGTTCAGTTTTCTGCATTTTCTGATTTTCTGTGTGTTCATTTAATGGAATCAACTTCAAAACCATTTTTTTTTTTATCAACTTCAAAACCATATGTTGCTCTATATGAATTCACCTTTTTATTGTTTAGTAAGTGATCAAGTTTATGGCTTTGAATATGGTTAATTATTTAAGGTTTGCTTCCCAGAATATGGTTTTTTAAGGTCTGTGGTCCCAAACAATATGGTTTTTTAAGTCTGTCATTTTATACATTCATATATGTGCGTTTGTGTTTGTATTGATAGCTTTGAGTTGCTTGAATATGACTATATGAGTTTACATAATTTGGAAATTAATAGGGGAGGTGAGATCAGCTAACATAAGGTTATTGGTATAGGGTGTTTCAATAATATATGAAAATCATTGGATTGTTGGAAGATTACGAAATTTCCACAACAGCTTTGTATTTACTCCTTTAAATATCAAAGACTTGTTTGGTCCCACAATTAATTGAAAAACAGAAAAAAGAAAGACGATCTGCACTACAAATAAGTTGCTTGATGGGTGTTACAGAAATTGTGCTGCCTTCTGTGTCTGATAGAATATTCGTACCTGAATGCCCTTCTTTCTTTGATTGTGCTTCTACAAATGGAGACCTAAGGCACTCACAATTGGTCTTACTGATTTTTCAGTATTTCTGTGAGTGAATTATGTTGGTGTGTTAATGGGCTGCTATTGTTCAAAGCCAGAAAAAACTCCGGGCTATGAGAACCCTACAGTTCTTGCTGCTGAAACACCTTGTAAGCATGCTTTATCATCCTTGTACTGCAACCTGCTCATCTCCACCATAATCATATTTGTCATGAAATGGCTTAGGAAGCCATAACTAGTCTTAGCATTTCTTTTCCTTCTTCATCTGCCATTTTGTCGTAATGAATTGATAATCTGCGATCAACTCGGAGATCATTGTGGTAAACTAAACCAGTACATGCCAAGGCATCTGGATATGTAACTTATAATTCTCAGTCTAGCTATCATGCATAAATGTACTGTAAAATTAAACATGTTGTATTATGGTCATAACTGTTAACTTTGGGGGTAAATTCAGATAAGAAGAACATGGCAAATAAGTTTAATGAGAAGCATGTCATAAGACTCATATAGGAGCATCATTAGTTAAGATAGAAGTCATAGAACTGAGGTCCTGGCTCTTTATAGCTGGATATTGCTTATCCAGTTCCTATCCATGTTGCATACTGCGAAGACATTAAATGGACCACACCTCCTGACTCCTGATTAGTTATCACGGTATTAGTTCCTGATTACTTATCATGGTATTAGTTTAGCCAAAATGGAAATATGACAATTTGAATTGTTTTTTCTTTGTTGCAGTTACAGTAAGTGAAGTAGAAGCCTTGTATGAGCTTTTTAAGAAATTGAGCAGTTCTATATATGATGATGGGCTTATCCACAAGGTAGGTTTGCTAAAATGTGAAGTAATTTCAACCTCATATTTATCTCCATTCTGTTCTGAAATTTTGGTTTTTTATGTACTGATATTGCATTTGTCCATCTTTTTGAACAGGAAGAATTTCAACTAGCGCTCTTCAGGAACCAGAATAAGAGGAATCTTTTTGCAGACAGGGTATGTAATGTCCACTCCTACTATGTTTTTAAACTGCATTATCAGTAATATGTTTCAGGGAGTTTGATGATGAGGCAAATAAGAGGGAGAGTTATATTCTACTTGTGGACTTGTGTATATTAGATAATAAATAAACACTACTAGCTATAGCTGTCTACATAAGTTAATCTTTAGGTGTTGCATGTAGATTTTCGACTTATTTGATATCAAGCGCAATGGGGTTATTGAGTTTGGAGAATTTGTTCGATCATTGGGTGTCTTTCACCCCAATGCACCTGTAGAAGACAAAATTGCATGTAAGTTTACTTTTTTCTTACAATGGGGTAATGATACACATGTTTTTCCAGTTTTAGTTTCCTCTCTATGTCAAACTGCAATGTCTTTTGTTGGAAAGTGGAAAGAATAAACTCTGAAAGTTGAGACTTTCCTACTAAATCTAATATTATCTGCTAATTTATGGCTGGAATCCTTTACAGTTGCGTTTAGACTGTATGATCTGAGACAAACAGGGTTCATTGAACGAGAGGAGGTCAGTTTTCTTTAAGCTTCTTTCTTTTTGTTCCTTCTCTTACATTTTGGTTTCTCTTATGACAGTCATTCCTCTAAATTGTTGAATGCTTTTACATTCATTCTATGAAATTAAGCAACCATAAGTATGGCGTCAAAATCAGTTGCATGATTCTTCTTTCACAACTTATGGTAGTAATTTCTTTGACAGTTGAAGGAGATGGTGCTGGCACTTTTGCATGAATCAGATCTGTTACTTTCAAATGATGTCGTTGAAGCCATTGTGGATAAGGTGCAAATTTATACATACAGTGACCCCAACTCTTCATGCTGGTTAAGATGAATATTCTAAAGTTTTTCCGTCTCTTTTTTTCCAGACGTTTAAAGATGCAGATAAGAAAGGTGATGGAAGGATTGATCAGCAAGAGTGGAAGGAATTTGTTTTGAAGCATCCAACTTTGATCCTAAAGAATATGACTCTACCGTATCTAAAGTAAGCAATTTATTCTAAATGAAGTTGTCAAGCATTAGATGCAAAACTTCGATTTGTCTTCTTTTTATCTTCTATGTAAGCAGTTAATGGTAATGTTTCTGCTCCACAATTTTAATGTTCTTCTGTGTTTCAGGGACATAACACTAGCTTTCCCTAGCTTTGTAATGAGTTCTGAAGTTGAAGATTCAGATATGTGAGAGGATTCCATGTCATTAACAATTTCACGTGCCAAGATGGTGATTGAAATGAATGACGACATTCCAGTGAAGCTACTTACATTAACAATGATATCTTTAGTTTATGAAGAACCCATGAAGCGCAGCTCAGAGATAAGTCACTCATCATCCACAAGTTGCGTTCCTGAGTCTATCTTCAAAATCCCAACTGGTTCTTGAAATCCACTGTAGGCATGGATAAGTGTATATAGCGTCCAACATATGTGCAGCTGGGGGTAAAATTATATATGCAAGTCAATCTCTGTTTTGCCTCATACAATGGGGTTTTGTAACACCAGTAGTCCTGTGATAAGAGTTGAGTTTATATCTGTAAGTCAATCCTTTGACACAGACACAAATTGTTTTGACTATGTCCATGTTTTCTTCTTCCAAGATAAGGAATGCTAGAAGATTGCATGTCTGGTAGCAATGTCATACCTTTGAAATTGTTATTATACAAAACCATCTACCAAGGAGATAAGAACTGAGATAAGGCAGGAGTCCTTATCTATGCATAAAGAAACGACAAGCGTGACTCGTGGTCCACCATTGTACAGATATTGTTCCAACTTAATCATCCGATAGGTGATGGGTTTTGTCCACCGTTGTACAGATATTGTCCCAACTTAATCACCCGATAGATGATGAGTTTTAATCGCAAAAAGTCTCTGTACAATTGGTTAAGAGCTACCCACACTTATAAGTTATATTTTATTTTGCCACTTTTCCAATGTGAGGACACAAATTGTTTTGACTATGTCCATGTTTTCTTCTTCCAAGATAAGGAATGCTAGAAGATTGTCCGGTAGCAATGTCATACCTTTGAAATTGTTATTATACAAAACCATCTACCAAGGAGATAAGAACTGAGATAAGGCAGGAGTCCTTATCTATGCATAAAGAAACGACAAGCGTGACTCGTGGTCAACCATTGTACAGATATTGTTCCAACTTAATCACCCGATAGGTGATGGGTTTTGTCCACCGTTGTACAGATATTGTCCCAACTTAATCACCCGATAGATGATGGGTTTTAATCACAAAAAGTATCTGTACAATTGGTTAAGAGCTACCCACACTTATAAGTTATATTTTATTTTGCCACTTTTCCAATGTGAGGGATCTTTCCTCTTTAACACGCCCCCTCACGTGAAATTAGTTAACAATCCAATTCTCACATTGGAAATTAGGACACAAATCTCATATCGGAGACTTGGCCAATATAATAATCCAAGGCCCACATCGGACACTTGATAACAATCTAATCGGAATTTTCTGATGACAATATAAGAAACCCAAATTTAGGTCCATGATAATTGGAGACGCAATTGGAGAGGGACCCGCTCTGATACCATGTTAAATAGCGACAAGCGTGGCCCGTGGTCCACTATTATACCAATATTGTCCTAATTTAACCACCTAATAGGTGTTGAGTTTTAATCACAAAATGCCTTGGTACAATTAGGTATGAGCCATCCCCTCATAAATTATATTTTCTTTTGTCACTTTTTCAATGTAGTATTTTTCCTTTCTAACAGAATAGCCCAGCAAAAGGGTAGGTTACCTCCTCAAAAGGGGTCAGTTAGCATGGGAGGCCACTGAATCAAGGCAAACCATAACACCCACAATCTGATCCACAATGGGCTTTTATTGGGCATGGTCCCCTCATCTTTTGTGATGATGGAAAAGTAAAAGTCGATGTGTTTCATGCTCTGCTTGTTATAAGACTTATAACCAAAAAGAAAGGACACCACATGATTAAATTGTCATGTTACTAAATATGGTTTCTGTCACAGTGTTGGGTCTCTAATCCACTTTTCCAACCAAATTTGTCATTTGGATTTCAAGCAATAGTGCAATCCACTTTTATTGTCTAAGTGAGATAAAAAGTAATGAATCGTCGGTGATTCATACAAAACATAATATTTTCTGTGTACTTTATGAAAATTAAATAATTGTATAATTTGTAATGATAGTCAATCTTTATCTAACATGCTTACACGCATGGGAATAAATAGTTTCAGAATACATTGTCACTTTTTTTTGGGGAAATTACTGGTCCCCCCTTTAACTTTTTAGGATTCGACAGTTCAGTCCCTGCTATTCCAATTTTAATAGATAACTCCCCACACATTCAAATTTCACACAATTTGGTCCAAAATGACCATTTTACCCCTCATTTCTTCTTTTTTATATATCTAATATATACACACACACACATATATACATATACATATATACATACATACATACATACATATATATATATATACACACACACATATACATTATATATATACACACACATATGTATAAAATTATACATATATTTATATATCTACATATACATATACATACATACATATATATATATATATATATATATATATATATAGATATATACACACACATTAGATATATAAAAGTTGTGAATTTTTTTTATAATATGAAACATAAACATAGTATATAGACTTACCAAATACATAAACACATTAGATATATATATATATATATCTACATATACATATATATATATATATGTAT
This sequence comes from Rosa rugosa, assembly GCF_958449725.1. NCBI lineage: Eukaryota > Viridiplantae > Streptophyta > Magnoliopsida > Rosales > Rosaceae > Rosa > Rosa rugosa. The sequence continues at coordinate 52,857,297 of NC_084825.1, forward strand.
ATATCTGCATATGTATATGTACACACACACATATATACATATAAATATATATAAAAAGAGAGAGAGAAGAATAAAAATATACACACATATACATACATATATACTCACACACACACACACACACACACATATATATGTGTGTGTGTGTGTGTGTGTATTTTATTCTTCTCTCTCTCTCTTTATATATATATATATATATATATATAAAGAGAGAGAAGAATAAAAAATATATATATATACACACACACACACATATATACATATGTATAAAAGAGAGAGAGAGAAGAATAAAAAAAACAAAAAAAAAAAAGTGAGGGGTAAAATGGTAATTTTGGATCAAATTGTGTGAAATTTGAATGTTTGGGGAGTTATCTGTTAAAATTGAAATAACAGGGACTGAACTGTCGACGCACCAAAAGTTAAAGGGGGGACCAGTAATTTTCCTTTTTTTTTTTTCCTCATTACACAAACATCAAGATAATCTGATAATGATCAAGCGAGTAGACTTAATTGTTGCTAAACCAAAAAGAAAAGACACCACATGATTGAGTCATGTTACTACTTATGGTTATGTCACAGAGTGTAGTTGTTGCTAGACCAAGAAGAAAAGACACCACATGATCATGTTAATAAGTATATGTCACAAAAGTGTTGTGTGTTTAATCTTACTTTTCTAACCAATTTGTCACTTAGGGTTCAAGGAACAGTGCAATCCACTTCTAATTCTCTAAGTAAGATAAAAGGTAATGAACCGTCGATGATTCAGGTAACACACGTTATTATTTATCTACTTTATAAAAATTAAACAACAGTACGATTTACAATATGAACTAATGTGTACCTAACACGCATGCGGATAAACAGTTTCAAAATACACGTCGTCACTTTCTTTCTATCACCTAACGTTAAAATCATGATCACGTCTTAGTTGTATTATTCGAACTTTAATTATTGAAAAAAAAATTGTTTTTCTCGACGTGATTGAAAAAAAATAAATAAATTAGGAAACAAAAAAAAGCCACGGCGCGTTTACCACACGCGATTAGATCTGTTCCTAATTATTACGATTTGTTTTATAAAAAAAAGAAGAAGATGATGATGACGATTAGTAGAAGCCAACAAACAAAACAGATAGAAGAAGAAGAAGAAGAGATAGTCAAAATCAAAAATTAAGCGAGATTTTGATTCACACTGATTCTGAAGAATCCGATTCCTCTCTGAGCTTTCATGGCCGATCATTTTCACCTCTTTTCCAGGTTCACCTCCCAAACCGACTCCACTCATCTTTTTCCTTCTCTTGTACGTTTCTTGATTGCGATTGATTTGATGTAATTTTTGTTCTGGTTTTTGTTGCAGTTCGTGTGATTGGATCCAGTGGATTATACTCTGGTAAAAGATCGAAAAAGGATTGATTTCTCGCCTGGTAATGCTTTTCAATTTCGACTCACTCGGATTCATATGTTTTTTCTATGACCTACTCGTATAGGTTAGGGATTCAGTTGTTTGTTGAATTTTTCGCAATCACGAAACCGGTTATATGTGTTGTTAATCGAGTGTTTGTTTGTTTTCGGCTGGGTTGGATTGGTGTAGTGTGAATTGTTCAAAGCAATTGGAGTTTTATTTGTAATGCAATCAGCTGATGAGAACAATAAGAAGAAGAAATTGAAGTTAAGTTGCGAAATGCCGGTCACGGATTCTAATTTTTCACAGAGACTGGATGACTGTATTGTGTTTCCTATTGAGGAGATTGTGCAGCAGCCTCTGCCTGGATGTGTTGCTCCTGCATCGATTAGTTTTAGTGGTGATGATAGCATTGTGACGTATCTGTTTAGTCCTGATCAGAGTTTGAATAGGAAGGTGTTTAAATTTGACCTCAAGAGTTGTGTGGAAGAGCTGTGTTTCAGTCCTCCGGATGGGGGACTTGATGAGAGCAATATATCGGCGGAGGAGAAGTTGAGGAGGGAGAGGTTGAGGGAGCGGGGGTTGGGAGTGACAAGGTATGAGTGGGTGAAGACAAGCTCGGTTAAGAAAGCAATCATGGTGCCATTGCCAGCTGGGGTTTGTAACTCAATCCCTTAGAATGATTGAATGTTTTTTTGTTTGCACATACATGAACTTGAAATGATATGGTGTTCTCTTTATGGACAGATTTATTTCCAGGATCTTTCCTGTTCAGAACCGGAGCTCAAGATTCCAAGCACACCGTCTTCACCAATTATTGATCCCCATCTGTCCCCAGATGGTACAATGCTTGGTTATGTAAAAGACAGCGAGTTGCATGTTCTATATTTGTTGTACAATGAATCAAAACAGCTTACATCTGGTGCTAGAGGAGATGTTTTGGTAAGTCTTCTTTAATAGTTAGTTAGTAACTGTAGGTCTGTATTAATTGAGTCATTGGGATTATCAGTATTCGTTACACGTTAGATTTTCTATAAACATATTGTTTTATCTCTATCATGATTGTATGTAACGGCTCCATCTATCCTAACCAAATAATTTATGCTAAAGATGTGCTAGTGGTCTGCTTTGAAAAGTAATATGTCTATCCATTTGATTTTAAAAGCTCAACCTTATGTAGATTAAGATAGTTGAATTTCTGTTGTTTTTGTAACTCTTGTTAATATGGCTCTGGTGTTTTCTGTATTGCAGACTCATGGCCTTGCTGAATATATAGCGCAGGTGAGAAACTCATCAAATGATACTACATTTATTTTTCAGGGGATTCAGTTAAATTATTCTTACATTTACAGCATTTTACTGATTGCAGGAAGAAATGGACCGCAAGAATGGATACTGGTGGTCTCTAGACAGCAAATTCATTGCATTCACAGAAGTTGATTCCTCTGAGATTCCTCTCTTCAGAATCATGCATCAAGGTAAAAGTTCTGTTGGTTTAGAAGCTCAAGAAGATCACCCTTATCCCTTTGCGGGAGCTTCAAATGTCAAAGTTCGCCTTGGAGTAGTTTCCTCTGCTGGAGGTCCTGTTACTTGGATGGAGCTTCTCTGTGGGGGTACAGATCAACCAGACAATGAGGAGGAATATCTGGCAAGAGTAAATTGGATGCATGGAAATGTTCTAATAGCTCAGGTTTTGAACAGGTCGCACAGCAGACTAAAGATCCTTAAGTTTGACATTAAAAATGGGAAGAGAAAGGTTTTATTGGTAGAAGAACAACGCACATGGATCAACTTACATGACTGTTTTACACCTCTAGACAAAGGACTAACCAAATTTTCTGGGGGATTTATCTGGGCAAGTGAGAAATCAGGATTCAAACATCTTTACCTGCATGATGCCAATGGGACATGCTTAGGTCCTATCACTGAAGGAGAATGGATGGTCGAGCAAATTGCTGGTGTAAATGAAGCTGCTGGTCTTGTTTATTTCACTGGAACTTTGGATGGGCCTTTAGAATCACACCTTTATTGTACTAAACTATTCACAGATGGAAGCCAAACCTTGGAAGCTCCAGTGAAGTTGACTCGCAACAAGGGGAGGCATGTCGTCGTGCTTGATCATCATATGAGGAATTTTGTAGATATCCATGACTCCCTAGATTTTCCTCCCAAGGTTTTACTCTGCTCCTTGCACAATGGAAGCATCATTATGCCTCTATATGAGCAGCCATTCACAATTCCAAGATTCAAAAGGCTTCAACTTGAGCCACCAGAGTTGGTTCATTTACAGGCTAATGATGGGTCAACGTTGTATGGGGCTCTATACAAGCCTGATGCAGCAAAATTTGGACCTCCACCTTATAAAACGATGATCTACGTGTATGGTGGACCATGCGTCCAGCTTGTTTCTGATTCTTGGATAAGTACAGTTGACATGAGAGCACAGTTTCTAAGAAGCAAAGGCATCTTAGTATGGAAGGTCAGTTTTGTTTCATGCACATTCCATGGGTTTTCTATGTTTTTCCCAGTTCTTAGTCTAATACTTTTATAATGTACTAGTAGTCTCAGAATAGAACTTATAATTGCATATGAAGAAAATCCCCCTCTTTTAAAATCCAAGCACTTGCATGTTTTATAAAGGATTTGGAAGTTGAAATGTACGCTAATGTTGTAAGGACAGGTTGATAGCTTGAAAGGGGTTTAAAATATGATGAAAATAGTTATCTGAACTTCAGTGTAATCTCTTAACTTTGAAGAGGGAGATTTTGGAAAACAATTTGCATTGGGAGCCAATTGGGGAAATCCTATTCTGGAATATTAGGTATAGATTTAAGGCAATGTTTTGACTGTTTCCTTGCTTACAGTTGGATAACAGAGGAACTGCTCGACGCGGACTGAAGTTTGAAGGCTCTTTAAAACACAATGCTGGTCGTGTTGATGCTGACGATCAACTGACTGGGGCCCAGTGGCTTATAGACAAAGGGCTTGCAGAAGCAGGTCACATTGGATTGTATGGTTGGAGCTATGGTGGGTATCTTTCAGCGATGACTTTGGCCAGGTATCCTGATGTGTTCCGATGTGCAGTGTCCGGTGCCCCCGTTACAGCGTGGGATGGGTATGACACATTCTATACTGAGAAATATATGGGACTTCCTTCTGAGAATGAAAAGAGTTACGAGTATAGCTCATTGATGCACCATGTGCACAAGATGAAAGGAAAATTGTTACTCGTGCACGGAATGATTGATGAAAATGTGCATTTCAGACACACTGCCAGGCTTATCAATGCACTTATTGCAGCTAGGAAGACTTACGAACTGTTAATTTTCCCGGATGAACGGCACATGCCACGTCGGCTTAGTGATCGGGTTTATATGGAAGAAAGAATTTGGGAATTCATAGAAAGAAACTTGTGAAAGCTGAAAACCATGTGCTTATTATACCTTTGTTGTTGTAATCTTCTCTTCTTGTTGGGGCCTTGGCGGACACCAGTGGCTAGAGAAATTTGTTCATTTCTTTCAGTTCTCTCGTTTTTCAGTTCGAATTAAAATCTTACTTCTGTTGTTCAAATTTAAGTTACTGTACAAAGATAATAAGAGCTCATGGTTTATTCTTCCTCGTAGAATTCAGTGGATGTCTAGTTAGAACAAAGGTTGATTAATCTGGAAGAGTCCTGGTTACTCCAATTGTGTTTCTTTTGTGTCTGTAAGTGGGTAAAGGGCCTGAAAACTATTGGGTTTATTCTCATTTCTTCAGCTGGTTTTTGGGACATAGCTAAATGTGGCAACGTCCTATTGGCTTGTTTGATGTGTTGTGCACGTTGTCATGTTCCCAATCCGAATTTTCTAAAAAAAAAAATATATATATATTTTATATAATTAAGCCAATTCCCGAGGAAATAGTTAAAATTTTAAACTATATTGAATAACAAGCAGACCGCGATGACATGCTTGCTTTGGATTGACCTTTCCGATTCCACTTGGTTTACAATAGCAAAGAATCATTGGCATTGGAAAAACTTTCGAGTTCCTTCCTCAGTTGACTTAATGTTTGGTATATACTTCTTGAATGAGAATGAGACTTACCATTGGCTAAGAATTTATGCACAACACCAACAATCTCGATGAAACTCCAAGCAGAAATTGAAACTACCTCTCTATCCTTCATCATTTTCCTTAGCCTCAACACATTCTCCCAGTTTTCCATTTTGGCATACATGTTCGCTAAAAGAACATACCTTCCACAATGTTGAGGCTCTAATTGAATGAGAAGCTTCCCAACCTTGCCGGCCAACTCAAAATGGCCATGTATCAGACACCCGTTAAGTAAAGACCCCCATATAGCTCCGTCTGGTTCCATTGCCATACTTCTTATCAATATCTCTGCCTCTTTCACTCGCCCAGCACGGGCCAAGAGATCAACCATGCACCCATAGTGCTCAATCTCTGGAGCAATGCTATAAATTTTACTCATACGTCCCAATACTCGCCATGCTTCATTTACCAGAGTTTTGTGATTACATGCAGTGAGAACTCCAACAAATGTCACAGCATTTGGTTTAGGTCCCTTCTTTTCCATTTCAGCAAAAAGTTCAAGCCCTGTATCATTCTCACCATTAGTAGCATATCCCATGATCATAGCACTCCAAGTTTACGCGGCATCTTATCAAATATCTCTTTAGCATCTTTAATGAATCCACATTTTGCATAAAAATCTATTCCTGCCGTACCATGGTCATCCAAATACATCTGAATCCACTTCCGTTCCTCGAATGCACCCACAGAAGCACAGGCATTAAGAACACTAACCAAAAGAGACTCTTTCAACCTCACATTCGCACGACGACGCTTGAAATCACGAAACAAATCAATAGCTTTGTTGAAACAAGCATTCTGAACATAACCCGAAACCATTGCACTGTAAGACACATCATTTCTCTCAGGCATTTTATCGAACAGGTCACGGGCATCATCAACCAACCCATTGCCACAATACCCGCTAACAAGACTAGTCCAACACACCACATTCCTATCCAAACTTTCATCAAACACTCTCCGAGCAAATTCCACAGCTCTCAATTTACAGTACACGCTAATAACTGAGCTAGTAACATAAACATCACACTCATGTCCAAACTTCATTATCTGACCATATATCCGATCAAGCAAAGGCACCCCCAACACAAGCTTTAACCAAGACTGTGAAAGTTGGAGCATTTGGGTCGGCGCCTATCCTTCTCATTTTGGTGAACACAGAGAGACCCTTTTCGGAATGTGAGTTTTTCAAGAAACCCATGATCATGGAATTGAAATCAAAGACATTGGGCGCCGGAATTCGATTGAATAGAGTCTGTGCGTGGCGTAAATCACCGTGTACGTTCCGATAAGGCGGAGAAGGCTAAGAGCTTGCTGGTGATGTAGGTGAAACGAGCTAGGCCGGTGATGAGTGTGTGGGCATGGATTTGCTTGAGTTGGTTCATGCTTGAACATGTCAAGATAACTTCTGTACTAAAATAATCATGTCCAGACCAGAAATAATAACTTTGGGTTTGTGGGCATGGATTTGCTTGAGTTGGCGGAATAAGCATAAGTTCTATTAAAAAGTTCAACCACTCGATGAGTCATTATTAATATTTCTCCAACAAATTTATTTCTTGGCTCTCCCCTCATTCCACTATTTCCTTTGAACTTAACTTTTTATTAGCTCATATATAATAACTTTAGAAACTAAAAAGAAATGTTTCATGAGAAAGTGTTGACAGAATTTTGAGATGACTAGAAGATTTGGATTGTGAGCTTCACCTTTCAAACACACCACTAATCATTTTATCATTTTTTCCAACTTCAAGTTACTAATTAATTAAAAATAAAAAATATTTCCTAAATCCCCACCCAAATCGTAACGTCCGTTACAAATTCAACCACCCCCGAAAATTCCGTCCCACGTCTAATCCCAAAATTCCGTCACACGTAATCGTGTCCCAACCCTATAAATACCCTTCACACTACTACTCCCTCACATGAACGAACAATTATTAGGCCCTTCACACTACTACTCCCTCACATTCTCTCACTGCTCTCCTTTTCACTCCTCTGTTTCTCTCCAACATTCTCTCTCAGTTTCCAAAAATTAAACAACAAAAAAAACATCCTGAAAATTTGTATGAACACAAAGCCATCGGAATATGACGAATGAGATTTATGGTACCTTGTTTGATCGCAGCGTCGTCTGAATTTCTCTGCTCACATTTTCGGCTTCTTGAGGCCGGTAACCATGCATGTTCTTGTTTCTTCATGCATGTTCTTGTATCATTTCCAGAATTAATGGCTCTGATTAATTTGTTTGGATAAAAATTTTCTTTCAAAATTACTGTTATCGGTTTACTCCGGTTCTTTGTTGGTACTCTGGTTTCTGAAGGATATATATATGACCTGATGATCTTAGATGCATGTGTTAGATATATAGATATAATTTTGTTTATTTATTTATTCTTGGTAAAGTATATATAAGACAATGAAAGAAAAAAAAAAGGGGATGGATTTCTGGGATATAGATATAACAATCCAGGGATGAAACGATCTGATTGGAAATTTTTTGAATTTGTAGGGTCGAGCTAGCGGGGGAGGTTATTTCGTTTAATGCTGACAGGAACATATAGTTTGAAGAAGAAGAAGAGAAAGAAGATTGTTATATAGCATCGGCTTTTATTGGTGTGGGGGCTTGGCGCTTTAGTTTAGCCCCATTGATTAGTTGGAGGGAATATGAGTTTAAATCTGTGAGTAGGTTTGGGATTGAGAGTTCACAGTTGTGACAGGATTTGAGTTACAAGGGTGTTAAATTTAGAGGACCAATACAATGTCTATTGCCAGTGTAGCTCTTAGTCCCGTATATGAAGAATCTTTGAACTTCCCTTGCAATTTCGCCGGTGGATATGGGCTGTCATCGGGTAACTCCATTATGATATACCTCAGTGTTGGTGGGTCTGTGATTCCAATGTGTGTGACTGAGTCAGATTCCATTGCCTCGGTAAAACTGAGAATCCAGGCCTCGAAAGGGTTTTTTGTGAAGAAACAGAAGCTGGTTTTTGAAGGTAGGGAATTGGCTAGGAACAATTCTCGGGTAAGGGACTATGGGGTAACTGATGGGAACCTATTGCACTTGGTACTTAGGCTTTCGGATCTCCAGGCTATTACTGTTAGGACTGTGTGTGGCAAGGAGTTTGAGTTGCATGTTGAGAGGAGTAGAAATGTTGGTTATGTGAAGCAGCAGATTGCTAAGAAAGGGTCTGTTGATCTCAAAGATCAGGAACTTGTATGTGATGGTCAAGAGCTTGAAGATCAGAGACTCATTAATGAAATATGCAGAAGTAACGATGCTGTTATTCATTTGCTGGTCCGGAAATCTGCTAAGGTTAGAGCTAAACCTATAGAAAAGGATTTTGTAGTGTCAATTGAGGCATTAAATTTGAATGAGAAGAAGCCTGCTTTAGCCAGAGAAGTTGTGGGATGTCAAGTTTTAGAGAGGAAAGCAATTGGAAGAGAACTCGTTTTGGAACCTCTAATTGTAAATCCTAAGATTGAATTTTCATTAGGGATTAAAAAGCTGATTTACTCTACTTTGGACGGGCTAGAGAGAGGCTGTGAGCCAGTTCGCTCTTCAGAGGGATCTGGTGGAGCTTATTTCATGCAAGACTCTTCTGGTCTGAAGTATGTTTCTGTTTTTAAGCCAATAGATGAGGAACCGATGGCAATGAATAACCCTCGGGGATTGCCCTTGTCAGTGGATGGTGAAGGTTTGAAGAAGGGTACAAGGGTTGGAGAAGGGGCATTGAGGGAAGTTGCAGCATACATTTTGGATCATCCAAGGACTGGGCCTCGTACATTTTATAATGAGGAGAATGGCTTTGCCGGGGTGCCACCCACAGTTATGGTCAAGTGCTTGCACAAAAGATTTAATCATCCAGAAGGTTATGATTCTGCTGCTAAGAACATGAAGATCGGATCGCTTCAGATGTACATGAAAAACAATGGAAGTTGTGAAGATATTGGTCCTCGCGCTTTTCCAGTGCAGGAGGTACATAAAATTTCTGTGCTGGACATGAGGTTGGCAAATGCAGACAGGCATGCTGGAAACATACTGATTAGTAGAGAGAGTGAAGACAGTGAGATTGTGCTTATTCCCATTGATCATGGGTATTGTTTGCCTGAGAATGTAAGTCTTCTTCTCCTATTGATGCTTTACTAGAGTTTGAAATTTGTTTCATTCATTACACTTTACAGTACACATGACCTCTTTTTTACCATTTGAATTTTAAAGATTTGAAACTTTGGGGCTAAGGAATGACCTCTCTTGTACCTCAATATGTAAATGCAGTTTGAAGATTGCACATTTGATTGGCTTTACTGGCCTCAAGCTCAGCAACCTTATTCCTCTGACACTCTTAACTACATCAAATCATTAGATGCCGAACAAGATATTGAACTTTTGAAGTTTCATGGATGGAACCTACCACCTGAATGTGCCCGCACTCTCCGCATTGCCACCTTGCTTCTAAAGAAAGGTGCAAAGAGAGGACTCACTCCCTTTGCCATCGGAAGCATCATGTGTAGGGAGACTTTGAAGAGAAAATCTGTTATTGAACATATCATTCAAGAAGCAAAAGAAGCTCAACTCCCAGGAACAAGTGAAGATTCATTTCTCGAATCTGTGTCATCAATCATGGATCAACACCTTGATGAGCTTTACTAAAAAGACTACATTCTGAATACAAGGCATAATGCCTTTGTCCATATGCTCTTTATCCATCTCTAATGGCTTGCAGGTTTCTTATTTCTGTTGTCTGATGATGAATCTTGTATCTACCACCTTAATAATTCCTCTTTTAATTTTGTTTTCCCTTTTTTAAGCTTTCATACATCCCCGTTCATTCTGTGTAGTAGTACTTGGAATCGAGGAATAATAATCAGACAGTAATACATAATACATACTTTGATTGTACACTTGTCCCTGATTCTCTTCTTTAATTTATGCTAATGCTCTCTCAAGCTTCCCAATCGTGGTTTCTGGTTTTGATCTTTGAAATTTCAGATTTAGTGCTTCTCTTTTGGCAACAGGTGAAAACGATTTCAAAAGCAGTAAATGAGATGGGACTTGGGAGTGAATTTTTTTTCGGATGGAAAACGAAGTCTGAATCTGAGATGTGCTACATTACCTACCTGATTGTGACTGAGCATGTGTTTGGCCTTCCATGTTGCCTGACTAAGCTCCGGTAGTACCTTCCAAAGTCGATTTTTGTTTTTGGATGCGAGTATACGACGACTCTAACCTAAAACTTCATTTCAAGGACAAATCCAAAGAAATGCTATTCTGGTTTGAGTTGGGGGTGGCAGATCTAATTCAATGCTTGGCAACCAAACTCAATGAACCAGGAAAAGATCAAATTGGATATGGAACATCCTTTTGGGATGAGCCATGTGAGCATTTGGTGTTTGGAGGCACAAAAATGGATGCATGTTACAAAATCACATCAACATGAGTGGACTACACCATGACATTATGAATTGATATTCCACAGCTGGCCATGCTCTTTGGTCTTCGATGGGGTTCATCTTTCCCGAAACTTTCATTTATCGGAGGGGCCTAAAGACCAAACAAACAAGGCACTTGGTTTGACCCTAAAACATAATGACAAAAACAAAAAGTTTGATCATATAATTCACAAAGTTTTGCCAACTTTTATGTGCAACGATTTGTATTCTCCGACAGGTGGGTTTCCTCATCAGAAGGAGTTGTTGTTGTTGTTGTTTTTTTTTTTTTTTTTTTTTTTTTAACCCTTAGCCCACCCCATCCTTACATATGCTAGTGAGAATCGAACCCATAACCTTTACAATATTGGAATTATAATTTTCCAACATGTCATAGCTCACGAGCAAAAAAATCATAACCTCATCAGAAGGAGTTGATTATAACATGACCTGATTCTCAGTCCTTCATTTTTTGAGCAAGGAACTGAAGGTGAATTTCTAAATTACATTCCAGTTTGTGTGGCATAGGCCGCGATAGCTCATCCGGGGCAAGTTACACCTCCATTGCTCCATTGTAGCTAGATACACCTCTAACTACTGGGACAATGGTTTGCCATGTTTTAAGTTGCCGGAGTCTAAAACGTCTAAAAAAAAAACCTACACTTAACCTAACCTGTGCATACACTATTTCTCTCACGACTTGAGAGCGTTATACATCATTTTTGTTGATGGTAGTGAAATGAAGGATCCATGTTGTCAATATGTAAAATGTACACCATTTTTTCTCCTATTAAGAGTCACTGTTCTACTTGTATACAGTTTAATGCTGGAGCTACTTCTTCCAACCATCACGGGCCACCGACGCCAAACATTTCAAATTTAAGGGCACAACTACAAAGCGGAGGCGACCACAAGATCCAAGTGACAGTGCCAAACTTTGAAGTTGACTACACTGCATTATTAGTTTAGACTTTAGAGGAGAAAGGTAAATTCTTAATTTGTATAGCATTTAACATCATTGAGTTAAAATGAACAAGAAAGGAAAACAATGCGACTTATTCTTATATATTGTCAAAAAAAAAATAGAACAAAATAGAAAAATTATATTCTTACACTTTATCAATGAAATATAACTTTCACCTAATTACGGATATGAGACGGATTAAGTATACTAGTTTTTAGACTTTAGACCGAAAGGCCACCCAAGAATGCCACTCCGGTGGAGGGTAACCATGATGAGCCATATATAAACTGTGCAACGGTGAACTTGTTGGCCTCAACGGTGGACGTAATGACCCGATACCCTGGCCATTTTACACGTTGACCTACAGCCCCGCCTGGCCCATAGTTCATGTATTCACCGTAGTAGAGAGTATCTAGGGCAAAATTGGCATTCCACTCGAGCCAGCCTCGGGGAGCTACATGATCCCCAATGTATGATAACATGTACACAACCCTAGAGTACATTTTCCAAGGGCGACCCAAATACGTCGGAAAGCTACCCTTTACGGGGCCAAGATCTGACGCGGCAAGGATCCGGCAAGCGTGGATAGACATCCCCGTGTTTTGATTCGGGTCTTTCCTGTTTTGAGCCGTGATGGTGTTTTTCTGAGAGGGCATTGGCTTGCGGGCGTAGATACTACAATTTTGAAACACCACGGCTGCATTGCCAAATATGAAGTCCACAGTACCATAAATGTCACATTCCCGAACGAACTGTCTGTTCGAGTGCACATAAAACGTGTCTTGGTATCCGATAATGTTGCACCGGTAGACCACGGCATGATCTGCCCCAACGCGGAGGGCGACGGCTTGGTGCTTCTGCGGGCCGGCATAGTTCTCAAACGTTATGTCCCGTGCAATGAAGCCTGCTCCGGTAGCCGCTGTGGACCACCAACCCAAAAGAATCCATTAATCACAGCTTTTATCACCGTCATGCATATAGGACCATACACGTACCAATAAAATATAAACATCACCATCACCTAAAAACATTAATAATTGACTAATATACCCATTCGCCATCACAGTCTCCCACTTTCAATAATTTATAAATTATTAGTACCATATGTTGCTATCCAATATCCAAATCAAGTTTGGCAGGAGAGATTAATTAAACATTATGACAAATTGGAAAAGATTAAGAGTTTAGGTGAAGAATAAGAGAACATTCCACCACTTGGTAATTTTGGGAAGGGTAATTACGTCAATTCAGAGAACATAAGAAAAGAGAAAAATAGTGAGGTTGCACACACATCACCCAGTTGCATGATAAACTAACATGCCACGTGCAATGATAATGCGCAAAATGACCCACCACAAGAAGAACACAGATAGCTCAGTCATTATAACATCATAGACCGTATTTTAGAGTATTGAAATTTCCCGAAACATATTGTTTACGACTCAAAAATCACAAGGTAAAGAAACTCCCACTTATTAAAGGGGTTGAAATTTTGAGATGGAGGAAGAATTTACCAAAGGATGCGGTGCGGAATGTGGTTAGCTTTTCGGAAACGCTTTTACCACCGGTGATTACGGTTATACCCTTGCCGTCGCCGATGAACATCAAGTTCGTTTTCTTCCTTCCTACCTTCAGATTATCTTCTTCGTACCTGAAAAATCGATCCAAATTATTCTTTAGACCTCAAAAGGATTAAGTCATTTTTTAGTGAAAAGTAAAACGGGTCTAAAACGGGGGTCAAGTCCATGATATGCATGCCAGTAAGATAAGTATATTGACCACATGCACATGTGTTACGTACTTTACATGACCGTACGCAACCGGTAGAAAACGACGTCAATGCTCACGGTCCTCCCCACTATGATCCACCGACAACCACCCATACTTTAACTTCAAAACCTTTTTTTTTTTTTTTTGCAAAATTAAAAATGTTGAAAAAAGTTCATGAAAAAGTGGTGATCATAGCGGAAAGTTTGCAAAATTAACCGTATCGGAAAATTTCTACTCACGTGAGGTGATCATAGCGGTGAGAAAAAGTGGATAGAAACCGAATCTAAACACCGTCGGAGGCCAAAAAAAGCAATAGGAAAGTAGTGTAGGGAAAAAAACAGTCCCAATTTTATTAGTCGAGTGGATTTACCTTCCTGCCCTGACGTAAATAACTGTCCGGCGTTTACTATACTCCGGCGCCTTTTTGATCGCCTCGGCGATCGTCTTGTAGGTCCCATTTCCGTCCTTGGAGACGATTATATCGGCCTGTATCTGTGCCACCGGCAAAGCCAGCAACATCCTCTCCTTCTTACCCAACCATCTCGGGAAATCCCGCGACACATCGGCATTATCTCCTCCCATTATATCACTCTCCATCAGCAATCTCCTGTTCTGAATCGGCACTCCCGAGAAGTCGTTACTACTAGTCGCTGTAAATATCGCCAGGCAGTTACTCACCAGCTCCGACAAGTCCTTCAGCTTCTGGCCCAGCTCCTGTTTCACCGCGCCGCTCACGTCGGCGAGGCCCTCCCCGCACGTGTCCTGATTTGTCAGCGCCGAGCTCAGCCAGGTCAGCACGTCCTGGCTAGACCCGGGGCTACCGCCGAGTCCAGGCGCGACGGTAGTCAGGGCGCGCGTGAGCGCGTCCACAGAGTCGTCCAGGAGCTCGAGGCAGTCCTGGTAGGCGGACTTGGCGTGCGGGTCCATCTGGAGATACGATAGCCCCGAGGAGAGGTAGAGGGCTTTGCTGAGGTGCTGCAGCGTCATGTTGAAGGAAATGTGGACGAGGTCGGCCTCCGACGCGTTCAGAGATCCCGGGAAGTCGAGGAGGGAGTTGACGCAGAGAGAAGGGAAGCGAGTCTTGGAGCAGGCGTCAGAGATGGCTTGCGTCGGCTGGCGGTGGAGGAGGGACTGCTTCGCCGCCGGCTTGGATCGGACGGCGATGAGGAGGACGGCCGAGACGGCGGCGGCGGCGATGAGAGTGATGGAGAAAATGGAGAGTATGATGAGCTTTTTCTTGCTTTTACGAGACGGTGGTTGTTGCGGCGGGGATTGGTCGCCCATGGAGCGGGAGGAGCCTCCGGGGTCGGAGGGTTGGAGACGGCCGTATCCCATTGGAAGTTCCGGAGAGTTAGAAGTAGGCTTTAGGTGAGAGCTTTACTTGCAGCCAGCCAGGTAGCTGAGAATAGAGAGGGGAATTGAAGGAAAGGTGGGGTTTGAGCTTTGAAGATAGAGTGGGGTGCTGTGTATTTATATATATGCTGCGTATTAATAATTGTGGATGAAGAAGAAGATGACGGAGAGAGTGTAAATATATATATACGGTGGGAGTACGTATGGTGATGGTGATGGTGGTGGTGATGGTGGTGGTGAGAGAGAAAAGAGAGAGTGGAGTGGGGACGGTACCGTAGTGAGAGAATAAAACAGGTTGTTGTGAGGTCTGTGTCTTGAGCAATATTAGCTGGCTACTACTTCCTCTCAGCTGCTGAGCTCGATCCCACAGTCCCACTGAGTCGTAGACCACAGAGATCCTATACAGCTTTTCTATTTGTATTTCTTGGTTCCTTAACTAAATGGTTTTTCTCATCTCACTTTCTTTCTTTTTTCCTTTCTGATTTTTGGAAACTACTTCGAAGGTTAAACAGAGAGGAAATGTATGTATGGATGGAACTTTCCTCCGGACAAGGTTAAGAAGAAAACGTTTACGGTCTCCAGTTTGGTTGTATAACTGTATTGAGTGTTTTCTTAATCTATTTATTTGTTTTTAAAGACACTGTTACGAACACTCTGGATCCTTGTAACGTTGCTAAATAATAGGACGTAACTTGAAATTGGACTATGAGTAGTTTCCTACACTCACTCACTAAAATACACCTATGTTTGAACATCATCATCCACTCTAATGTAACGTAAACGAATAATGTGGTGACACCTAAATTTATGACACTTTCAAAATCTATATATTATTCATTTTTGTTTTTCATGAGACTTGAAAATTTATGAGATAATATATTTTTAACCATTATTTGCAAAATCATAGTTAGTTATACTCATTTTTTAACACTTAAAACTTTGAGGGAGATCATGTTCTATTCTATAAAGCAAAATAAGGGTGACATCAGAATATTAGTTAAAGTTGAGTACCACCGGTGCATGCATGAGTTTGATTCTCTTAGCTCTTAAGCTAAGTGTCAAAGTGCTGCTCACATTCTCTTTGTCATTTTACCTGGTGATTCTATTTAATCAAGCTTAATGGTTTTAATCAATTAATCCAACCAAATGGATTAGCCTTTCTATGAAAAAAATTGGGACTAAATTCAGTTTAGTCCCTTGAACTTTAGGGCTAAAATCACTTTAGTCCCTGGCTTTTTTTTTAATCACGATGGTCCCTGCACTTTCAGATTGCATCAGCCTTGTCCAAAATTTGACTTTGACTCGAAATGTGACGTCATACGCTGAGGTGGAACCGACATGGGGTCCCACTTTTCAGATTTTAAACTCCCACGAAGGGCAAAATGGACATCTCCAATTTAATCTAATTTTTTTTTTACCAAAATTTATTCTAATTTCTAATTTTCTTTCTTTTTTTCTCTGTATTTTTTTCTCTCTTCTAACTTTACCTCTCTCTCAGACATCCCAAGCCTAAAAGCCAAATCGATCCAACGCACGCCCTCCTCCACCGCATCCGAACTCCAACGTCGATACCACCATCTTCATCCCTAGAAGAGAGAAGAAGTAGGGGCTAATTTGAAATGGGGAATAGGGTTCCGGTGCAGCTCTTCAGCCGCCCAATTCCTTCATCGGCAACTCTCTGCACGATCTCAACGCCGTCGACGACAGCCTGGACAACGACGTCGATTCCAGCGCCGTCGTCCTTGCACTTACATAATCTCATTCTCCCATCGTCTTCTTCCTCTTCAATCCAAATCAGCACAAGCCGCAAGAACCGCCACTACAGTCACCTCATTTGCCCTCACACCAGCCTCCTCCATCTCCAAAAACACACGAACCGCCTCCTTAGGCTTACCACACTAACCAAACCCCGAAGTCATCAGCGTCCATGACCTCACACTTCTATCCGGCATCCCCGAAATCAAATCATAACCTTCCTCTATATCACCTCTATTCATCAACAGAGTCATCACTATGTTCCACATGACAACATCCCCCTGCGACATTTTATCAAACATCAACCGTGCATCCCTAATTTCCCAACATAATGCATACAAATTTAGAATCATGTTCATCAAAAACAGATTGGATCGAAACCTGTGCTTCTCCACAAAGCTCAGATCTTTTCTGAAACCCAATCAGATCATCCTATGAATGCCCACAAGAATCAAGCTTCACATGGACGCCGTCTTCTCCTTCTTCTCCTCCGCCTTCTCAGATAGGGCGGTCTTTTCTCCGGTGCACCACCATATCGTCGTCTTGGTTCGGGAAAACTGCCCCGTCGTGGCCTTCAAAACCAACCCTGATCTGCTGACAAACTAGCATCCCAGCCTCTTACTAGCATCGATCTGCATCGACAAATTCCTCCAAACCTCCGATCTAAGCCGCGCCACCGCCTCCATCGAAACTCCAGACTTGAGCATTGTCAGCGTCGTCGGGGTTGAAATATGCTGCCATGGCTGGCCAGCATCGCTCGACGGACCACCTCCTTAGAGATCCACAAGTGTTTCATCCTCCTCATTGTTCAACCCCACCGAGATTGCAATTTTAATCGCCTCTCTTTTGTCTCAAGCCATCTATTGTTTCTTCCGTGCTCGGAGTAGGAAGAGAGCCGGAAGAAAATGAAAAGGATGTGGCCTGGAATTGATGGAATCGGGGAGTTTTATCGGTGTAAGTTTCTGAGGTCTGGAATCATAGTTGAGGAAGAAAGGGAATAGAAAACTGGAAGAGGAAGAAAGAAAAAGAAAAAAAAATTATGAAGAAGTAGGGGTAGTTTGGACTTTTCGTCCAAACTGAGGGTTAGAGTCTGGAAAATGGGCCCTCATGTCGGGTCCAACTCAACATCTGAAGTCACATTTCGAGTCAAAGTCAAATTTTGGACCAGGTTGATGCAATTTGGAAGTGCAGGGATCATCGTGATTAAAAAAAAAAGTCTGAGACCAAAGTGATTGTATCCCTAAAGTTCGAGAGACTAAACTGAATTTAGTCCAAAAAATTGAGTTTCACTTTATTCATAAGGCTAAACTACTTGTTTATTGTGGCAACATTTGTCCCCATAAAATTGAGACGACTAGCGAGTCTAGCTCATTAACAATGGCAGCAAGCAAAGTTTGGTCAAGGTCCCCACATTTTGTAGCATGTATTTATTAATATGAACAAAGTAGTAGGCCTGGTAGTGAAAGTGAGTTTACCTGTTAATTAACTCATATACATTTGATGTTGTACAATGTGTAACAGGAATATAATTAAATTATAACCATACACACACAAGTAATGCAAGGTTCAATATCAATAGTGACCCCACGTAACAATTAGTATAAAAAGATAACAGCGAGCACAAGAACTAAAACCGAGGCCTTATTAAACTCGTAGACACCATCCAAAGACGTAGGCAAAAAATATGAGTTTTGACGCGTGAATTGGCGAAGTTAAAAACACCAATTCTTGATGATAAATCCTAATAATCTTACATCAATTCTGTAACATATTGGACCAAACATGATAACTAGACATATTCCTAAATCAAATTAAATCTTTTGATGCATAAATTGGCAAAGTTAAGAGTACTGGTTTTAATGGTAAACCACTAAACCTTAAAACTAGACATATTGACTGGGTTCCAAACCCCATTTCAAAAAAAAAAAAAAAAAACTAGACATATTGACGTTTTATCATATTTGATCAAACATCATAGCCAGACACAATAATTTCTAAATCAAATTAAGGCTTTTAGTGATAGGGGTAGATGTAAGAGGTAGGAGATTCCCTAACAAAAAAAAGGATCATCGGTCCTATAGATGCATTGAAATAGATAGATGTGATCGATTTCTACTCATGTCATGATATTTAAAATATTTTCTCTTTTTCATGATGTTTATAATATGAATAATTGAATATATAGGATTGATCCGTGATCCTGTCACGTACCTTTTGAGTTTATGACTTTTTGTTTTTGATTATAGAACTTTAGATAATGATAATTACAACAATGAGAAAACCTTGTCTATCTCGGCTTGAATTCCTCAACCTGTCTTCAATCACATGAAAGTATTAGGTCAAGATATACTTGGTGGTTAACGTGTGCTTTGTCCCCAACCCAAGTGCATCATATATTTTTTTCCAATCATAAATGCATGCAATAATGTTGAAACTAATGAATTATGATGAAAACTTTTAGGAGATATTTGATGAAATTAGAATGATACCCAAAAATTATACACCACGTATATGTATATGTATATATATATAGGATTTTTCTCAAGTAAGGATATCCTTACATAAGCTTATGGAACAGATTTTCAGTTTTTGGCCACTTTTCGATCACATATTTACATCTTAACCGTTCAGTTTTTAGGTCCTAATGTATAGATCACTTCTGCAAATTTTCAGCCAAATTGATGATCGTTAAGGCATCCAAAACTGCAATTTACACGAACGAACCGAATGTGTCGAACCGGAACCGTTCGTGTTCATTGTTGTAAATTGCAGTTTTGAATGCGCTAAAATTTTGTAGAGATGATCTATACATTAAGACCTAAAAACTGAACGGTTAAGATGTGAATATGTGATCGAAAAGTGGCCAAAAACTGAGAATCCGTACCTAAGCTTAGGTAAGGACGTCCTTACTCCTTAGCCAAGAAAGACTATATATATATATATATCTTTTGTATAAGTGACCCTTCACGTAACTATGAAAACATAATTATATATGAACAATTGATTGTACGAGAATGGACTATGTGTACGTTGTCAACTCCATATATATATAATGTAGAACTTTTCTACTTGCTCTTTGCTGAAAGCAATTTGATGCCAAGAATTGATGTTCTGATTCGAATTAGTCGCACGTTTAGAACTTTTCAAAGGGAATATTAATGGATTAAATAGGTCAAGAATTTGGGGAAAAGAATTACACGTTAACCCCAAAACTTATATAAAGTATAAGCACTACATTTTGAGCACAACAAAAATGAAAGTGCTCTATAATCTAATCCACAAAAAGAATCCTTAACGTGGAGAGCTTGTGAAAAAAGGATGCATAGATACAATTTATAGACAAAGGGATAAAGGGGCACGAAAGGTGATCGATTACCCGGTGATGAAGGAAAAACCCTTCCCGGTGAAAAGCCGAAAAAACAAAAAAGTTCTTGCAAAAAAAAAAAAAGTGATATTCGATCTTGATTAATTCTTAAGAATAGTGTCCACCCTTTGAGAATCAGATGTGATATACCCACGGGTGCTTTGGATGTGAATGATTAAACTATCGGATAATTAGTAGAAAGAGATTAATTTTTTATCTTGAGCGAAGATGTATTCGATTTTTGGACATGGTCTAGATTATAAAGTAGAATACAAATAGACCAATTTGATCTCGATAACATGGCGAGATTAATTAAATGTCCTGAGCAGTACTGTATATGTACTAAACAATTAGTAATCCATTGGTTTAATAATCTAAATTAGTAGCCAATCATTGACCATTAGATTGAATATAAATTTCAATAGATTCTGATGAGGAATGATCAAGGCTAAACATTGTTAACTGCTTTTGTCCAAAACAGAACATTGTTAATGGCTAATATCGCTACAAGTCACATAGTTTGTCAAACAGAAAAAGATGGCCACCCATTGAGAATTCACCGACAAAATTATTTATAAATATGAATATTCAAGAATGAAAAATTAAATATTGACATGGAGTGCGTAAAGTCGTGAATGAGTCATGGATTTGACTAATTTTATGTGTAAGAGGGAACAGTAGTCATAGCAGTAAGAATATGATCGAGAGGAGAATGATGGTTTTACGTTTAACTTTGAATTTGTTGCAAATTAGTAATAAAATTACATGTTGCTGTTAATTAAATCAAAACTCTTCATGTAATGATAAGATGAGAGAAAAATTAGAGAAACGACAGAGTACCAATAAAACGACACCATCCACAACCAACCCACTCAAACTAAAGTCAGGGTGATGCAATTTTGCATTCTTTGCTTCAATCACTACTCTCCTGAATTAAGTAACTACTACTAAGAGGGTTTAGCTGCTTATGGTAGTAATTGATCGAGCTTTCTCCATCCGGAAACACTCAAAACAGTGATTCAACTACCTTTTCTTCTTTTTGTGGTTTAAGGTTACTATTACGATCAAACTTGCTGTCGACACAAACTCAGTAAAGGAATGACAAGGCTAGGCTAGCTTGTTCTTGCAGCTAGAGACATATTGTGCAATCGACTCGAAAGAGATTTTTCACTCTATACTTTAACCAAAAGATCATTCTCTTGAGAAAGGGATCTTTCTTGATTTAGAATAATATGGTTTTGAAAAGAAAGGGAATGCATATTGTTTGAGCCCAAAAGAATTTTAGGCAAGATCTTTGAAGGGGGTTCAGCCTAGCGGGCCGATACCTGCGGCCCAAAATTAAGTCTACTTGGTTTTGGGTTACAGCTTCTCCCATTCCGAAAATCAAGTAGTAGAGACCAATTAGGAATCTTCAGTCAATAATCCTTCCATAGGCCATAGCAAGGAACAGTCGAAACCCTAGATATAAATACCGGGGTTCAAGGACACAAAAAAACACACAACTCTCAATCAACTAATCTCTTAGATTATCAAAGTCTATCCGGAGCAATCTACCTTCAACCTAGTTGAAACCAGCGAAGCAAGAGTAACGCCCTCGCAACCCAGCGAAGCTAAAGTCACGCTTTAGCAAAACCCGTGCTTTCTCTTACTTCCTAGTGATTGCTCAGATTAGTCTACAACATTAAGTATCAACTCGGTGACGCAAGAGATCACACCACAAGCCCTTATCCATAAGGCAAGAAGTCCTTTTCCAAAAGGCAGAGAAAAGAACCTGGTGACGAGGTTGGTGCTCTCCTCGTCCACATCGTTTGATTCAGAAGTCAGGTCAATGGACGCCCCGACGACTGCACCGCACGGTGCTGGCACGCCCGCGCACTCAAAAGATATTGTTTGCACGCCAGACTGATTTTGGAGCCAAACACATATAAAAGTGGAAAGGAATATGAAAATCCACTACCGACTACTCAATTAGCTAGCTTGTATATATAAGAATCGAGCTAGCAAGCTTCTTCTTTTAATTATAATTACCTAAATAAAAGAAGGGTTAAATACTGTTTATTCCCTGAACTTTCAGGAAAAAAAACAATTCAGTCCCTCCCTTTTTAATTTCACACGTTTACTCCCTCATCTCTCAATTTTGGACCAATAGGTGCATCCGTTAAGATTTGACGTTAAATCAATGGTAAAAATGTCTTTTTTCTCTCTTCTCTCTCTCCATAAACAAATTCCCAATTTTTTTTTTTGGTTTGATCCCACCTCAGTGAGTTCGATGGTTGCGGAGTTGTGCTCTTCATCGTCTTCCTCAACCTCTTATGGCACAAAAGACTTGTAAGCTCTTCATCTGCCGCAATGAAGAAGCCGCCCTCTACACCCGCCACTCCATCTACTCCAACTACCGCCGCACCATCTACACCATCAACTCCGTCCTCGCCGCCCAACTCCGCCAGTCCAAGTACTCCGACCTCTTCTCCCTCCACTGTTAATCTAAGGTTTCGAAGCTTAAGCATGGCGGGTGAATTGTGAAGGCAGTGTTGGTTGTCGTTTTTGAGCTATGAATTGGTCTCGGTGAATTGACTAGTCGGAGAAAAGAGAGAGAGAGAGAGAGGAAGATGAATGTTGCTCTTTTTTTTTTTTTTTTTTCTCTCTGTAGAACTTGTTATGAGCTTGAGGCAGTGAGGCTAATTTTGTTTGAGTGATGATGGGTTGCTTAGTAGTGAATTGCAGAAACAGAGTATAGAACTGGATGGGGAAATGAGTAGGAAGAGAATGAGGGGAGCGATGAAATCGAAATTGAAAATTGGGAGCTCCAGAATCTGAAATTGATGAAATCGATTTGACGGCAGCGGTGTTGGCTGAAATGGAGTCGAGGGGTCGGATCCTCGGCCGAATGAGGGAGGTCAGAGATGGAGATTGGAGAGAGCTGTGGGGATGGGTTACTAGAGTTATATATGGGTTTTGGTAGAAAGAGAGAGAAGTAAGAAAAAGGGGGTACATGAAGTGTTGGAGGTAGTGGCGGCGAGGGGAGTGTCGGAGGGGAACAGGCTTCGTCAGACTGCCCCGCCGTTGCTGGCACCGACGATGTAGACTGTGTCATGAGCTTGGAAAAGTGCGGAGAGGAGCAAGAGAGACTAGGGTGAGGGCACGAATTGACGAGGATGACATGTTGTTGAGATTGGACAAGTCTCAGACTTGAAGGAGAAGGGGAAGGTTGCGGAGGAGATGGAGGGAGATATCTGGAGTAGAGAGAGCTGAAAGAAGGAAGAAGAAGAAGATATAAAAAAAAAATATATAAAAAAGGCGAGGGTATAATAGACTTTTTGACGCGGAAGGATTGTCACGTCACCAATTTAACAGAGTTTTTGGACTGAAAGTTAACGGATGGACCTATTGGTCAAAAATTGAGAGATTAGGAAGTAAACGTGTGAAATTAAAAAGGGAGTGACTGAATTGTTTTTTCCCTGAAGGTTGAGGAAGTAAACAATATTTAACCCATAAAATAATTTACTTTTTATATAAGTACTATATACCATAGGACGATAAAGATCAAAACGACTGAAGTGATAATTTGATAAGAACTCATGTATTTTATCATGTTACATATATATGTTTCGAAATGACTATAAATATAAATTAACTATAAAAATGACAAATGTAGGATTATCTGTAAACTAATACAAACAACGATCTATGTTAGTCCACAAAGCCCGCGGTAAAATCAGTGACAAAAGTAAATTTCTACCGACTAAAGTTATCGAAAAACATTTGGTTGCCGTATTAGAGGAAAAAAAAAAATGAGGAGTTGACTATTTAAATTAATAATGCAAATGAGAATGGTCGATCTCATACATAGGAATTGATTGATCGAAAAGCTAAATAGCTAACTAGCTAACAGAAAATTGATTGCAGAATTGATAAACATGCATGTGCCTCAGTGCCTAGTTCCAAGATGGTGGGGAACATAAGGCCAAACGCCCTCTTGCTAATCACATGATTGTTAAATTGTTTGCAGCAAATCTCCATAATACACATTTCCACACAATAAGATAATATTCTGCTTTTATAAGCAACCATTATAATGATACACTGATACCCTTTTCCAGATTATGCAAAAATTCGCTACTGTAGACGGCTAGATTCCATGTTATCTCCATACCCTAAAAACTAAATCGAAACCTTAAGTACTTCAAACCAGTTATACTCAATCGACTGTATTAGTCCAATCTTAAGTACTTTCTTTTCAACGCGGTTTAAGTACTACGTCATCTTTTTTTGTTCTTATTTAATGAAAAATAATTTGCGCTTTAATTTGAGCATCACAAAAATAAAAAGCCTTTCAATCAATACAAAAAATAAACGAGTTTACCATTTTATATATATTTTTCAACCTTTTGGTTTTTTTTTTTTCAAATAGAAGTGTTTGATTATACATATATACACTACGAATCAACGATGTTAGAATAAGAAGTATTCAAACCAGCAGAGAGGTTAAAGGGAGACATCAAGCTTAAGATTCATGATCGATGCATTTGTGGCAAGACATGGGTGCATGGCCTTGGTTTTTGGAGTTGTCCACAATCAACATGCTTCTCTAACGAAAACAACGCAACATTACCAGTTGTATATCTATCAGCATCTGTATCGCAATCAAATAATGAGCATGCATGTTCTGGAAAATCTACGCGAAGAAAACACAAACAATTCTAGTATTCAATAAATTTCAGGGTTCCAATCATATTGTGCTCGCTAATGATTGACTTGATTATAATGATTTTTGATCTGCTAGCTGCGCGCAAATACTCACACATATATATATCATTTACTAAAAGCATTTTTAGCAAACTCTCTATTTTGACTCCTTAGCTATTTTGAAGAGGATGTTTAACTTTTTATCTATTTTAGCAGCTGCACCAGACTCCTAAGTGGATCTCCATTATAACTTTTAGCTATCCCGCTGCTATAGAGAGCGAGATGAGACTCTCTATAATTTAAACAATTCCTTTTAAGTTATTTTATGTAATTTAAAAATATATTTAAACTATTTAATCTTATTTAAAAAATTATATAAATTCAAAACTAGCTAAAATAGATAGCACTAATGCAGATGTATTTCTAAAGTGACTAGCCAAAATGACATTTTAGCTATTTTAGCTAAAATTTGACTATAAAATGGCTAACATTGCTAAAAATGCTCTAACTCATGACCAGAGTCAATTTTAATTAGAGTTTATATAACAATCTGAACCAACCAAACTGTAAAAGTACTATATATAACTATTCATATATATATGAAATGGATGCTAGCTAGCTCAGAGGTCACTACAGTAGTACAGTACTCGATCACCACCAGTTGTAATCACCATCGATCAGTACTAGTATACATCATCGATTAAATGAAAAGATAGAGGTCATTATCATATTCAATAACCTGGATCGGTATTGTTTTCTTTATAAAAGCAATGTTAATTGGTAAAATGACATCCATGACGTTAATTTGCTAGTTTCCTTGTTTTAATGAAAGAATAACGATCTTTTTCAGCTTTTGTTCCCCATCAAATTGTTTATCCGAAGGCAAAATGAGTCTAAAATATTGGTCCAACTTTTTTATTTTTTTTCCGTTCAAGATCTCATACTCAAATACGAACCTAGACGCCTTTTCATGAAAAATCTCACTTTCCCATAAACTGCAAACCAATTAACATCACCATCGATAAATATATATTCACGGTTTCAAACTATAATCACAGTTCCACGTATACTTTAATCAATTAGTTAGATCCGTGACACGTATAAACTCTCCCATAAGAGAAAAGTGATGAAAATCACTTCCACCCAACATTTGCTTTTCCCATGTATCTAATCAAAGATCATGGGTAATCTCTATATGTCTAATAGCTCTCCAACCAAAACAAAATACCATAAAATGAAGATTCTCAGCAAGTTTAATCCAACATGCATCCAGACATATTAACCGTACTTCTTTAGATAGATTCATTGTCATGATGGAGTTTCTCTTAATTAAATAAATTAATAAATCACTTATTATTACTGTCAAATAATTAATCAGAGACTTACTTTAATGGGAATTAGTCTATCAATACTAAAGAACAATATATTGATAGATAAATGTATCATAAAAGTATTAATGAAATCAAGCTAGCTAGAAACCCTAATTATATTATACCATGGATTTTGGTGAGACGTAGCATCAAACTACTTGACGTTTTGTGAAAAAAATGCAGTGGTGTGACTTAGTTTGACAAACTGTCCACTATTACACTAAGTTGATGATTGATCGAAAGTGATCCGATATGTACGTACATATGGGTACAAAACAAGCACATATGTATGAACTAACTATGTTACGATTGTCACTCTCTAAATCATCGTCGTTTGGCTAAACCATTACCAATGAAATAGAAAAAGGAGATATACAGATTGATGGGAAGAGGCGACGTTCATACATAGTAATAGTGGTAGGTTCATGCACTTAATTTGGAGTTTGGACCACATTCAAAGTGTGACATCCAAGCTATAGCTATACAAACCCTACAAACTAACCACTGGATGATGCATTAATGTGTAATTTCTTCCTTTAGTTTTTTTATTTGTAAATCAGCTATTGTACAGTACTAATATCTTAAAATTATGTTAAAAAATAAAATTAAAATAAAAGGTACATCAGAAACATGATCGAAGTGATCACCCAATTTGTGCCCTACAATACCTACATTCACGACCTTTCTAATTCAAGACGTTATGACATGTTTATAGAGTTAAGAGTGACTCTACTAAAGTGAATAAGTGAAAACAATCGCACTCATTTGTAATTCTATTAAGGACATAGGTGTTACCCACTTCCGCTCTTGCTTTCAAACATATATATATGGGCCTTATTTCATAGCCCATTTTTCATGGTGACCTGGCCCATTTTATGAGCGTTAGAGCGCATTTTGCATTATGCAGAGCAGTTTGCCCTCCTCTCTCTGCACTCTGCAGCATCCCTTTCTTCATGTCTCGCTAGAAATATATATCCTTACATCCTTGCATCAACATGCAAGCCCAACAAAAGAAATTGACAAGAAGACTTAGAAAGAGAGAGCAAGAAATCTTACCAAGTACTCGACGATGCCATGTATTCTACTCACGATCTGTTCTTGAACGAAGGAAAAGAAGGAGATCGAAGAATAATTAAGAGTGGCATGACATTTGATCATCTCAAGAATTAATCATACAAGCAAGAACTGGGTGTTCTTATATAGAGCTAGATTTCGTAGAAAACGCACAACCTCAATATTGGAAGATACTTGTGTCTAAGCCAACTTTTTACTGCTATTATTGCACTCGCCAGCGATATGCTCACTAGTACTTTTACAGATACCTACTAAAGTTGATCCAATTCAAAGAACTAGCTAGGTAGATCAAACATGCTAGATCTGCCTAACCAAAGTCGATCGTACTCGATCTTTCGTTAGAATTTACAACCAAGGCAGAAGGGATGGTGGAGCAAGATAAAATAATTTAAGCAAAAAAAAACCAGCAAAATGAATGGAGGTGCGGGGAATCGAACCCCGTGCCTCTCGCATGCGAAGCGAGCGCTCTACCATATGAGCTACACCCCCAATCAATGGTAGCCTACTGATTCAATTATAATTAACAAATTATCTACAGTTTTATTGCAACTAAGGGTCCTCTTTCTTGGGCTAAGTTTCATAACTCATCACTATCACGTCTGAAAGTCGATGTCTTGGTTAGAAAGACTGTGTCTGGTTCGATCAGGCAAAGACAGAGTTTCTATCAGAAAATGGAAGGGTTCCCCTCAGATTCTGTTATTCCGGTCTTCATAGAAGTTTCCCAATAAGGAAACCAAGCTAGTCCCACTACTAATCTAGCTAACTCCGGAGTCCGGACTATAGAATTTTTAGTTGAATCACCACCTTCACCTATTTCAAACCTAACAGTCTCTGATCGACCCAAGCTCTAAATTTCCCAACCTTCTACTTTCCCCAGTATCCCCACATATGAAACCATCACCTGACCAAAGCCATGTATATAAAAACAAGAAAACACCCAGATGGAGAACACAAGCAGCTTGCTACTGAACTTTGAGGCAGAGATGGAAGATCAGCAACCAAGTCTAAGCCCGGCAGCGCGTCTGTTTCACTCACCAAAGTTCATCTGCTATATTGTCATAAGAATGGGGTGCAGCATCAGGATCAATCCTGAAGTAATCAGCGCCGGCTTGAAGGAAACCTTGTATAAGCATCCTCACTTCTCTAGCAAAATGGTAAACATAAAATACTTCTATTTCAGTTTCTTTTGTGATCAAATGTGCCTTTAGTACATTGCTCTATACATGTTCTTTGTTTATGCCTTTGACATTAACATTTCAAGAAGTACAAATGTACAATATATAGTTTGGGAAATATAGCTGTTTAGCTTAATTTATAGAATCTTGTTAGTAGGTGAACGTGGATAGCATATATGTTACGTAAAAGAATGAGATGGAACCGTGAGGTGATCATAGCGGTGAGAAAAAGTGTCTTTTTCCGGGAAATGATAGAAACCGAATCTAAACACCGTCGGAGGCCAAAAAAGCAATTAGCAAAGCAATAGGAGAGTGTAGGGAAAAAAACAGTCCCAATTTTATTAGCCAATCAGAGTTGGTTCAGTTGGCAAGGGCGGACTTGAGATGTAAACTCACACAAGTTCGATCCCCGCTACCAGCAATCTCTAATTTGGTGGGCAATCTAGAAAATATCTTGCATAATTCCATACCAATGGGCTGGGCTGGGACACTGGCCAGTTTCGTAAGTCCTGTTGGGTTAAGGTCGTAGGTTTGCCCTGACCCTGCTAGTGTAGGGAAGCCTCCCTCTTACCTGAACTTTTATGTACCAAAAAAAAAAAAAAAAAAGAGATGGAACCGGGTTTCTATTAGCCTATTAGGCAATGCCATTCAGAATCGTTGTGTGAAGAAGGTGGTGATTTGTCAAAATATATGTGTGTGTGTGTGTGTATATATATATATTTAGACTAGGGTATCTGAGTCTTTGACCCGACTAATCCCTAGCCCCCCCCCCCCAAACATTTGGGGAACTGGAAACTCTAGCAATTGCTAGGTGGCATGGGTACCTTTGGAGAGGGTCGAACCCCAGACCACTTGGGAGCAAACCAAGGGCCTGACCGCTAGGCCAACAACTCTTTGGTTCTAGTGAAAATGTATATGAAGCTTTGGATTTCCATTATTTCAGTAGAATCTTAGGTAGAACCTAATATTTTCCCAACAAGGAAAGCAAGGTGGTACTACTGCTACTAACTTCCAATTTTTATCAGTTCCCCAGAACCCCACATTTTAAACGTCTCATGGTTGAAGCCATGGATGTAAAGAGAAGAAAAGATGGAAAATACAAGAGACCTACATGTAATCCAAAACACAAAATTGGAGAATGTCATGATGAATACTTATTCTCTAATGAAGATCCAAAGCCTAATTCTAAGCTCGACAGCAGTTTGTTTCATTCACCGAAATTCAGCTGTTACATTGTTTTAACAATAGGCAGCAAGACAAGAATCAATCTGGAAGTTGTTAAAGCCGGCTTGAAGCAAAACTTACCTGATCATCCTTGCTTCTCTAGCATAATGGTCTACAATAGTTGCTTTTCTCTTGCTTGGTTAAATGCGTTTCTTTTTCTTTTTCCTGGATTTGCTTTCTGTGCATGGATCTTAGTTGATGCCATTTCAATGATTTGACTTGATCAGACATCTGTAGGTATAATCTGTAGACTGTAGGTTTTAAGGTACAGAAGATCACTTTTTTAGATTGGAATCTGAACTCTGAAGTACAATCTATAATTTGGGGGACTTATAATTTTTTTTAATCGGTGAAGGATAAAAAATTATGTGGTAAAAAGATATGGATATACAACTTTCAATAAATATGGAGGACCATGTTATTGTTCCAAACATGGATTCAGATATGGAGGATGCAGACCAGTTTGTTAGAGACTACATTTCGCGCCTTACTACAAGCCCTCTTGGCCTTTCCAAGCCACTATGGGAAGTCCATATCCTCAATGTCGACAAAACCTCTGATGCAGAAGCCGTTGCAGTGATTCGGATTCACCACTTGATGGGGGATGGCGCATCCCTCATGTCATGTCTACTAGCTTGTACCAGAAAAACATTGGACCCGGATGCATTGCCTAGTGTTCCAACCAAGAGGAAACATGAGGGTGGTTCTTCAAGTGATTCGAGCGTATTCTGGTGGTTGTTGATGGCTATTTGGTTAGCAGTAACATTGATAGGAAACACTCTTGTTGATCTTGGGCTGTTTGTTGCCACAATTCTGGTTTTGAAAGACACCAAGACTCCTATTAAAGGTCCACCTGGGGTTGAGCTTACTGCCAAGCGGTTCTTGCATCGAACGGTTAGTTTGGATCACATCAAGCAAGTGAAGAATGCTATGAAACATGGTATGTTAGTCGCACATACATATTTCCTTATAGTTTTAGTATTCAATGGATCTACCAAACTGGGTTCAAATTCATAATGATGGATAAATATGCAAGTAGATGTCAAGACCTATTTTGGGTGAAAATGAATAACCTACCGCTGTTTGGCTGACTCTCTACTCTCTATGCTCATAAAAGATATTAACAAAGACGTT
The DNA here is from genome assembly GCF_958449725.1 of Rosa rugosa. Taxonomy (NCBI): domain Eukaryota; kingdom Viridiplantae; phylum Streptophyta; class Magnoliopsida; order Rosales; family Rosaceae; genus Rosa; species Rosa rugosa. The sequence goes on from NC_084825.1 coordinate 52,888,091, forward strand.
GGGGTTGATCTAAGCATGGTTTCAACTTCAGAAGTAACTGAAACCATAACAATTGGTCATGCCATTATAAAGTACGTAGTTGAGGAGAGCCATCTACTCATGGGATTGTTTCAAACATCTGACAAGACTCATATTTAGTTGCTGTTTAAATTTTACCAGACCATGAATCTTGTATTGGGAGTCACAGAAGCGGGTCTATCGCAATATTTGAACTGCAGATATGGTAAGATCTCTTGGTCTAATTCAGCAGATTATATCAGTGTTCTATAACTATTAGCTGAGTCACCAGTACCATATTTTCTCTCTCTTTTCACTTGGAAAACGACTTGGAAATTTTCAGAGAAAGTTCCAACTCCCAACTCCTATAGTATCTTTTTGTATGATCTACTATTCAAATCGGCGAGCATGACTTCTACAACCATAACACAGATTTATCATCTTATCACTTAAGTTAGACTGTAGCTTCTCCTGATCCTTTTTCCACTGGCTCTTAAAATTCGTTGATACCCGAGGAAAAACTTGCCAATACCTCAAAATACTCATTAGTATCTAATAACACAATTTTGTGTTTATATAGCAGCAGTGAAACTGAGAATGATGAGGAAGTAAAGAAGTGAAAGCTGACCTATGAATCAGAGACGAAGGAAGAAGAAGATGAGAGAAAGGGACTATGGGAGAGAGAGAAATCGTGAAAAATGAGAGGACTGCATTGTTACTGAGCTGGTTACAAATTACAATTTTACATGGGCTTATACATCAGCTTTTCTACGACCAAAATTACCAAAATACTCTAATATGCTCCTAACATCCCCCCTCGATCAACCACAGGCTTTGGCTACAAGCATATGGTTGGAGCAAATGTGAAAAGTAAAACGCCATAACCAAATGATGGAACTGGTGCCTCTTCTTCAGAACAAGGACGGGTAATTAACTCCAAAATCAAGGGCACAGTAAATACTCAGAACATAGCATGCCTCTTTTGATCAGAAAATACTATTCTTGGCAGTGGCGGATCCAGAATCCAAAACCTGTCTAGGCTAATTAGACAATCAGTTAAATTAGACTAATTTCTCTATAGATTTTTTTTGGTACAATGACAACAGCTCACAGCTTTCTGTACAAAATTGAATGTATAGAAGTGCATGGGTATATACTCACAGCTTCAAGCCAATGCAATATATCATGAAAGATATGAACCTAAACAGGATAATTCCAAAAGTTGTGCTAACCTTGAAAGTTGAAATCCAGATATGGGAATGTATAAAGCAGCAAGAACAACGAAGACCCAGAACACAAAAGGTCAAGTCCTGTAATCAAAATCCACCACTGCCCAGAATCTAACAATGAAACAATTAAACAAACAAAAGCAACTCTAATTGCCCCTCCACTCTAGCTAGGCAGGAACAAAGTCGAAGATTTGGAACTTTTGGGCGTTCATCGCATTACACCCCCCACAAAAACCCAAAGAATCAAAAACGGAAACCCACCACCTCGGCACCTCCACTCTCCCAGATTGAAATTCCACGGTTGTTGGTTCTGATGGAATTTCAAAATTAATTGAAAAAAAACAGAAATTGAAAATGGTGAGAGAGAGAAAGAGAGAGAGAGGTGAGGAGGATGATGATGATATGTGAAGATGGCCTGCGGTTTGAAATTTCAGAAATTTGGGGAGTGTGGTTTATCACAAAGGGTTTGGGGGGTTGTGGGTTCAAGTCGAGTAGCTCCAGTCTCCAGATAGGTTTTTTTTTTTTTTTTTTTTATTTATCTCCTTTGGGTATGGGCTGAAAGGAAATATACATATACTTAGAGGTTTTTGGGCCAAATTCTTGTCTAGGCTGCAGCCTAGATAGCCCACCATTTGGTTCCGCCCCTAATTCTTGGAGTGACATCAGGCGCCTCAGAGCAACTACTTGCTTGAAAGAAATCTTGAAGACTCAGGAACCAATTAGAAAACCAACTTCACCCTAATCAATAGAGAAATTACAGAGCCAAGATCATATCCCTTTAATGAGATGACAAAAGAAAGATTATGAGCTACTTGTACTCATAAGCTTCTATCAAAGTAGAGTGTAGCTCCCACCCATGCCAGGGTGCAATATCGGCCTTGATCTTAATTGTAAACAATAACCCTTTGAATCAGTTCAGTTTCTGATTAGTACACATCTATCATGTATAATAAAGGATGCAATCCTTGTAAGTTGTAAACATCCCTTGCACAATGCGTAGATGAAAGTTCGTTAATTCAATGAGTCACCCTTCAATCTTGATAATGCAACGAATTTCTCAGATATCTGAGATGCCAAGATCTTTTCACCAAGGACAGCAGCAGTTCATTGCACAGAGGAAAACAAGGCCAGCGACTGCCTCTGACATTCCAAGAATTATCTTCTTCCTTGACATTGTCCACAAGGCCTTCCCTCAAGCCATGGCCAACAAAACTTCTGCCAGTAACAATTTCATTTTCACCACCAGTGTTTCCAGTAGCTCCATTGTTTCTCAGTGGATAAAATCTTGTCATCTGCTCTACCTCCATAACTCCTCAAACCATATCCAACACCAAAATCATATCCAAAACCATCCCTTCCAATCTGTCGCCCTTTATCTTTATTTATTTATTTATTATTATCTCTTACGCTATTTGATAATTAGGAATCTCATCTTTCATCTGCGATTCAAAATTTCAAAATCAGATCACTGTTCAACAATGAAAATTGTAAGGAGTGTTGTATGTGATAACCATGGCAGACAAGATGACCTAGGGTTTTGCAGAAGAAAGAGAAAGATGAAGAAGAAGAAGGTGCAGAGAGTCTTTGAGAGAAAAGTTACTAACAGAATTTGTTAATTTGTTGAAGCATTCGTTACAACCAAGCAAAGAGATCGTACAACTATTTATACAACATGAGCTGATAGAAACATTAGCTAACTAATCATGCTAATTAACTAGACTAACTAATTAGAGCAAGAATTAACTAGCTAATTAACTAACAAAATGTTCAGCTGCCATCAGCTGCCACGTGTCCTCCTCAATCACTTAACATCCCTCCTCAAGCTCAGTTAGGGTAACTAGCCTGAGATTGATGCAGTGAGTGCGAAAGAGAGGAGAAGATAACCCTTTTGTCAATATGTCTGCAGTTTGGTCAGTTGTAGGGACATATTCAAGGCAGAGATCATTTTGCTGAACACGTTCACGAACAAAGTGAAAATCATTATCCAAGTGTTTGATCTTAGAGTGAAACATTGGATTGGAGGCAAGAGCTAATGCAGACAAGTTATCACATTTTAGAAAAGGAGCTATAGGAATATAAATCTTCAGGTCACAAAGAAGATGACGAATCCAACTTACTTCAGCTGCAGTATTAGCTAGACTTCGATATTCAGCTTCAGTGGAACTCCGGGACACAGTGCCTTGTTTCTTTGATTGCCAGGAGATTGGGCACATGCCAAGATAAACGACAAAGCCAGTGGTTGATCGTCGTTGAATGACCTCACCTGCCCAATCGGCATCACAGAATGCCTTGAGATGTACTGCATTAGATAGAGCATGAGCTGAGCTATAAAACAATCCTTTATGAGTAGTACCATGAAGATATCTGAGTATCCTTTTTACTGCACTGAAGTGATGGCCTAAACGTTGGTGCCAAACAGGAAAAGATGGAGCTGATCCAATCAAAGCAGTATGAGACAGTTGATTTATTGCTGAAAGTTGTGGTGTCTTGAAGAGAAACAATCCTTCTTCACTGCTCTTTCCTTGATAGAGAATTGTTTTTGTTTCCTTGTCCTGCACAACAATATTACTCTCATCAAGCTAGACTAGGAACATGCAGAACTTGATTTAGTTTTAAGACATGATCTGCAGGTTTAATATAGCAAGCACCAGTATGAGCCACATTCAAACCTGCACCATTCCCAATAGTGATCTTGTTGTCTGCAGTATATGGTTGTGCAATAGTCAAGTTTCTCATATCAGAAGTCATGTGATGAGTGGCACCAGAATCTCCTATCCACACTTCAGTGTTGCTTGAAGAACCAGCAGTACCAGAAGTTGAGGCTCCATGACTTGGATGAAAACCACCAGGAAAATGAGATGAGGAAGCATCATTTGACACCAAGTATCCCATTTAAGGCTGCTGAGGAACTCCACTGTGGTTTCCACTATTCTGTGCAATCAGTGCAGCAAGAGATGCAGGAGGTTCAGAACCTTGATATGCAAAGTTAGTCCTGTGAGAACAGTTCAAAGCAACATGACCCTTTAGACCACAAATCTGGCAAGTAGGAATAGACAATGATGGATGTCCAGCAGGAACATCAGTTCTATAAAAACAGTTAGCAGCAGTGTGGCCTTTCTTTGAGCATATTTGATATTCAGGAGATGGTCCACTGTTGAGGCTTGAAGCTTGAGTGCCTTGTTGAGGTTTGTAATCAGGATTCTGATAACATGTACTAGTGAGATGCCCATGTTTTCCACAAATTTGACATTTATGGACCTTGAAGCATGTATCCACAATATGTCCCTTCTTTCCACACACTTGACACTCAACACCAACTCCACTGTTTCTTCCATCCTTCATTTTGCCACCATTTCTATTGTTCCAAGAGCTGTTTTCTTGTCCTGCATTTCTTGGTTCTTCTCTACGAGCTATCATAGCACTCATGGTAGGGTTAAGAGAAAAACTTCCTTCAATGCGTCTTTCTGCTGCAAGCAACTGTGATCTTAAATCACGAAGTGTGATCTGTGTTTCTCTGCTTTCAATAATTGTCCTTACAATAGATTATTCCTCAGGAAGACCATTCAAGATCACAATGATAATATCCTCTTCTGGGACACTTACTCCAACAGACAGGAGTTGATCACGAGAATTTTTTTACTTTCTGCAGATATTTTTCAATAGACTCACCACCTTTTCTCATGGTTTGTAACTCAGTCTTGAGTTGCATAATGCTCACTCTTGAGGCAGCAGAAAAACGTTCTTGAAGAGCAAGCCAGGCCTGTCCTCGATGTTTTGCAACCAATGATCACATCTACAATATCCTCATCCAAAGTAACCATAAGCAAACTCATGAGAGCCATATCAGTTTGTTTCCAAGCTTTATAAGCAGCTGTTTCTTCACTAGTGACTTCTCCTTCAGTAGTGAGCACATAGCGAGGAGGAGTTATCTCTGTACCATCATAATAACCAAAGAGTCCATTTCCAGCAAGAGTTGACTGAAACTGGAAACTCTACTTGATAAAATTTCTTTCACCAAGTCGAATGGTAATGACACTCAATAATGAGTGTACATCAGCATGAGTGAGCCCAGAGGTTCTTTGAGACGCCATGACCATGACTACACTTTGAGTAAACTCACTTCTTCCAAAGAAAATTGTGAACAGTGATTAGCACAATGAATCTTCTACAAACAGTATCAAGATTTCTCTTAAACGATTATGCTCACAACTATGCTCAGAGTTTGTTCATACTGATAAAGATCAACACTTCACAACTTCTACAAACAGTATCAAGATTTCTCTTAAATGATTATGCTCACAACTATGCTCAGAGTTTGTTCATACTGATAAAGATCAACACTTCACAAGCCAATTTTACTCAAATCTTTACTTTATCATACTCTAATTTTGTTTTGCACATCTAATCACAACTCACAGTTCAATCGATATAATTTTTGCTCAAGAAATGATGTTTGCTCCAGTAAACAGCTAGTTCATATTTTGTGGCTCAAGAATATAGGTCAAGAACACAGATCTGACAAATTTTGAGGCGAAAACAAGTGCGATTCACCTGAAGATTCAATCGAACACTTAAGTTGCAGAGACTTAGGTCTTCACGAAGCACAGTACTTGATCCAAGCTCCGATGACATCCAAAGACTTCAATTGATGCAAGAACAACCAAAACAACTAGATCTGAGAGTAAGAAATGAACATAGTATATCCTTTCTTGACTAAGAGATGCGGAAGCAAGGTTCACAGGTCCGGGATCTATGGATGCTCTGATACCATGATAACCATGGCAGACAAGATGACCTAGGGTTTTGCAGAAGAAAGAGAAAGATGAAGAAGAAGAAGGTGCAGAGAGTATTTGAGAGAAAAGTTACTAACAGAATTTGTTAATTTGTTGAAGCATTCGTTACAACCAAGCAAAGAGATCGTACAGCTATTTATACAACATGAGCTGATAGAAACATTAGCTAACTAATCATGCTAATTAACTAGACTAACTAATTAGAGCAAGAATTAACTAGCTAATTAACTAACAAAATGTTCAGCTGCATGCCATCAGCTGCCACGTGTCCTCCTCAATCACTTAACAGTATGAAACTTGTCAAGTTGTCAGCTTAGTTATTGGGTAAACTCAGCCAGCTCTATCAAGAACAAAGAGGTTGAAATCTATTTTTTGACTAGAACCAAAGAAGCTAGAGTACTTTTGGGTGTAGTCATGCCTAATTTCCTCTATATGATTTGGTAAATGTACTGGAAAAAAGCAGAAATCTGTAGCTGGACGACTCTAAATCTTCTTCAACTTCATTCAATTCTTCTTCTTCTTCAAACCTATACAACTAATTCATATACTTCTTCAAAATTCAACCAATTCATCATCTTAAAAAATTCAATTCTTCTACTCGTTCAAAATCCAATAATTCTTCTTCAAAAAAATGATATACTTCTTCTTTCAACATTCAATCAATTCTTCTTCTTCAAATATATGCATCTAATTCTTCTTGAAAATAGCAAAATTCTTCTTCTTCTTCAAAATTCAACTAATTCAACTATACTTTCAAACTGACGGATGAAAACTGGATACAACAACCGAGGACAGAGCTTCCATGACGGACAATAGCTCAAGAGCAGAAAAAGAGAGAGGTGCCAATCGGAAATAAATTACCAAACTCTCTGTGATCGTACAAAACCATGGAGATGAATGAGTCCACATACAAATTCCGATGGAGGCTGCGATGATTATATTGCAGAGGTTCCGATGCGAGTTGAGGCGCTGGAGTAGGCGAAGACGTTTTGCATTCTCGGTTTGAGTTTCACTCCAGAAGTACTGATGAAATCGTATTGTGACATAACGGAGAAGCTCTCTCCGATCAGAGAGAAATAGTATCCGCCTTAGAGCAAATATTTTCGTTAATTTTCGACCAGTTGTTGATCGATGTATAGTGGCCCTCCTCAATCCTCATGCTGTGTTTTTAATTTAACCACTGTCTCTGACTCTCTGTACAGATTATGCAAATGGTTCTTCTCCAGTGTTCTCTTATTACATATACGACAGGAACTGGCCGATATGATGGCTAAGAAGTCCAAGACCAAGTGAGGTAATAAGCTTAGATATGTCCTACTCCCATTCACCATTGCAAAATTCCCGGTAGGGCTTGAGCCCTACCTATTATTGCTTTGGATCCGCCCTTGGACAAACCCCTCTAATACCTTTGGAGAGTTTTCATCTCAACCTTCAGGTCTTTTTCACATGCTAATACTTTGATTCCGAAAGGCAAAGGAGGAAAAAGAAAGGAGAAGGAGAAAAAAGACGATAGAGGGGAATCAGGGGATAGATAGAATTCAGTTCGGATTTTAGGGTTTTTTTTTTTTGAGAAATTTTAAATAATCACTTAATACACATCCCTATTATTTTATATTTCAAATTAGATTTTGTAGGTAGGTTAAATGACCAAAACAGACATCTATGCATTAGAAGAAGAAAAAAATAGTCATATTTTCCTTATATTATTCTATTTATGTATAAATAGTTAGATAAACACATCAAATTTCTATACATGACCTCCTAATTTAATACAAGAAAATCTAATTTAATTTTTTCTTAAATAAATTGTAATTAAATGAGGTTAGAAACCATAATATTTAGAATCAAAATCAATGGCATTAAATGTTTTTAAAACATATCGCTTTACTCCAATTTTTTTTGTTAATTTTCTTTTTTGTTCTAAGAGTTATGATTAATCAATTTATTTTCTAATATAAAACATCACAGGTGAATTTTTTTTGTAATTAGTAATTTATTTGGTCTCTCTAATGACACATTTTTAGTTCCGCCACTGTGGAGAAAATACTGATATAGTTTTGGTTGAATGTTCAACTCATAATTCTTGATTAACATGGTGTTTGGTGGATGAGAGCTCAAATAACACAAATCCTATTTATATGCATCTATTTAAAGGGAACAATAATAAATCTTTATGGATTTCTCAATAACTAACACAAGTAATCAATATGGTCATTTACAAAATGTCATTTACAATTTGTATAGAAATGGAAGCGTGATCTTTGGTGTCAAAAGCTTCACCAAAAATTGCAATGCCAAAACTGCCCATGTCAGAAACAAAAGTTAATTAAATAAATGGGAAAATTTCGCAAACAGTACACCAAGTAAAGACCACTAATAATTCTTATACATAAAGTTCCAAACCAAACATTTTGGTACACTGTATCTCAAACTCGACCCACTATGCACTCAGTTTTTTTTTTTAATAATTTTTTTTTCTGTTATTTTTTTTCCTTCATTTTTTCTGTTATTTTTTTCTATTATTTTTTTCCTTCTTTTTTTTTCTGTTATTTTTTTTTCCTTCGTTTTTTCTGTTATTTTTTTCTATTATTTTTTTTCCTTCGTTTTTATCTCTTTCTTCTTCCTTCTTCCGGGCTCACTCCCTCGCTTCCAACGCCGCCTTCCTCACCTCCACGCTCACTCCCTCGCTTCCAATGCCGCCCTTGCCCTCCAATTGGTGAGATTTATGGTCCTACAGCTTATATTTGTAACTCAGCAAATATTTAGTCATGTGAAAAGAAAGAAAGAGATAAAAACGAAGGGAAAAAAAAAGAAGGGAAAAAAAATAACAGAAAAAATTAGAAAAAAAAATAATAGAAAAAAATAACAGAAAAAATGAAGGAAAAAAAATAATAGAAAAAAATAACAGAAAAAATGAAGGAAAAAAAATAATAGAAAAAAATAACAGATAAAACGAAGGAAAAAAAATAACAGAAAAAAAAATAATAGAAAAAAAGAAGGAAAAAAAATAACAGAGAAAAAAATAACAGAAAAAATGGAGGAAAAAAAAATAACAGAAAAAACGAAGAAAAAAAATAACAGAAAAAACGAAGGAAAAAAAAATAACAGAAAAAAAAAATTATTAAAAAAAAAAAGAACTGAGGGCATAATGGATATTTTGGTGTCAAAAATTGACGTCGTGTACTGATAGTGGGTCGAGTTTCAGATTTCGTGTACCGAAATGTTTGGTTTGGAACTTTATGTATAAGAATTATTAGTGGCCTTTACTTGGTGTACTGTTTGCGAAATTTTCCCTAAATAAATTTATCTAGAAGGGTTAGCATTGTAAAATACAAAAAAGAAAACAAAAAAAATTGTCCTTATTTGTAAGATTTAATCTCTACTATTAGAAATGGAAGCGTGATCTTTGGTGTCAAAAGCTTCACCAAAAATTGCAATGCCAAAACTGCCCATGTCAGAAACAAAAGTTAATTAAATAAATTTATCTAGAAGGGTTAGCATTGTAAAATACAAAAAAAGAAAACAAAAAAGTATAAATACAAAAAATAGGAACGTGGGACTCCAAACTAATACGCCGTAGAATACAATTCGGGTAGAAAACGCACGATCTCTACAGGAACGAAAAACTGCTAAGGCGCACGACCTGAAAAGGAACGATATCATGACGACGTGGGAGGTATCCGTTAGTACAACAGGGAAGCGCAGGCCAGAGGGAAGAATAACGAAATCAAACGACAAAAGATACAAAAGAAAAATATCGATTAGAATCAGTAGTTTGCTGATTTTCCCTAATAGGTGAACCTAGCAGGTAAATTTACATTGGGTTGCTTTTGTTTTTTGTAAATGTACAGTTCTATTTACATTGGATTCTGTTGATATTGTTTACTTAGGAGACTATTGAGAAGTTTGTGATCGTTGGATAGTTTTGGTTTCACAAATAAGGGAACAAGAAGAAGAATAGGACCACAGAAGCAGGTATGTGTATAAGAGGCGTAATTGTTACTCTCCTCGGTACTAATAAAGAAGCAGGTATGTAATTTTTTTTAACCACTTCGGCTCATATAGGTAATCTGGGTTATCCCTTTATGCAGTCTCATGTGTTTCAATCGATGTCTCTCAATGGTTCTCTCTCCCCATGCATTCAATTTCAAATTTAACCAAAATGAGGCTGTAATTTCAGGTACTCAACCTCTCCTTCATATCTGGATTTTTTTATGATCTCTGTCGATCTTCTTCTTTTTTCTCCTACTATGAGAGAGAGAGAGAGAGAGAGAGAGAGAGAGTATGACTAAAATGGCCAGTACTGACTGGCACGTTGTTTAGAAGTGAGATTATTGACTCTGCTATATTTTCTTTTTGTTTCTCTTACCACTAATTTTGTTGAATGCATTGATGGATTTTGACCCATTATCAATGAATTAGTTTTTTTGGCAAAGATTATCAATGAATTAGTTAAAGTCTCGAATAAGAGATTTTTTTTTTTTTTTTGTTCGTGAAAATCTTGCAGAATTTGATTGCAGTATATGGTGGCAGGATGGTTGCACTTCGCATTGTCCCGCTTCCATGAGTGCAGTTAAGGAAAGAGTGACAACTTGAGGTATTTTTTTTCACAAGATGATTTCTATGTTTTTACCATTTTTACTTTCAGGTTTACTATTGTAACTGTTTCCTTTGAATGATAGTGATTTTGTGAATGAGCCAAGGTGATTGTTTCGTCAGATACCAAAACCAATGGCACTAATTTTGCTTTAAACTCATCTGTAAATACCTGAATCCTAATATGGGAATTTAATGGTCTATTTGTCTGTTAGTTTAAGAATTCTGACTTTCCCCTTTCAAAAAAAAAAAAAAGAATTCCGACTTTAATTATTTCCCCATAAATCTCTCTCTTAATGAATATTATGTATTTTGTATGGTTCTTTTATATGATCTGTGACTTCGGTTGTGTTGTTTTATAGATAGGGACACGATATGTCCTGATGCAATTTTGGATACTGAATCCTTCATGAAGTAAGTTTATTCTCTTTGTTACTCCCATTAGGTGTGGCAAAGTCATAGACCTAACCGCACCTTCAAATGAATATTGGCACCTAGCTAGGGGGATTATCATCTAGACCTTGGATAGGAACACTAACATATGTTACTCGGTTCATATCACCTTCAAATGATGAATTTTGTTTTGTATCTCCTCCAGTTTGATTCATTTATGTGATCAAACAACAATAATTTCAGTTACTTGGATCACCTACAATTTCCGAATGTTGATTCGTTTAAATAGTTTGGACTGTCTCCACTTCTCCTGTGATCGTTTGTTCTCCAGGTTTAAACCGCATCGGTATCAAATTTGAATCTCTTTGAATCTGTGCTTTTAGTTTTCACTTCACCTATAAAATTTCAAATATGTTTTGTTTTCTCTTAAATCTGCAATAATCCATTTCCTATTTTTTTATACAGAAAATCTAAAAATTTCCAAGTCAGTGACCTCTGGTACTCAAGATGGTAAGTATTTGTTCCAATAATTTTGTATGCAGATGCTTCTGTTCTTTGTAATCCTATATGGTCATACTTGAATGGATTCTCTTCAGATGCTTTTACTTCTATTTTTCCTCATTTGTCAGCCAATTTGTGACCTGTTCTTTTTTTTTTTCTTTTTTTTTGTCTTCCTTCTTTTCTTACATGTGAGCTGTTGAACTTAGCAATCTTTGTGACATAAATATAACTTAGCATTTCCTGTTTTTGGCTTCTTTTGCAATTAATGTACAATGAAGATATAGTTCGAGGTTTCATGTTCATGGTTACTCCCAATTTTACTCACTCTTTGGGTCTTTACTTTTCTTCATCCCTATTTTGTTTTTGTATGCAGAATGCAGCCTGATTTGAACTTGACATTTGTTCTGAGAAAGAAATAGCAAACGTAGAGGATGAACTTTGTAGAGTTGGACTTCATACATAATTGCTGGCCAGCACCTTCAATCAAACATCAAAACATGAGGTTCAGTGCAATCTGCATAAGTTTTCTGTACATCTTTCATATGCAACTTTTTTGATTTCAACCATGTACATAAATGTTTCATATAAATGCTCAAATTCTCAAATTTAAGGGTCTGTATCAAGATTTTGTTACTTGGGTAGTCTGGTGAGGAATCTACTTTGAGGTCTCTGAGTATAATATTTCTATAATTTAAATACCGCAAAATGTGTCCATTAATTATAAACAAATTAATCTTAAAAGTAATCAATACACGGGTATTATCACAAAGAAGGTAATTTTGATTTCTGATTTGGTTTCTGTACACTTGCAGAAGGTAATTTCGATATCGCAATAAACACCATTTTCAACATGTGTGAGTGCATCTACGTGAGTGTGTGTAAGAGTTAATACAAGCCAAGTATGAGTATATTAAGTTGGCTAAGCAGCAGTATATCAAGCAAATTTTTTTTTATCAAACTCAAGTATCAGTATATAAATTGTAACAAAATTGAACACATGTAGACAATAAAATAAACACTACGCATGCGCGAGCGCAGTCATTCCGCACGCGCAAAGCGCGTGCAGGAAAGCTAGTCCTTATAAAGGGATTACAAGTCAAAATATGTAGTTAAGGGTAAACAAGTAAATTAACTCATGACATGTGGCAAGTGGAGAGCATATTGTCCTTAAGTGTAAACTTTTGTCCTTAAATGTTCCAAAACCAAATGTTGTGGAGTTTTTTGTGTTTTGAAATCCTATCAAGGGGGTATATGTAGTTTGCTATAAAAATAACACCCTGTCACTTTCTTTGTTCACCATACTTACTTATTACACCATACAGTTTAATTTCAATTAGAAACATCGCTGATCTGGAGCCCACATGGTCTTAACACTATGAGCACCACCACAATGCCGCCAATTGTGTAAAAACGGTCCGACCATGGTAACCATCCCAAATCGAACCTATGATAAGCGTCACCCTTCTTGCTATGAGGCGGCCCCTCTTAGGCAGAAGCCCACAAACAAACTGGATCTCCCTAAGCCAACGAGCAAAGCGAGCCAAGCACTACAACCAACAACAAAGAAAGAAGGAGAACCATGCCTTCTAAGTTCCTAGAAGGTGATAAGCAATGTGAGATCGCAGCCACGGGCAACAAGGAAGATGGCAACCCAACAACAACCGTGAAAAAGCACATGTTGCTTAAGAACGAGAGGGTTGAAATCATAGTGCGACTGCTATTACGGTTTGGAGAGCAAAGCACAGAAATATATATATATATATATATATATATATATATTTTTAAAGATATTGTTTTTTTTTCTTTAAATTGTTCTACGACTTTCAGGTTGGTTTTGGGAATGTATAAGATATTTGATTTTCTTTGTGTACCAATACTGCCAATTAATGTAGTTATATTAAAAAATAGATTCACAAAATTTGACAGCAAACAGCAAAGTATGCTAATGAGATCTTGAGAAGAAAAAGAAAAAAAGGATGGTAATGAGAATCAAAGAGTGAAATCCAGGACTTTATTTTTTTGATATCGGATTAGCAAAGACAGGTCGGAAATCATTTGTGGACCAAATTCATTCAAAATCAAATTAATATCAGTCGTCTCTATTTCAAACATAAACGGAGGTATTAAACTGAAATGCAGTTTACAACCAACACCAAGACAGTCAAATTAAAAACCAAATCCCCTATGACAAACCAAACCCACAATGGTCATAATTCCACGTCCTTTCTTAGCCAAAGCCCAAAGGAAACAAAACACCTTCATCAGTCATGAAGGCCCCCAGAGATTTCACAATCCTAGCATGCATATAAAAAAGAAAATGGGGAAAATAAAATGTTGGGGCAGAAATTGAGGAAACTTCAATAATAAATCCCAAAACAGTCCCCAAATTGAAGAAACTTCGACAATAAATCCCAGAACACCTCAATACTGAAACGACATGGAACTAAAAGGATCGAGCATTATAACTGCTCTCTTTCAACTACATTTCAAACTAAACCTGATCAAGAGCAAAACAAAAGGAACAGATAATCATTGCATAGAAAATCAAATGGTCTTAAAACAAATTACAGGCTCCTCATCATCTCTAAGATTTTCTTAAGAAAATGCATAACCAATACTGCCAGCCAGACTGAACTGAAGTACATTTCATACGAAAAATTCACAACCTGTGATTCTGCATCATCTCGAAGAACTTTCTTAAGAATATGCATAACCAATACTCCCAGCCAGACTGAACTGAAGTACATTTCATAAGAAAAATTCACAACCTGATTCTTCTCAGCCGCACCTCCAGACCTGCAAATGGACCAAAAACCAGAGTTACGGTATACAAATGATATTATCGTAATCCTCTGAATTAGAGTGGAAATCAAAGAATGTATTCCCTTTGATACAAACCAGTTACCCTCCAACAACACAGTCCAGTAAATAGAAAAGGGACAAGCATAACCAAGTATTGCAAACAGCACAGAAGAATATACTCAATATAGCAATACCACAAAAAGATATTAAAGACGGGTACAAAGAGCAATAAGAGTGAAGATTCTTGAAAACCATAGATTTGGAAACTTATTATATTGACACAACTCCAGGGACCAAGTTCTTCATTCTCATCCTGCGAGGCACATGTACTCCTTGCCCCAAGCTTTGGTTGCACATTTATAAATGTATAGCCCACTTGGCCCTTCCATCAACAAGTGTCCAGACTCTAGTTACTAGGCTCACCAAGTAAAGCTAGCTTCTCTTGATTACATAATGGGGGTTAATCAACTCTACAACTTTTAATTCTTTAGTTGTTAGTTTAACAATGCAAAAAATCAAATGCCACCAAAGCAACCAATTTAACTTTCCAATTCTCTTTCCAAAATACTCATAAACACCATAGTAGTTTAGTTTGTTGGAATCAAAGAAAAAATAGATGTGAGATTGTGAGTGTGCAGATGAAATTGATTTGGTTGCTGCACAAGATAGTTAAGAGTAGTCCACAATTTCTTACACCTGAACTACAGCTAGCAAGCTTAAGTATATGTTTAAGAGGTATAAGGACCCCCTATAATACATTTTTAGAACCCGCACTAACATTTACAATACTGAAAAAATAAAAAACAAGGATGCCAAAAAAGTGAAGTACATGACTTGATTAAGAAAGTAAGAGGAGGATGAGTAAGTCAATTACCAATGGATGGAGCGAGTTAAAGCAGAAAGCAACCCTGCAGATTGGGGTGCCAGATGCGAGGGAAATGGCCCTGGTATTCAAAGGTGCGAGTAGCCAGGAACTTGAAGGAGAAATCTCCTGATTCCAAAACTTGAAATTGAATTACCAAGAAAAGAAGACGCAAGGTCTGGCGATGACAGAAACTCTCGTCGTCTCTGCCTTTCGGGAGGCTCGAGGACAAAACAAAGCAGACTTTTTTATTTCCTAGATCAACAAAATCCCACGACATTTTCACCATTGACTGATTTTGAATGGTAATTTCCAATAAGCTAGTCATGAGGGTATCAATCCCCAGAGATTGGTGCGGTGAGTTCTTAATACTACCATCATCCTCATTAACTACTAATCGGCAGACTCTTATAGCAAAATAATTATTGAAGTAAAACATGACCTTATCATGGGTACCATCCTCCAAGTCGACCACTAAAGCCCTGTGTCGGAAGGGAAAAGGCTTACCATTGAACAAGGTAGTGACCTCTGTCCACTTTTTTTCCTTAACGTCAAAGCAACAAACGGGAAAGTGAGGGGAGGAACCTGAACCAGGGATCTTGCTCGAGACCAAAAGCTTGGTGCCCATGATTGCATAAGACAAGTGTGTACCAGGCCTAGGGTCACCGTGTTTGTAATTCAGTGCTTCGGGTCTGTAAAAAGGAGGATCCGGCAGAGGCACCCATCTCTCGTCAAAGGGATCGAACACCACAAAAGTAGGATGAGCGACTTGCAGACCAACGAGTAAACCAGAGAGACAACAGAGACTTCCATCAACGTTAACCAGCAGGGGCCCCTGTTTCCCGCTTTTGAGATAGTACGGAAGCCTTATCCACTCGGGATTATAGTGGTAAATATCTCTCGGCTGAAAATAATAACATTTTTGACTCGGCACAAAGTAAGGAGCTCAAGTTTGATCTGGTGACTGGTCCAGGCCACCGGCGAACATAATTCCGCTGAAACAAGAAGTGCATCCCATAAGCCTCGGACTTTTTTCCGGTTGCCGAAGTCCTTGGTGCATAGCCAAGCCTGCTTTTGCAATTCAAATGGCACGTTGCAGTCGGCGCAATAGCGGCAGGTGATTATACTCCCAATCTTTTCGTCAAACTTGCAAGAGCATGACAATAAGTTCGACAACTTGAGGGTGCGGATAACGTAACAACCGTCTTTTTCCTTACACAATTCCTCCATACATAGATACAGAAACCTATTACCTAACCAGTTGTTGTAGAGAATCTCTTCAACTATCTCATATGTTAAACCAGACACGCCTTCCTGATGTTGCTGACCACCACCAGCAGCTGGTTTTTCATTTACAGCAGGTATCAAGTGCTTGTATCTCAAGAGCGCTTTGTTGGCGTTCAATTCTTCACCTGCATCATTAAAACCAAAGTACGAACAACGCTCGTAAGCATAATCCCAGCGCCACATCATACCGGTAGCATCCATATCCCATTTCAGGCGGTATATCTGAGCGTAGTTTGGCATCCCGAGACCATTGTAGGACTTCAAGATCATCTCAGCCCAGCTCCGAGAAGTAAACTCAACAAAACCAGTTCTCACATTACCATGAATAACAGTGGCAGCTACAACCTGGGGAAAAAAGAAAAAAAAAACTACCATGAATAACAGAATGGGAATTGGCAGCAGCAAACATACACGCATGATGCGCAGCAAGAAAATTATACATCTAATACACACAGATAGAGATATTCACTGAAGCAGCCATAGAGATATTTCGCATCCATCTCTGGCAGCAAGCCCTCGACGCGTAGGGATCGGATCTCATGGGTGTTGGAAGTCGACTTGACGATACGCGAATCGGTCTCCTTAGAATCAGAAGAATCAAGGCGATACATGGCCGATTGGTTGAAGGGGCTTGGTGCGGCCGCGATTGGAAAAGTTTAGGGGAAGCGCCGTTTAGGGTTTTCCAAGGGCAAAGTCCTATTGCGCGCCGAGCGAGCCAATGTGGGGGTCACACAGGTGGAAAATTTCTCAAAACCATATATATACTCTTAACTAAGTATTGCTGAACACTTGTGTTTATCTTTTGCATGTTTTTTTTTTGAACTCTTTGCATTCACTTTGAATTTGATTTTCTTTCTTGACAAGAGAGAACCTCATTTCCTTAATGTTGATTTGTTATCCATATATCGTCTTAGATATTACAATTTTCTTTTTTTACTTTACATAAGATGGACTCAGCAAACTGTTTTTGTTTGATAACTGATTTGATTTTCTTAACCACCACAGAATTCAACAAACTCTTCATGAAACTTCTTTCCAAAACTAAACAGTCTACAGAATTTGAAATGTTAAAAGTGATCCATTACACAAAATTGCATTTCAATTAAACAGCTGTTGAACTGGCTTGGTACTGTGCAGCTGTTTGTGAACCCGCTTGGTGTTTTGCCCCTGGTTGTTTTAGTTGTCACTACTGAAAATGCAAGTATAAATTATAATTAGGTAAACCAAATTGTTTTCGACTATTTAAAAAAAAAAATTTGAACTTACAGTTTAAAGCTGAGATCAATGTTCTCTTCAACTTAAAAGTTGAATAAGGTAATCATCATCATCTGGAATGTGCTGCTCAAAATTTCCTCCAAAGTTTCTAATGAGATTTTCCGACCCTGCATCAAATTTTTAGCAAGCTAGTTAGTACACTTTGTAAATATTTTGGTGCTGCTTGGTATCACATGTTGTATCCTTAGGGTTTATGTGTCTTTCATCTGTTTTCAGTTTGAGTTGATATTTAGGGTGAACTGACCTCTTCCAAATAGTCGTTGTAGTGAAGGATGCAGTGCCGGTAGAATTTGAAAGCTGCCCTTGCATCCGTTTTGTACTCCCGGCTGTTGTACGCTGCCTCTAATATCGGTTTGCCACTGATTATGTTCTCGATGTTCATGAACTTCTGCATTTCTTCTAGCCTCTTCCATATTGTTTTGTCCTCTGTCATACATTTTTGTCCAATCATGACGAAGGCATGATGGACAAAAAGTATTCTTTCTACTCTGGACAGCAGTATTGGGTGGTAAAACAACTGCTCGAGCTCAGTCCTGTAATTCAATAATTGCAGATTGAATTAATGACAGTTTTAGTTTCATGTTAGATTAGGTCTGAGAATGTGAAAAAAGAAAAAAGAAAAAAATCTTACTGATTGCTTGCCCTACTGGCCAGATGCTTAAAGTGCTCGAACTCAAGCGGGTATGATAGGTCTGCTGGAAATATGGTCTCAATCAGTCTGTCAAGGGCTTCATTATACGTCTGTTTAGCTTCAGTGGAGGATTGGTCCAACTGTATGTATTTTAAAAATGCTTCAGAGTCAAGTTTAGCACTCCGAATTGATGTTGCTTCTGCATATTGATGGAATTTTTAATCAAGTCCCTGCAAAATTTTAAACATGCTATATATGAACATCCTTGTTAATATGAATGATTGACATGTGGTAGTCAGCAATGTATGAACATCCTTGTGAATTTGAATGCACAGTGCACACATTTCTGAACTCTAAACCCGCAATGAATTAATCCGAATCTTTTTGTGCATGATTTAACTGTGGAAGCTTTTTGTTCATGATTCAACTGTGGAAGCTTGGTTTTGTGTATAAGAATGTCCTTATTAATCTGAATGCACAGTTCAAATATTTCTGAACTCTATATCCTCGATAAATTAATCTGAAGCTTTTTGTGCATGATTCAACTGTGGAAGATTTTTGTGCGTGATTCAACTTTGTAAGCAGGGTTTGGTGTATATGAATGTCCTTATTAATCTAAATGTACAGTACACATTTCTCATATCTGGAAATTTGAAATATTAGCAAGTCGTAGTCTGCTATATATGAATATCCTAATCTGAATACTTAGCAGACACATTTCTATTTCCTATTCCCTCAACGCGTAGGGATCGGATCTCATGAGGGTTTAGGAAATAGAAATGCGTCTGCTAAGTATTCAGATTAGGATATTCATATATAGCAGACTACGACTTGCTAATATTTCAAATTTCCAGATATGAGAAATGTGTACTGTACATTTAGATTAATAAGGACATTCATATACACCAAACCCTGCTTACAAAGTTGAATCACGCACAAAAAGCTTCCACAGTTGAATCATGCACAAAAAGCTTCAGATTAATTCATTGAGGATATAGAGTTCAGAATTATTTGAACTGTGCATTCAGATTAATAAGGACATTCTTATACACAAAACCAAGCTTCCACAGTTGAATCATGAACAAAAAGTTTCCACAGTTAAATCATGCACAAAAAGATTCGGATTAATTCATTGCGGGTTTAGAGTTCAGAAATGTGTGCACTGTGCATTCAAATTCACAAGGATGTTCATACATTGCTGACTATCACATGTCAATCATTCATATTAACAAGGATGTTCATATATAGAATG
This sequence comes from Rosa rugosa, assembly GCF_958449725.1. Lineage (NCBI taxonomy): Eukaryota > Viridiplantae > Streptophyta > Magnoliopsida > Rosales > Rosaceae > Rosa > Rosa rugosa. The sequence goes on from NC_084825.1 coordinate 52,907,709, forward strand.
TTTAAAATTTTGCAGGGACTTGATTAAAAATTTCATCAATATGCAGAAGCAACATCAATTCGGAGGGCTAAACTTGGACAGCATAATCATAAATGCAGACTCTGAAGCATTTTAAAAATATATACAGTTGGACAAATCCTCCACTGAAGCTAAACAGACGTATAATGAAGCCCTTGACAGACTGATTGAGACCATATTTCCAGCATACCTATCATACCCGCTTGAGTTCGAGCACTTTAGGCATCTGGCCAGTAGGGCAAGCAATCAGTAAGATTTTTTTCTTTTTTCTTTTTTCACATTCTCAGACCTAATCTAACATGAAACTAAAACTGTCATTAATTCAATCTGCAATTATTGAATTACAGGACTGAGCTCGAGCAGTTGTTTTACCACCCAATACTGTTGTCCAGAGTAGAAAGAATACTTTTTGTCCATGATGCCTTCGTCATGATTGGACAAAAATGTATGACAGAGGACAAAACAATATGGAAGAGGCTAGAAGAAATGCAGAAGTTCATGAACATCGAGAACATAATCAGTGGCAAACCGATATTAGAGGCAGTGTACAACAGCTTTAAAGGGGAGTACAAAACGGATGCAAGGGCAGTTTTCAAATTCTACCGGCACTGCATCCTTCACTACAACGACTATTTGGAAGAGGTCAGTTCACCCTAAATATCAACTCAAACTGAAAACAGATGAAAGACACATAAACCCTAAGGATACAACATGTGATACCAAGCAGCACCAAAATATTTACAAAGTGTACTAACTAGCTTGCTAAAAATTTGATGCAGGGTCGGAAAATCTCATTAGAAACTTTGGAGGAAATTCTGAGCAGCACATTCCAGATGATGATGATTACCTTATTCAACTTTTAAGTTGAAGAAAACATTGATCTCAGCTTTAAACAGTAAGTTCAAATTTTTTTTTTAAATAGTCGAAAACAATTTGGTTTACCTAATTATAATTTATACTTGCATTTTCAGTAGTGACAACTAAAACAACCGGAGGCAAAACACCAAGCGGATTCACAAACAGCTGCACAGTACCAAGCCAGTTCAACAGCTGTTTAATTGAAATGCAATTTTGTGTAATGGATCACTTTTAACATTTCAAATTCAGATTCTGTAGACTGTTTAGTTTTGGAAAGAAGTTTCATGAAGAGTTTGTTGAATTCTGTGGTGGTTAAGAAAATCAAATCAGTTATCAAACAAAAACAGTTTGCTGAGTCCATCTTAAGTAAAGTAAAAAAAACATGATAGAAAATTGTAATATCTAAGACGATATATGGATAACAAAGAAACAAAAATCAACAATAAGGAAATGAGGTTCTCTCTTGTCAAGAAAGAAAATCAAATTCAAAGTGAATGCAAAGAGTTCAAAAAAAAAACATGCAAAAGATAAACACAAGCGTTCAGCAATACTACTCCCTTTTTAAAGCCTGCACGCTTAACAAAAAAAAACCAGATACGGAACACAATACAATACAGATACAAAACAAAACAATACAATACAATACAAGAATTGTCCTATACTAAATAAAAGAGGAATCAAACCTTGACAAGAGACTGAAACATGAACAAAGAAATCAAAATCAACAGAAAAGGATCTCATCACAAACCGTGCCTTCATATAAATATCTTGTTTTCAGTGATCTGATAAAGGATGACTCTGTATATCAGAGATAATGGCTCCAGATTCTTTCCATCATGCGCTGTATTGGCCTGAAAACTTGAGTCATTCCCCTCCTTGTGTGAAAATCTATATGAGTGGGATTCCAACACTTGCTGTGTGGAGTCTCTCTTCTAGATACTGAATCCTCTTTGTTTTTTAAAGCCATCTCTTCTAGCCTGGGACACTGATCTGCTCTCTACTTGCAAGATTATTGATGACAGATTTCCCTGGTGGTTCAGAAAATCAATTCAGTTCATAAACAAAAACAAGATGCTGAATCCAAAGACCAGGCAAGGAAATCATCAGAGACAATTGTCAGATCTAAGACGACATATATGGATGACAACAAAAACAATATCAGCAAAGCATGTTCTGTAATAATCTTCCTTGTGCTTGAAAAAAACACAACAACAAAGAAAACAATACATAACGTATACAGAACAATACAATACAAGAATTGTCATAAAACAAATCAAAGAGAAGAATTCAGACCTAGACAAGAAATTAATTGATGAACAAAGAAATTAAAATCAGCAAGAAAGATCCCATCTCAAACCCTACCTTCACATACAAATTTCATGTTTTCGATGATCTCAGCATAAGACTCTTGTATATCAGAACCGCTTGTTCCAGTTTCTTCCTCTTCTCTTTTCTCTTTGTCCCGGAAACTGCTCCTTATTCTCTTTCCCTATCCCAGACTGTCTACGATTTATATTGGCCTAAAATATTTAACCATCAGTACTACAGCAGTAAATATCCCCGTATTCACGCTGACTTCTCGAGAAATACGTAGGTGTGCCCATCCACCGCCTCGAGACGCACCACCGACTGCCCATCCACTCGCAATTTGATATTATCAAACTTGTACCATAAATATCAAAATTTCTCTTATAATTTTTCTTTCTTTTATATTTTTTTTTCCGATTACTAAACGAAAACAACCAATTGACTAATTCAAAGCTCTTTTGTATTTCCCTTAATAATTTGTGATATATACGCGAAGATGTATTTACTTTTTTAAGAGGTTTTGTCACCCAAAACTAAAAAATTTAACACAAATAACCCTAAAAACTATCCACTGAATCTATTTATTCTGCAGATAACTTTTTTTTTTTTTTACAATTAAATTTTTTTTTACACATGCAGAACATGTGATTACAGACTAATATATATATATATATATATATATATATGAAGATTTGAAATCTATAGTTGCGATTGAGATTACCTACTAAACGCAGGGTGTTGTTTTTAGAACATATATAATTTTTCATCTAAAGAGATTGAATTGAAGAAGTGTGTTCACGATTGTTGGTAACTTGGTATTGGAAAGAGACTGAATTAATGGCCGGAATGGTTGCGATAATCATGCCCCTTTATGACTGTTTAAAAGTAGGTGAACCATTCATTTCCATTGTGATTTTGCATAGTAATCTGTTTCTCTCTTTTTTCTCCAATGTGCATTTACTTTCGTAACAAATTTATAACCGACCCTAAAACCCCTTTATGACTGTTTAAAAGTTCGTGAATCATTCATTTCCATTGTGTTCTGTTTCTCTCTTTTTTCTCCAATGTGCATTTACTTTCGTAATAAATTTTTAACCGAACCTAAAACCTTTCCAAATATTTCTCTTTGACCCTTTTTTTTATTTAGAAGAGATTTCTCTGACCCTTGATTTTTGAACATGGAAAGAAAAATTGTATAATTCTTGGACAATCAACGGTTCATATTGTCACTTATCAATGATATTTTAACTCACCTTTTACAGATTATTTATGCAAAAAATTTCGTTGATTACATTTGCAAAGAAATCACTTCTTGAATAAAAATCTGGTTAGTTATCAATTTTGTCATTTGAATGTAATCATAGCATATCACATAAAGAAGGGAAGAAATCTGCCATTACTCCACAATAAATAGCATATATACTATACTCTTTATAAGAGGATATTCCCACCCACCAACTACCATTAATCGAGACTAGACGTCATTAAAAGTATCAAGAACTCACTTGGTATATGTGTTGCCAGCTGCCAAGACCACATAATTATCAATTTATCATTCTACGCGAAACTTGTGACTGACATAAAAGAGAATATTTATTACTGAAGTCTAAGATTGAGGCGCGATTGAGGTTACCACCAAATGCAGGGTGTTAATACTATTTTCAGGACATATGTAATATTTTTAAATTTCAACGCTTGGAGAAAAAATAATTGAGAAAAAAAGGGTATGATCATTTTGAAGCAAATTTGAGAAGAAATATAGTTCTACTCAATGATTGCCAAGAAGAAAATGGCAGAAATGAAGTTCATGAGTTCTAAGGTTCTGTGCAGCAAGGTCACTAAAAGATATTTACTACATTCAACAAACACCAATATGTTTCATGGATCAACAAATCAACATGAAGTATATAAATGTTGGTCCCCATTTTCTTTATTATTAACTAATCTGCCTCCAACAAAAAAAAAATTATTGCACGCAAATTTTTTTATTTTTTCTATTAAGAATGAATTTTATTATGAAAATGAACTAAATCTTCGACACAGAAACACTGTCTTTTCGAGCTCTTACAAGGTGTAACCATAATTTACTAAATAACCAAATACAATACTTGGTCTAAGAGTCAGGTTGGTAATTTTTCTTTCATCTCTTCCACCCAGAGCCCATTGTACACCCCTAAAATAAAGAGCCTTGAATACTAGAAGAAAAGCACTTATTTATGCCTAACAAGATTAGGCGAATACCCAAAAATTTGTAACTCCCTGAGAACATCTTTCAAAAAAAAAAAAAAAAAAATTAAACTAATTTTAGGTTAAGTTTGATTTTCAGCAGACTACCTAAATCTAACTTTAACTAAAAAAACCTAGCTATATTTAGCTAGAGAGGAAAGAGAATTTAACTAAAATTTAAATTTAATTTGAGATTTAGGTATTCTGCTAGAGTATAACTCAATAAGTAACTAGTTATATTCAAGTTTTAGCTACTTTTAGCTATGCAAATAGCTATCACTGTTAGAAATGCTCTAAGGTAGACCGACCTTCTAGTGATATATCGATTAAACTAAAATTTACGCTTTCGAAACCAAGATATAAGCAATTCGATTTTTTTTGTTCCTTCCAAACATGCTTCCAAGTTTCAAGAGTTCAAGACACAATCTTTAAATTTCACCTTCAATTTCCAGACTTCTTCCATCACTGCACCCACCTTCAATTTTATTTTTTCCTTCTTCTCTTTAAGAAAAAATGGAAAGTTCCACTTTCAAAGCGTGCCCAATTTTACTTGAAAAGAAAAAAGAAAAAGAAACCTTAGCCGGTAGGCCAACTCTAAGAAAAGAGGGAAACGTGAAAAGCGGATTGGGCACGCGTTTTTCAACAGAGATCGTGAGCTGGAAATCAGAACCTTCCTGTATACATTATTGTTAGCCAGTGAAATCTAGCCGAAAGAGGGAGATATTAGATTCTGTCAGCATTTGTTTTTTGTACTGAGTGGTCAAAAAAAAAAGTACAGAGAGATAACAAGTGCGTTTGCTCGATGAGTTGTTTGCTTTCTCTTTTTCTTTCTTTATTCTTACTAGATTTGAAGGCTGAAGCCAATCCCTAGCAGCGCTTGTAGCTTGAGTCCAAGACAAGCCAAGGGCATCGACCACCTTATACTACATTACTTTCACTCTACTCAAACGAGTTTAAATGCATTATTTGAGTGTTTTTTTTTTAAGCAAATTGAAATCAGATATGTCAAATCACTAAGTGCATTATTTGAGTGTATCCTCTCGAATCTTTACATATGTTGAAAGGCCAATACACAATAATCCCAGATATGAACACGTCCTTAACTTCTCCTGTTACTCTCCAAGAAGTCAAGGATGCTGTTTTTGACTTGGGGGGCTTTAAAGCACCGGGACCTGATGGCTTTTCTGGCATTTTTTATCAAACTCATTGGGATATAGTCAAGTCTGTTGTCCATGAATCTGCTATCAACCATCTTGCTGCACAAAACACTCTCTCTCACTTTAACCAAACTCATATAGCCTTAGTTCCCAAGGTCCAGTGCCCTGTTTCTGCCTCACAATACCGACCTATTGCTTTATGCAATTTCTCATACAAAATCCTTGCCAAAATTATGGTAAGCAGACTAAAGCCTTTCATGTCTGACTTAATCACTGAGAATCAGTCAGCTTTCATCCAACAGAGGCAAATCCAAGACAACATCATTGTTGCTCATGAAGCATTCCACCATCTCAAACTGCTTCGCTCTGGTCATGATGGTGCTTTTGGGTTGAAATTAGATATGAGCAAAGCTTTTGACAGAGTGGAATGGACCTTCCTAGATGCTGTTCTCCGAAAATTGGGGTTTGCTGCCCATTGGGTGGATCTCATTATGAGCTGTGTAACTTCAGTCTCTTACTCTGTTCTTTTTAATGGAAAACCAGGTGCAAGCTTCAGACCCTCACGTGGCCTTCGCCAAGGAGATCCCCTGTCTCCCTTCTTATTCCTATTCGTTAACGATGTCCTCTCTAGAATGTTGATCAAAGCCTGCAATACTCAACTCCTGCATCCAATATCTCTTGGTCAACCGGGCATTGAAATTAGTCACTTGTTCTTTGCAGATGACTCTCTTTTCTTTCTAAGAGCAACTCTTCAAAATTGTGAACATCTCTCCGACATTCTTCATACTTACTGCCTCGCTTCTGGTCAGCTCATCAACGCCGACAAGTCCTCCCTCTACTTCAGTCCAAATACCAGGCCAGAAATAATCCATTTTCTCAGCTCCATTTTGGGTATGAAGGTTGTAACTGATCCGGGCAAGTACTTAGGACTTCCCACCACTTGGGGTCGTTCCAAAAGAGGTGCTCTAGCTTACATCAAAGAAGCTGTTTTGAAAAAAGTTAAAGGTTGGAAGCAAACTTCACTCAGTCAAGCTGGGAAAGAGGTTCTAATAAAGTTTGTAGCCTCTGCTATCCCGGCCTACCCAATGTCGTGCTTTAAGTTCCCTCTTTCTACCTGCAATGAGCTTAATTCTATATTGAGTAACTTTTGGTGGGGTAACACTGATTCCTCGGGAATTCATTGGAAATCATGGGACTTCCTTAGTTTGCCTAAAGATCAGGGTGGCCTTGGATTTCGAAATCTGCAATCCTTTAATGATGCCTTACTTGCCAAGCAAGCTTGGAGGCTAATTCAAGATCCATCTTCCCTGTGTGCTAGAGTTCTTAAACAGAGATACTTCCCTAACACTACCCTGCTCCATGCTCGGAAAGGTGGCACCCCATCATGGATTTGGTCTAGCATCCTAATCGGTAGAGATCTTCTGCACCAAGGTACTGTATGGAATATTGGAAATGGTTCTTCAGTCAATTTGTGGTCTGACCATTGGGTCCCAATGCCCTCCCCTTCCCCAATATGTGCTGATCATATCGACTCCTCCTCTTTAGTAAGTTCTCTTATTGACTGGAACTCCAAACAGTGGGACACTAGCCGCATTTCTACATATCTATCTGCAGATTCAGTTCGGCGTATCTCTGCCATCCCTCTCATTGACCCTCAGACCCCGGACAAATTGATTTGGCCTCATGTGAAAAATGGTAATTACACGGTCCATTCGGGCTACCACTTTCACCACAATCGTTCACACATCCACTCCTTCATTCATCCTCACCAATCCCACTCAATTCAACCCTCCATTTGGCCCTGGATCCAAAAACTGAAAACCCTTCCAAAAATAAAAATCTTTTTGTGGCGAGCATGCCATAACATCCTGCCTGTCAAAGCTACTCTTTTTCATAGGCATATTTCTACCTCTGCCCTTTGTCCTCTATGCAATTTATTCCCTGAATCTGTTGAACATCTGCTCCTCACCTGCAAATGGTCAATGGCTACTTGGTTTGGCCATCCTCTAAGTTATAAAATCCAACCTCAACAAATTACCTATTTTGATCGCTGGCTTCACCAAATCAGTTTGATGGATGCCTCCGGGGACTTCTTCACTCAGATGTCTTTTCTTCTTTGGAGAATCTGGAAGCATAGGTGCTTCTGCTTCTTTAACCATGTTGAACCCAACCCGTCTTTGATTGCTTCCTCTGCATTTCATGCAGCTTCAGAATTCACTGTGCATAAGAAATGTCCTTCACCCCCTCACACTCCTTCATCTTCCACCTCCCAATCCCATGCTTCTCATCACTGGCAACCACCCCCCATACATGCTCTCAAAATTAATACTGATGCAGCCTGGCATTCTGACTCATTATCATGTGGTGTTGCCGCAATTGCACGTAATCATCACGATCGTATAATTGTTGGGTCAGTTAAAACCATTTCCGCTCCTTCTGTGTTGGCAGCTGAGGCTTTTGCAATGAATGAAGCCATGGTTCTTGCTCTCTCCTTCCCTCATCGGCATGTGGAATTAGCTTCAGATTCTCAATCTCTCATCAAGAGTCTCACTACAAATGTTCCCCCTGCAGATTGGCAGGCTACTAACATTATCACTCAAGTCCGGTATCTAGCTTAAACCCGGCAAGTCAGCTGGCTTTGGACCAGCAGATCAGCAAATTGTGCAGCAGATCATCTAGCTGCTCTTGCTTGCAGAGGAAAGTGCCCTGTGAACTGGCTTTCGCACCCGCCTTCTTCTCTTTCTGAAATCTTGTTGTATGATGGTGCCCTGGCCCTCCTTAATGGCCTCTCCTTTTTTAGGCTTTATGAGCTTTGTCCTTCTGCTTGTTTCCTTTGGTTTCTGTTTTAATGAAAGTTTTCATTCCCAAAAAAAAAAAAAAAAAAAAAAAAAAAATACACAATAATCACTCGTATATCCTCTCCGTTGAAATTTGAACACGTTATGCAGCCATGTCTCTTCTTTTGGTAGATATACTAAGCATGTCGCATAAATCCATAACCTGATCTGTTTATCTACCCTTCTTTAACCTAAACCTGATTATTTAGAAAGCGATTGAGGAGGTCTGGACAGAGCTATTCTAAAGAGCTAATGACCCATTTCTATACAAAAAAAAAGCTAATGACCCCAACTTTTCTTGTAGGATAACGACGAGCACACTTATTGTCGGGTCAAATTGTCTGTTAGTGAAGTTAGAACACGTTAAAATTCAGGGCACATGGTTGCTGGTATTCACTTCACGGGTTCATCTCCGACTGTCACTATCTCAACAATTATTGGCATGCTAACCTTCCATGCAGGCACACGTATTTTCGGGTAATCTTTGGGGTGGGTGTAGAAGAAGATCTCGTGAAACCCAGTTTCTTGGCCACATACCCATAACTGCTCGAAGACTCTTGACCCAGAAATTTTTTTGTGAATTTTCAAAATCGAAAAGGAACAATACTAGTAAGAAAAAGTTTTGCTTTAGATTTCATGTTCCATGAGTTCGTGCACCTTCTTTTTTTTTTTTTTTTTTTTAAATAAATTCGTGCACCTTCTATAAATCAAGCTTAACACATGTGAAACTTTTTTTGAGGAAATTTCTACGAAACAGTGTGTTCATAACGTATGGCATTTTTTTTATTTCTATAAATAAATAAATAACGTATGGCATGTTTTTTGCAATGTGTCTCAAACATACAAATCTATGGATTAGAAATCCATTTTGGAATTTCATCAGAGACCCGTTTAGAATGGTTTGCATGAAGCACGCGAAATTGATTAAAATGTCTTGGAAATTGGAGGTTGACAGCAGGTTTGGGGGGCTAAGGGCTTCCATCATTTTTCAAATATATGAGTCTTCAAATTCAACTTTTCAACAAGGATAAGAAAGAGTACAGAGACTCCATCTACACGATCAAAGTGAGTGAAACCAATGTGATTTTGTAATGTTGAAACTACAATGGGACCAATGTTAGCCAAGAGCGGGTCAATACTAGCTCCGCCCACAAGTTTCCCAAGTTGGTATTTCATATGGTGGAGCATAGTATTGGGCATCAAGTCAATCAAGTTTCCCAATTTTAGGGTGCACCTCTGAATATAACATTTCGCATACCTAAAGTCCCGACTCCCGAATGAAACAAATGGAATTGTTCAAAAAAAAAAAAAAAAAACAACAACAACAACAAAATTGAATAACAAGGTCTTCGGTATTATTTTCCGTCTTCCTATCAAGAAAAAGGAGCCAGAGCTTCCTTATTCATCACCTTCAGCAACCTCTTCCCGCATTTTAGCTTTGGACGAGATTTATCTACCTTCGGTTTGAGGAAATATATATAAGATGTGTGTGTGTGTGTGTTTTAATCTTAATTCTTGAATTTAAATCTATGGGTGGATGACCATAAAATTCTAATCACCCAGTGAGAGAGTAATTTCTATTAAGTAGGTTGGGCGGGTTTGGTTCCATCATTTGTGTGCGAAATCGAATAATGCGACTCTATATTTAATAGTGTCTGTTATGTTTTCTTTTTAAAGCGGACACATTAATTTCATTAACAAAAAAATATAATTTTACTTATCTGAGATTAGCTTTAGAAAAGTTGAGAATGTTCATAAAATCAAAAAAGGTACAAAAACGATAACAAACCCAAACCTTTTATTTTAAGAGGACTTTTTCTTCTTCTTCAAATATTGGAATGATCAGAATCTTTGAGCTTCATTGAGCTTGTTTTTATTGTCACGGGGTAAGTACACATCTTTTACTAGAAGAAGAGTCTGATGGTGGAACCGTGGAAGTATAAGTTGCTTCAGGTCAAAGTCTGTAAAAGAGTTAGGTTTAGAAGAAAAAGAGTTAAAAAAAAACTTGATTGGTCCCTATTCTCATTGAACTTTTAGTTCTTCACACGCGTTCTTATTGTGCAGTGTTCCCATGCGGCAATGTTCGAGTGTCATGGGCGGTAGTTTAGACCACGCTGCATCTTTCTTTCTTTCTTTTTTTTGGGAGAATTTAATAAATTTGGCATTTAACTAATGAAAAAACGAATTTTACAAAAACAAAAATTAGTATTACGTCTTCTTCTAATTTGTGCATAATTCTGCAAGACCACTTTGTGTAAAATTAGTTATCCTCGCGAATGCTTTACAAGCTTGGTAGAGTGAAACAAAACATAGAAAGAAAAAGGCCAAGTACAATATCATAATCCCAATATTATATGAGTTCAGACTCATTAGCTAAACCCTAGCCACAATTGCACTTCGCACCATCACCCAACTTATAAATTGATGTATTGTATCAAAAAAACTTACAAATTGATGTAAATATTAAAAGAAAAACACATTATGTATCTTCGTCAAAGTAATTGACGAATAGAGAATTAAGGAATTAGCGATTACAGCTCAATCATCATTTACTATTATTATTGTAATTGATATTTCCATTGTAATCTTCTTTCTATATAAAGGGATTATCTAATAAAATGAGTAGATCAATTCTCATTTACTTTTACAGTAGAGGAGTTATGAAGTTAACTTACGATTCCCTTCATTTTTCTTTAAATTTATTATTCTGTTATTTATGAAGGTATTCTTCACATTTTAAAATTATTGACATCCATTTTAAACGACACAGAGAGTTTTATTAAGTGTAAGTAGAGAAGTCAATATTTAATCGGGAGAAGTAATTAAGCTCCCTTGGTCTATGATTTTTTCCTTTTATTTTGCCAAAGTTATTAAGTCAAGATCAGTTTGACTTTACAGTACACTGGAAATGTCGTCACGGGAAGGAAACAAAATTCAATTATTGAGACTGGTTTGGCTTTATTGTAGGGAAGGGAATAGTACATGACATCAACCTAGGGCCAAACCGTAGAAGAGCAAAAAGCTGTTTTACCTGACCAAATGAATGTAAGCCGCGAAACTTAGAATGATTTACCATCTCAACCTTGAGGCAGAATGTATAAAATAGATCTATTCAGTTCTTTAAAAAAGACAACTGTATAGCATAATACTTACTGTTTTGTTATGTACCCAAAAAAAAAAAAAAGTACATTTTTGCTGGTTCTGTGAGTTTTGGTTCATCATTGTCATCGTTGGCAAAGGCTACATATGGTGCTCTGAAAATACCAATATACATACATACATACATATATAAATACACATATATAGGTACCCAAAAAAAAGAAAAAAGTACATTTCTGCTGGTTCTGTGAGTTTTGGTTCATCATTGTCATCGATGGCAAAGGCTACATATGGTGCTCTGAAAATACCAATATACATACATACATACATATATAAATACACATATATAGGTACCCAAAAAAAAGAAAAAAGTACATTTCTGCTGGTTCTGTGAGTTTTGGTTCATCATTGTCATCGATGGCAAAGGCTACATATGGTGCTATGAAAATACCAATATACATACATACCGTATATACATACATATATAAATACACATATATATGTACCCAAAAAAAGAAAAAAGTACATTTCTGCTGGTTCTGTGAGTTTCGGTTCATCATTGTCATCGATGGCAAAGGCTACATATGGTGCTCTGAAAATACCAATATACATACATACATACATACATATATAAATACACATATATGTATAAGATACTAAATTCTATTAAGTAGGGTGGGTGGGTTTGGTTCCATCATTGATGAAAGGTGAGTGAAATTGAACCTCTGCTTCTCGCATGCGAGGCCAACACTCTGTAGTCTATACTAATAATGTTGGTAATACTTTTTTTTTTAAAGACATAAAAATTATGGAAGCTTCTATTCATACATCTAAAATTAGCATTTAAACCTCCTCACTTAATAAACCTCCAACTTACTTTTACAAATAACCAATTTGATATCTACACCTCTCTAATTTTCCCACAATACCCATCGTCCAATAAAATCAATAATTTTTTTTTTATTCGTACCTCCAATGTGGGTAGTTCCGTAGTTGGACTTTCTTCAATTTTTGTAGATTTCACAATCCTATTTTATCTTGATACAATTAAGCTGAACCAAACAAAAAAAAAAACAAGAAGAAAAAAACCCAGTTGGTATGATTCAGTATAAACAAAGGGAAAGAGTAGACGAACACTAAAAAGAACGTCTGGCCTGGACAATGTTCAAGAAGCCACAGGCTCTTAAGCCATGTGGATCCAAATGTACTACGAGTTATTAGTTAGATTCATTTAGTACTTCCTCCTTTTGAACTTGAACTTATTGGGATGCTTGCACAATGCTCATTTTTCACCTTTCTGATCTACTAGGACAAATGATGATCGACTTGCTTTGGTGCAGACCGTGCAGCAAATATGGTAGACGGTGATCGAGTACCTTGAGTGGCATATCTTTCACGGGAGAGGATCCTCTCCTAATCCATTCCCCTCCTAACCTGCCTAAGCTTTCGATGACAAAGCGACATGTGTGTAAAATTAAATCCAACGGCTTATATTGACTTTCATAAATATGTACTTATTTTTCTTTTTTCTTTTTTAAATCAAACTCACCCCCACCACCCAACCCTCTCCCTCTTTTTTTTTTTTGGTCTGACAACCCTCTCCCTCAGAGCAAGTACACCGATCTCTACTTGACCGGGCACCAGCTCAGAATTGATGATGTGTTGCCCAGCTGAAGGAATTTTCATCTTCCACCGGCCCAACTCTGACCAGCCAAAAGTTGGCTTTGCATGACCAAGGCCAAAAAAAAGGGCAAGGGCATGACTATTTTCGTGACCCAGTCAAGTATGCTGCCAGGTCAGCCCAAGCCCCACACGTGGCTGACATCAGCCACTGACGCCGAGAGTGAGACGCGCTGGAGAAGGGCGTGGAAGGCACGGACCAATTCAAGAAGTGCTGGATGCATGTTTGCCACGATTTTGTCGCGTAGCGACAGACAGTGGAAAATGAGAAGGCAACACGTTCCTCTGAACCGGTGGATCATTTCGAAATGGCTGCCTAACGGTCATGAAATCCCAGCGGTCCATTTCAATTAAGAAGAGGATCCAACGACAAACAATTAATAACCACTATATATATATGTAACGTTAATAAACGGTAAGAAAAAAATTTCTAAAATTTTTTCTATAAATACCTAGCATTTTCTTTACATCTCACACCCAAAAAATTCAAGTTCATAGTTACACCTTCCTCCTCTTCATATAGCTCTCATCATCCAAATTTTTCATTATCCAATATGGCCGAACAAAGGGGAAACACACGTCCAATGGCCGGACACGTGGGAGATCAAAGTGAAGATGATAATACCGAAGAGAAAAGGAGATGGACGGATGAGGAAGATGTTCAATTGTGCAAGTCTTGGAAAGCTGTAAGCCAATGTCCGGCTGTGGGCACAAATCAGAAAAAAAACGACTTATGGTTGCGCGTGAAGCGACACTTTGACGCAAATTGGCCCAAGAGCCGATCAACCCAATCTTTGCAGGGAAGGTGGAAAATTTTGAAGGTTGAACTCTTTGAGTGGCATTGTGTATTATGGTAAGCGAAAATTTGGTACAAGAGCGGTTCGAATGCGGTTGATGAGGTATGTATTTGTTGATAAATCATTTAATTCCTCTTATTAAAGCACACACCTCTTAGTAAATTGCATAATTATGACATTAATTATCCATAAATATCCATTATTATCATCTATTTACATCAAATATATTTTAATTTTAAAATATAAAAAAAACAGTAAAAATGAACAGTTAAAACAATCAATAAACAATGAAAATGAACAGTTAAAAATCGATGAACAGTGATACATGAACAGTCTTGACTGGTCAAGAAAAAAAAACGGGTGGAAACCCATGTCCAGTGGCAGTGAACAGTTACTTGACTGGTCGAATTCTTGACTTTTCGACCTTGACATTTCTTGACTACGGGTGAACTTGCTCTTATGTTTCTTCTTTGCCAGTTTCCCAGATCTTGTCTCCCTCTCATGGAATGCAATTTTTTTATGCTTCAAATCTTCAATTCCATCTATTCTCAAAACAGAAAATCCATCATCTTTTGGTTTCCATGATGGGTTCATGCTCACTGATTAAGAGGAGAAGAAAATGAGGAATCTGGGCTTGAGCTGAATGGGTATTTGCTAAATTTGAAAATAATTCATGGGATTTAGCAAAATTTGGGTAGTTGATGAGGAAACCTTTCTGCCAAAATTTGTCTTCGTCAAAAATCTTCCTTGCCAAAGTTCATCGTTAAGGATGAGGATGTACTAAGATTTATTTTTGGGTTTTTTGTAAGGTTCAAAGAACCATCCACCATGATCTGAATTGATTTGTTTGGATTTCAACAATTGTCTGGGTTATGCTTTTGTAGTGTTTATTGGAGATTGTTCTTGTCATATTGGCCAGGCCAGATTTGTATTGTGTAAGGTTACTCATATAGAGAAAGAAGGAGGAGGAGGAGAAGAACTGGAGAGAGAAGTCTTCTCTCATGCGTGAAGGAAGAGAAGAATGGGGGCCAGAAAAAAAAAATTGACATTGTTGTAGAATGTGGACCATTATATTTACTATAGCCACGTGTCAAAATCTAATAGAAAGCTTAGGCAGGTTAGGAGGGGAATAGATTAGGAGAGGATCCTCTTCCATCTTTCACATATGCACTGCACCTTCCAATTATATGTTGGAAGATGGAATTCAAGGTTAGAATTATCGAGTGCTTTTCGAGATCCATATGCACTGCACCTTCCAATTAGGAGAAGAATGTTTTCTCCAAGGTAAGACCTACTACTGTTCATAGAGGTAAGAAATTTTTTTTTTCCCTTATTTTGTGTCCTTATTGATAATTTGATATGAGTTGACAAAGTCAATTATTACTTGAAAAAAAAAAGTTGTCTAAATGTCAATCTTGGAGGTATGAATAGAAGCTCCAAAAAATTATACACGATGACTAATTGCTCGTGAATGTCACATAAATTTAAAAAAAATATGAAAAAGTCAAAAATAAATTACAAAAGTTGAGAATGTACCTAATATTAGAAAATGGTCAATAATTAAAGGGGTCGTGACCACTTACCCAAATAATGCCCAACAGGAACCCAAACACCCCACCTAGAGTTATTTGTGCCCACTTACCCAAACCAACAGTGCAAGGACGCTTCTGGGCTCCGAAAAAATGAAATTACAATCCGTGCCACTATCCCTACAAACTAACATCACGACTCATTTTAATTTTCAGTTCTCTCTCTCTCTCTCTCTCTCTCTCTCTCGGTAAATGACCACGATACTCACCAAACACCGGCGATTAAGATTCAAGGTCCGGCACCAATAATTTCTTAACTGTGGTTAATTAATCACTGAAATTAGAGTTTTGATAAGTCTTATGTTGTTTTGAGTTTATTAAAGTACAATAATCTGTCAATGATAGAAACTGGTGATTTTTGGGGTGGTCTATTGGGGGGCAATAGACAGATTATTGCCCCCCAATAATGTCTTAACTGTGGTTCATTTATTGCTGAAATTAGGGCTTTATAAAGTAATCTGTTGTTTTGTGTTTATCAAAGTATACTAATCCGTTATTGATTGAAACTGGAGTTTTTTGTGTGGTCTATTGGGGGGCAATAGACAGATTATTGCCCCCCAATAATGTTTGTTTATTGCCCCCAATAAAGTTAACATGAATTCATTTACTGATTTACAGTGCTGATTGCAGACCTTTTATGCTACATTTCATGGAGAACATAATAAAAGGGGAGGAACCAAGCAAAGAAGCTGGGGACAGCATGAGGAAGAAAATTCTAGAGAGAATCATGACTCTTGATGGAGCTTAGAGAAAGTGAAAACCGTAATCCTGAACATGATATCTAACTTCTAATGTACTATAAAGTAGGATCTTTATTTTGAAAGTAGGAATTTAACTTAGGGATTCCGAAAGTAGGGATTGTAAATTCTCGTAGGGAACTTATTTTTCAATTACGATGAAATGAAATGATTTGGATGATGCAATATGCTTCTGTTGCCTTCAAATTATTACAGGTCCTTTCAACAAATTGCTGATAGATTCATTAAACAAAATAATTATGTTTATTGGGGGGTCATAAAAAGTTTATTGCCCCCCAATAATTTTTTTATAGATGGTCAGAAGTATCTCAGTTGGGTTTTAAATTAGTTTACAAATGTACAGGTATTCAAATTCAATACTTGGTGAATTTAAGTCCCCAAATAATCAGGTTATGAGCGCGTATTTTGCCACAACGGCCGCAATGAATTGGCTTTTTTTCACACTCTCCACTTGACTTGAACAGCTTCACCCTAGGCCTCCCGGGTGGCCTCTTCGCAAGAATAAATGCACCTAACAACCAAAGGATCACCCATACTCCTGCAAAAAAAAACAAAACAAAGATATTATTGCCTCCCAATAAACAGATTATTGTCCCCCAATAATATAGTCAGAACTACCACAACACATTAGAAGCAGTCTCTAAACACAAATGAAAAGATCACTAAACACAATTATAGAGACTTCATAACAATTAAGACACATTATTGCCCCCCCCCCCCCCCCCCCCCAATAATGTAACAGAACTACTTAAACATTTCAGAAAATGTAACAAATTGCTCTGAACAAAAAGTAAAAGATCAGTAAACAACAATTATGGAGACTTTATAACAATTAAGACACATTACCCAATAGACATATTATTGCCCCCAATAATATAGTCAGAACTACAAAAAACACTTCAGAAACAGTAACAAAATGCCCTGAACACAACTAATATTTCGTCAGAACTAGAAAATATGAAATCTAACTGTTTCAGAACAAACATAATCAACAAATACGAAATGAAACGAAGATCAAAGTAAAAAAAAAACAGTTCAAACTTAACACAAAGATCAAATTCACCAAAATCAATTCGAAGTTAACAAAGCAATTCAAAACTAACACAATGTACACAAAACGACCCAGAAATTCAAATCCAACAAATTAAACCGAGCTAAAATAAAAAAATTAGAGATCGATGAAGAAAAGAATCAAACCGCAATGAAGGAGGAACACAAACAAGAGCTCGATCTCTGTCTATGGTGATAATCGCAGCAGAGCTTCTCTCTCTAGAAATCGCAGCAGAGCTTCTCTCACTAGAAATCGCACAACTTCTCTCACTAGAAATCGCATAGATCCTCTCTCTCTCTAGAAATTGCAGAGCTCCTCTCTCTCTCTAAAATGGAAGAGCTTCTCTCTCTAGAAATCGAGTAGATCCTCTCTCTCTCTCCAAAATCGGGGAGCTTCTCTCTAAATCTCAATCTGTTACGTTTGCAAGCTTGACAGTTACAAGAGGGGCAAAAGGGTCAGAAATTTTATAGAAAACAGGCCCAGCTCTTAGAGTTTTGGATAAGTGGGGTTAAAAAATGTAACTTGTTGTTTAAGTCAAACTCTTAGAGTGTTTGAGTAAGTGGAGTTAACTAAGCCTAAATTTGGGTAAATGATCATTTCCCCATAATTAAAAGGGGACTTCATAAGTTATGACACGTGGTTTTTAGTTAAGTAAAATTTCTTTTTCCAAGAATGGAATGATCATCTTTTTGCGTCTTATTTTTTACTGCATGAGGTCAGTACACATCTTTTACTGGAAGAAGAGTCCGATGGTGAACATATATGTTGGTTCAGGCCAAAGTTTGCAACCAAGTAAGGTTTCTAGTTAAGGGTGTCTATAGGAGTATGATTGACTTCCATTTGTAAATTGAGACTATTAGCGCTAAGCTAACATCGTTTTTCCTTTAACAAATCAATCTCATTCACATTGCACGTCCAAAGTTGCTAATCATACCATCGAACATTATAATGACTAGACCGTCCAAATGGTTCACACTTCAAACTCGATCATTAAAGCTTTTTGCACATACTGATTTGCCTACATTTTGATTAAACTATTAGACACAAGGTACAATTAAACTTAGCATTCTCAAACTTGATTGGTCACTGTCCCAAGTGTATTGGGCATTACCCGTCCGAGGGTTGCCTGCTTCTCATAATCTCATAAACCAAAAAAGAAGAAAACTTAGATTGGTCCCCTCTCAAACAAATTATTCTTCACAGCCATGCCAAGTCCCCATCAGTTCTTCACTTCCTTCGCATGCAACCCCTTAGTTTCTTTGTCATTTTAGGCTATGAACTCTTGTGTCCTCACATTTTGGTTTGCAATGGCATTGACCCCTACTGGTGTATTTCCTCCTTTTTATTTTAAATTTTAGTGAGACCAACATCCTTTTTTTTTTAATGAGTATTAGTTGCCATCATAAAGAAGAAAACCAACTATATTTACTTTTTTTTTTTTTAAATTATCTATATTCTTAATTTACTTATAGGGTACACAAACAAAAATATATGCATGAATATTTTCGAAACAATGAATTTATTTCAAAACTACTCTCTGCTTGTCGTTTACAAGTGGAAACGTCGTCGTCGGGTGAATCATTGCGAATGAGATGGAAAAGGAAAGGAGATAAATAAGTGATATGGGCAGTGTGCCCATGTTAAAGTTTGGCCCACGCTGCAATGAAAAAACTGTGGCGAAAAAACGAATTTTACCACACCAAATTTAATATAAAAAAAATGAGACAATACCACATAATAAAAGTCGAGTCCTAATTTATGCATAATTTCGTAACATCACTCTGCGTTAACATGCTTATATGTAATATAATTTGAGTAAGTGTCAACAATTATGCACTCATAGACTTAACAATTGAGCAAGAAAAAAAAATAGAAGAATGGGAGGGCCTCCGACACTTGCGGAGCGACCCCGGAAGACGAAACCTAAGTTTCGTGATGGCGGTGGGGAGTCTCGTACTCTCCAGACCGAGCAGTGGTAGGACGACGGCGGAGTAGGCTTGGAGAGATGGTGGTTTCTCCTACAGCGACGTCGGGGTCTCGACCAAGACTTTCGGAGACTCCGGTTGAAGCGTTTGTCAGTTGAGGGTGTTTTTGTGAACAAGGTTGGGCGGATCGGGTCGGAGCGGCGACATTGGGGTCGATGCCTGCAGTTCTGGGGGCGATTGGGCTCTGCGTCGGCGTGGCGGCGTGTTGTGGTGCCGGATTGGGCCGGCGTGGTTTGCTTCCTCGGATTAGGCCATGGTGGTTCGGCGCGCTTCGTGGAGGCACCGCGATGGGTCTCTGTAGCACCTGGGCTGGTGCCGGCAGTGATTGGATTGGTGGCTGAGATTGGTCGTCTGAAAGTCAGGGCGGCGAAAGCTGGGCAGGAAGCAGTCCCTGAAAATTCGGCGGAAACCCAACTAGGGTTGATTACCGGTTTGATTGGACTGTTTTCTGGGCCACATGTGATTGGACCTAGGGCAATGACTGGGCCGAAGGTAGCAATTGGGCTTTTTTGGCT
This sequence comes from Rosa rugosa, assembly GCF_958449725.1. Classification (NCBI taxonomy): domain Eukaryota; kingdom Viridiplantae; phylum Streptophyta; class Magnoliopsida; order Rosales; family Rosaceae; genus Rosa; species Rosa rugosa. The sequence continues at coordinate 52,927,587 of NC_084825.1, forward strand.
CATATCTGAAAATGGGGGCTATTTACTGCAGATCCCCAACGAGAGCCCGAGGAGCAACCTGATGCCGAGGTTGTTGGCTACTGAGGAGACTGAAGAAGGTGCTGGTTCCAACCCTATGGGGGAGGGACTCGCGCTTTTTTAAGTCCTCCAAGCTTTTAGACATTCTGGACTCAAGCCTTTTGAAGGAGGGGTAATTTCTATAGGCTTTTCTAAGACGTTTCTAGTTGATATTTGTACCACAATTGAGTGACTGGCAGATTAGACTAGATGAATATTTCTCCCTTAGAGAGCGAGACTACTCTTGCTTAGCTTAGGCTTGCTGTTCAGCGAGCGTCCCTTAGATCTTAATGAGTTTAGAGTGGCTTAGATAGGTTATCCGATTTGTCTCGAGTTTTCTTATGTAAGTTCTGTTAGACTCTGGCCTGTTTTTATGGCTTTGATATCTAATTACATCAAATCCTTTCAAAAAAAAAAAAACATGCTTATATGTATGAAACAAGACATAAAAAAATATATAAAAAAATAAAACCCAAATACAATATTGTAATATCGTCCTTAAGGAGTTCATGTTCATTAGCTAAAATCTAATTATAATCGCATCGTCACCCAACAGATTGTCACCATCAACAAAACTAGTAGCAAGTCTGTGCTTCCTGCTGCCATTAAGTCAATAACCATCCCGATAGCACAACCATTAAGTGTCAATACCACAATTATCCCTACCATGATTAAAAGTGCAAACATCAACAAAACTAGGTTCCATAAAACACCTATTCTCAATCTAGAGACCTAGCAGAGCGCTCTGCTAGGGTTTGTGGTGCGGCGGCTCTCTTGTTCGTCGTGTCCTATACCTACTCCATCCATGGAGAAAATTTCCGGCTTTGGCCTCTTCCTCCTTGTCTTTGTTGTCTTCGAAGGCAGTGCCTCTTTGGAGGGGAGTTTGGGCGATGCTGAGGCTGTGTTGAGTTCGGGGTTTGCAAGCGATGTTGTTTCTGCATCTGTGTTCGATAGTGCTGTGACAGATGCGACCTTGAGGCTGGGGATGGCATCTAGATGGCAATGGAGCAGCGATTCGGTCTTGGTTTGGTCAAGATCGGATCGGAAAGGTAGTTCCTGATCGAGCCCATGGGACGTTGGTGTACCTGTTACAGGGACTACTGCTGCTGCTGCTGGTGGTGCTCATGGGTATATCAGCTGCAAGGATGGAAGCAAGAGCCGTTGTCAAATCAAATCGGGGCTTCTGGAGATGTGGGCGGATCTGTTGTTCTCCGACCCGGGTCGCTCGTTGGCGTGGCTTTGCTCATCGAAGAAGATTACCTCTGGGGATAGTGACTGGTGCAGCAACGGGGTCTACCACGTCGGCGATGGTGGAGGCTTGCTGGTTGACGGCGAAGGTGTGCTGGTCCTGTGAGGTGGATCTTGTGGGGTGCCCTTAGCAATTTCTGCTTGGGCCCTCTCGGTGTCAATCTGGTCTGTGGGCTTTACACACTGCTGGACTTGGGTGGGCTGGACCTTCAGTTTTCGGTTTTGGGCTGCCTTGGTAATGGGAGTGGATGGTGATCTGTCACCTTCCGCTCCTATTATTGCTTAATTTTTGTTTGAGTCGCAAAAACCAGTACCTTAGTTATTTACTTTTATGTCTTGCTTCGAGGTTTCTTGGTTTTTGTTAGAATAAAGGTGCATGAATTTACCAAAAGGTGAGTGTACTCGGGATTTTGTGGGAGTTTATTCTTCTAGAATAGGGGTTCACGAAATTCTAAGGGACGATTCTTTCTGACGACCCCATAGGGGTGTTTCGTTCTTGTACTGCTTGCTGAATTATAATGAAATGGCTGACCTATTTCTGTCAAAAAAAAAAAAAATCACCAAGCTTATCGGTGCTGTGACTGCTGTCACCATAATTTGTTTCATTGATTTATCAATAAAAATTAGTAAAATTAGTTTGACTTTGATTTGAGGGATTTAATATTTCTTGTATTATTAGGCCATACTAATTTTAAGTTTGAAGGGCATGCTTAGATCTACTCACATTGAAGAGCGAAGATAATCGCGCACTCTTAACACTCATTCAAAAACAAAATTACTCTTTCACAACTAAATGTTTAAGACTTAATGTCGTTATTGTAGGTTTAGTTACTTCTACAACATCCCTTCATATTGCTATTTCAAATTAATTTTTTTTTCTTGCTTGAAAATAAGTATAATGTTCATATGTAAATGACTTCAAGGAAGATTGAGATACCGATTTTAATCTCTTGGACTTCACCTTTTAGATGTCGATTGTACATCATCATAAAACCTATATCCTGATTATCCTCCCTTATTAATCTTAGGTTAGGTTGATGTAATTCCTATTTCTTGTGGTTCTTTGGTCTATCAGTGCATTAATTTGATTTTGCAGGGTTAGGCTATTTGTAACTTTTTTTTTCATTCTTTATCGTATTTTTATGCCTTTTTTTATTTTAAAAAAATAATAATTTATTTATTTATAAATCAGATGTCGGCCTTGAATGGATCTTATTTATATTCGGTCGAAAAAAGGTATGGGCCTAATTTCACGGTTTATGCCACTGAGTCCACTCTTCTCTGACCGTCTGATGGTTGCAACAATTGCACTCCTCCATCTACCATAATGTTTCATGACTTCATCTCCATAAATTTTTTGCAGCAGAATCGAGTGGACCAATCAAAGTTTTATTCATTTTGTCATTGTAATAGAAAACTCGTTCATAATTCTACGAGAAAATCAATATACAATCTTGAACAAGTTTATGTGCAGAGTTCTGTATGGTTGTTCTTTCTACGACCCAACAGCTCAAGTCAGGTGAGGCTTCTCCAAGTCCTCGATGTTGCCATGTTGGTAAGGCAGTACCAGGCCTTCCCCTCCAGTACTGTTGTCTCGTTACAATTCACAGCTCCAGATTCTCCACCTGGGGTGGAATTATGCGCAGTCACAGGCCCAAATACCCCTGTTCAAGGGTTTGGAGGCCTAAAAAAAAAAAAAAGGATGATATTTCACAGTGAGATCTCAACTAACAAATTTATCAAGCGAGAAAAGACGCTATGAAATAGAGTCTCTCTCAGGCCGTGTCCACTGGCTGTGAGATAAAATAAATTTGTGCTATCCACATTGATCATATTTACAGCGTAGCCAAGAAAACCAGGTGGACACTCCCCATTCGGCAACCTTGGCTTCAGAATATATATCAAGCCTCCCTTGGGGGTCATTGTGTACAAACTCACAAGCATATGGTCTGCAGAAGAAATAATAAAAGTCTCTTTGAGTGCATAGGTCAATACCTCTGCAGATTGCCTGACAAAGTGACAAATGACAGCAAAGAGGAGTCATACCTTAAATTTTCAAGGCAAATGACCAGAAACCGACCTTCCAATTTCCTCACAACAGAAGTACCAAGCCCGCGAAGACCAGAATTTAGGTTTATGCAACCTTCATTGTCATACAATTCTAGTGCTCTGACACCATCATAAGTCTTGCAGACAATTGCTAACATAGTCTCCAGTCCTAAGTACTCTGAAAAAAGCCTGCATGCCAAATAACCCAAATGAAAATTAAACCGATGTTAGTTATAGGATTGGGTGGATATGAGAGCTAGAGTGTGTGTGTGTGTGTCCAGGTGTACTCGGTGGAATTTACTTCCCCTGAATTAAATCATTAATGTGCAAATGAAAATTCCATATTTTTTACTCAAACACACTCCAACTAGAATTTCATGGCAATAGTATGGCTCCTTAAAGCACGCCTCATATTAAAAAAAAAAAAAAAAGATAGTGAAAAGAATGCACATTAATTCACATGCAACAATGTTCTTATGCAGCTATTATGAGGTTATGGCTAATCCGCTAATGCACAGTTCCACACTTATAGAATACACACACACACACATATTTTTGGCAATATACTTGTAGAATTATTGATGATAACAGAGCTGACTGCTAAATGGAATAACAAGCATGACATTAACATCTAATAAGCTCTGAATCAATGAGCATCGATTCAGCTGACTGCAAAAGGAAAGCGAAGAATTCAAACATAGAAGAAGAAATTCATGCACAAGAATGTCAGAACATAGTCACACTCAATCAATTAACTAATTAAGTTCCCGTTTAACAAAAAAAAAAAAAAAAAAAAGATTTTTAATAAAATTCTTTCAAACACATAGCAAAGTGTGAACCTTACATTACAATGAAGTAATACTGTTAAGCCACAAAACAGATAAACACGTCATACATTACTATCACTACAAGAGCCATTTCAAGTGACCTCATCTTGCATTTTATCCAGATAACACAATGATTTTTTTTTTTTATCGAGATCACACGGTTCCTCAAAGGCTTCCTAAGCCCAGAGACTAATCACACAATTGGAGGCACGTGAACATGATCAGTAAGACAACGATCGTTTGTTGACTGTTTGTTTAGTTGGTTAATACTTTGGCTACATGCGTAAACATACTCTAATAATCAATGCTTTGATATAGTCTATATCTGGAATTAGTTTATTCTACGTATCTAAATAGTAGTGTACAACAGAAAAATCACATCTTAGCTCAAAAGGTTTTAAAAAGATTATTTTCCCATCTTTGTGTACAATTTATATATTTGTCAGCTCGGAGATTCATCAAGTGGTTGATTATGACCTATAAATCACAGATAAGCACATTGTTTGGAGACTAAACTGTGTTCTATTTTAGCCTACTTGTTTGAAGTATAAGTATCGATCATGTGGACTCTCTTTTATTAATATTGATAGGTGACCGAGTTCTATTTGCACCTAAATTGGGCTTCAATAATTGAACCTGCAATAATATTGTTCAATCTGGGACTGGATTAAACTCCTCTGGGCCAACCCTTTTGAAACATCTGGAAGGCCCAGTTTCTTGCACTCACTCTTGATTTTTTTTTTTTTGATCAGGTAGTTAGCTGTTAGTAACTCACACACCCATGCAAGTGGTATCCTAGCGCCAGGACACCTGCACCGACATTGCGGCAAAAGTCAGGCAAAGCCAAACTAATCCACTGCACCGCAGACGCACGAATCCAAAGGATCCCTCAAATCTGCTGGCCACGGGATGGAGCTGAGATTCGAACGCTAGACCTGGGGGTTCCAGACTAGGCCGTTCGACCAATACACCACACCACGTGGTTCACTCACTCTTGATTTTGATTGGAAGAAAATAATTTTGAAAAATACCGAGTTCACATGATTATTTTGTCTCTAGGCGCTAAAGATCGAGGCTGTGTGGCTCTCTGTCTGTTTACCGCTACAAAACGACATGTCACCAGCGGAATTTTCAATTAAATTTTTTCAGAAATTTCCAGTCTGTCGAAAAAGAATAATTGTTAATCACATACTGAGAAGCACTGATACAGATACGGGTACATAAATACAGTACGGTGTGATATGAGAAAACGAGAAATCTTAAATGGTTTAAGATATGGATACGAGAAGGATATGCCGAATAAATATATATTTAATTATTTATATATAATTATAAATAATAAAAAAACCATTGCATTGCTACATCCGTTTTCATCTATATGGGAGCTGCTCTAGAGGTGTCACTAGGATCAAAAGTACCATACCCAACCTATGACATTGAATTCAGAAGAGGAGAAAGAGAACACCTCTCTGCTTGGGCTAAGTGAGAAGGAAAAAAGCTTGTTGAAAAATTCTGGAGAATGACGAGGGTTTGTTTTTATTCTCTTTGATTTTATTTATATTTATTTTTTTAGGGTTGGAAAGTCCAATATTCCCTCGCGTACCTAATTTATTTACAAAAAAAAATATATATCCAAGTCAGATACGATGCATATCTATACTATATCGCACCCGTATCCCGTATCCCGTATCGATACAGAATAAGGTCTCAATTTCACGTATCTTTATAGATCACATAACAAAGTTTATCAATAGAAAAAAAAAAAAAAAAAAAAAAAAAAAAACTAACAACCAGTAATGAACTCAAATGAGACCGAAATTAGACCGAAACCAGTTCGAAATCATAATTACCAAAATCATTGATATTAGTCCGAAATCATAACAAAATCAGTCCAAAATCATGATAAATCTTAGAAAGAGAGAGCAAGAAATCTTACCAAGTGCTGTACCTACTCGACCATGCCATGTATAATGTTTATTAATCTCGATCTGTTCTTGAACGAAGAAAAGGAGATCGAAGAAGAATAAGAGTGACATGGCACTTGATCATCTCAAGAATGAATCATACAAGCAAGAACTCGGTGTTCTTATATATATATAGTTATATAGAGCTAGATTACATAGAACACACATGACCTCAATATTGGGAGACACACATACTGCCATACTGGCGTCCAAGCCAACTTTTTACTTCTATTATTGCTCTCGCCAGTGATTGATCGAGCACCATCTAGAGTACTTTTACAGATACCTTCTAAAGTTAATCCAATTTAAAGAGCTAGCTAGGTAGGCAGCTGAAGCATACTTGATCTGCCTAACCAAAGTCGATTGAATATAAATCTAAGAGGGAAAAAAAAAAAAAACACCAGCAAAATGAATGGAGGTGCGGGGAATCGAGCAAAATGAACCCCATGCCTCTCGCATGCGAAGCGAGCGCTCTACCATATGAGCTACGCCAACATCAATGATAACCTACCGATTCACCTATAATTAAGTGTGGTTCTTACTTCTTAGGGTCCCTCTTTCTTGGGCTTAGTCTCATAACCCATCACTATCACGTCTGAAAGTCAATGTCTTGGTCACTTGTTAGAGAGAATGTGTCTGGAGCTATCAGGCAAAGACAGAGTTTCTATCAGAAATGCAAGGGTTCCCCTCAGATTCTGTTATTCCAGTCTTCATAGAAGTTTCCCAGTAAGGAAACCAAGCTAGTCCCACTACTAATCTAACACCTTCACCTAGTCCGAACCTAACAGTCTCTGATCGACCCAAGCTCCAAATTTCCCAACCTTCTACTTTCCCCAGTATCCCCCACATATGAAACCATCACCTGGCCAAAGCCATGTATATAAAGACAAGAAAAGACCCAGATGGAGAACACAAGCAGCTTGCTACTGAACTTTGAGGCAGAGATGGAAGTTCAGCAACCAAGTCTAAGCCCGGCAGCGCGTCTGTTTCACTCACCAAAGTTCAGCTGCTATATTGTCATAAGAATGGGGTGCAGCATCAGGATCAATCCTGAAGTAATCAGCGCCGGCTTGAAGGAAACCTTGTATAAGCATCCTCGCTTCTCTAGCAAAATGGTAAACACAAAATACTTCTATTCCCGTTTCTTTTGTGATCAAATGTGCCTTTAGTACATTGCTCTATACATGTTCTTAGTTTGTGCCCTTGACATTAACATTTCAAGAAGTACAATATACAGTTTGGTTAATGTAGCTGTTTAGCTTTATAGAATCATGTTGATAGGTGAACGAGGATAGCATACATGTTAGGTAAAAAAATGAGATGGAACAGGGTTTCTATTAGGCAATGTGATTCAGAATCGTTGTGTGAAGGAGGCGGTGATTTGTCAATTTATACCATTCTAGCTCTAGTGAAAATGTATATGAAGCTTTGGATTTCCATTATTTCAGTAGAATCTTAGGTAGAACCTAATATTTTCCCAACAAGGAAAGCAAGGTGGTACTACTGCTACTAGGTAGGCTTTTTATTTCCAAACTTTATCAGTTCCCCAGAATCCCCACATTTTAAACGTCGCATGGTTGAAGCCATGGATGTAAAGAGAAGAAAAGATGGAAAATACAACAGACCTACATGTAATCAAAAACACAAAATTGGAGAATGTCATGATGAATATTTATTCTCTAATGAAGATCCAAAGCCTAATTCTAAGCTCGGCAGCAGTTTGTTTCATTCACCGAAATTCAGCTGTTACATTGTTTAACAATAGGCAGCAAGACAAGAATCAATCTGGAAGCTGTTAAAGACAGCTTGAAGCAAAATTTTCCTAATCATCCTTGCTTCTCTAGCATAATGGTCTACAATAGTTGCTTTTCTCTTGCTTGGTTAAATGTGTTTCTTTTTCTTTTTCCTGGATTTGCTTTCTGTACATGGATCTTAGTTTATGCCATTTCAATGATTTGGCTTGACTGGACATCTGTAGGTGTAGGGTACAGAAGATCACTTTTTCAGATTGGAATCTGAAGTACAATCTATAATTTGGGAACATGGATCTTTTTTTTTTTTCTTTTTTTTTTACTGTTATAAAATTTTGTTAATAGGTGAAGGATAGAAACTTATGTGGTAAAACGAGATGGATACAAGTTCCAATAAATATGGAGGACCATGTTATTGTTCCAAACATGGATTCAGATATGGAGGATGCTGACCAATTTGTCAGAGACTACATTTCCCACCTTACCAAAAGCCCTCTTGACCTTTCCAAGCCACTATGGGAAGTCCATATCCTCAATGTCAAAACCTCTGATGCAGAAGCTGTTGCAGTGATTCGGATTCACCATTCGATTGGGGATGGCGCGTCCCTCATGTCACTTCTACTAGCTTGTACCAGAAAAACATCGGACCCGGATGCATTGCCTAGTGTTCCAACCAAGAGGAAACATGAGGGTAGTTCTTCAAGTGAATCGAGCGTGTTCTGGTGGTTGTTATTGGCTATTTGGTCAGCAGTAACATTGATAGGGAACACTCTTGTTGATATTGTGCTGTTTGTAGCCACTATTCTGGTTTTGAAAGACACAAAGACTCCTATTAAAGGTCCACCTGGGGTTGAGCTTACTGCCAAGCGCTTCTTGCATCGAACAGTTAGTTTTGATCACATCAAACAAGTGAAGAATGCTATGAACATGGTATGTTAGTTACACTATTTACTTATAGTTTTAGTATTAAATGGATCTAGCAAACTGTTGTTCAAATTCATAATGATAGATAAATATGCACAGTGGCTGTCAGGAACTTCTTCGGCTGAAAATAATAACCTACTATTGTTTCTCTACTCTTTATGCTCATAAAGGATATTAAAAAAGAAGTTAAGGTTTGATCTAAGCATGGTCTTAACTTTAGAAGTAACTGAAACCATAACATTGTCACACCATCATAAGCGAATGTGGTTGATCAACCATATGCTTGATGGGGCTTGTTTCAAACATCTCACGGGACTCATACTTAATTGCTGTTTACATTTTACCAGACAATCAATGATGTTGTATTAGGAGTGACACAGGCGGGTCTATCGCAATATTTGAACTGCAGATATGGTAAGATCTCTTGGCCTAATTCAGCAGATTATATCAGTGTTCTGTTACTTTTAGCTTAGTCACCAGTACTGTATTTTCTCTTTCTTATCACTTGGAAAACGTTAAGTGATAAGATGATAAATCTGTGTTATGGTTGTAGAACTCGTACTAGCCAATTTGAACTTTCTCCGCTTTCCATGTTTAACTGTAGCTTCTCCAGATCCTTTTCCACTTGCTCATACAAGTTCATTGATACTTGAGGAAAAACTTATCAATACCTGAAAATACTTACTCATTAGTACCTAATAACACATTTTTGTGTTTAGCAGCAGGTGAAAATGAGAAAGATGAGGGAGCAAAGAAGAAGGGACATAATCTACCAAAAAGTATCCGCCTTAGAGCAAATATTCTCGTTAATTTACGACCAGCTGTTGGGATCCAGGTGATCAATAGTTCAAAATAGAGTAGCGCTCAATCCTCAAGCTGTTTTTTTTTAAATTCAATAACCACGTTCTCTGTACTGATTAAGAAAATGGTTCTTCTTCAGTGTTCTCTAATTACATGTATAACAGGAACTGGCCGATATGATGGCTAAGAAGTCCAAGACCAAGTGGGGTAATAGGATTGGATATGTCCTGGTACCCTTCACCATTGCTCTACAAGATGACCCTTTGGATTATGTTCGTGGAGCCAAGTTGCTTATGGATCGGAAAAAGCACTCATTTGAAGCATTTTGCACATACTTAAGTGCCAATCTTTTAACCAAACTAATCGGAGCAAAGGTACAAAATCATTATACACTGTTTGTTTGTTCATATAGAGGAGTATAGTTTTGCAGTTACAGATAGTTGTATGGTTTTACAGGGAGCTGGAGCAGTAGCACACAAAGTTCTTTGTAATTCCACATTAGCATTCACAAACTTGATTGGTCCCCTCGAAGAAATTAGCTATTACGGGCATCCAATTACTTACATTGCTCCTAATGTTTACGGCCATCCACATGTAGGTTTTCTCCTTTCATTTATTTGTTCTTGTACTGACTTCAGACCATACAATAAACAAGGTTTTCATCATTTTGTTCTCTCAATTTTCGCTCATTGTTGTTGCATTTTGGTGGCAGGCATTGCACATGCATTTTCAAAGCTATGTTGACAAAATGATTATTAGCTTAGCCTTTGACCCCGATTTAATCCCTGATCCTGAAAAGTTGTTGGATGATTTAGAAGAATCACTCAAACTCATTCGCGATGCTGTTGTCGAAAAGGAGCTCAACATTGCCAAGGAAGGAAGAAGCAGCTGTGTTTAGCCAAATGAGTCCAGAGATTTGCAACATTTTTTCTGCCCAAGTATAGTTCTATGTAGGCATTGTCGATTATCTATATCCATGGTTTAGGTTCTTTTCTTATTGTTGCATTAGATAAGCAACATGCATGTGAGTTTCAAACCAAAACAAAGGTTCATGAACTTGCAAATGGCATGTGTATGTATTAACAAAAAGAACCTCTACGCCGTACTGCATCATAGAAACTTGAATCAATCTTGCATCAAATATTTCACTTAGCAATTTCAAAAGCAAAATTACTCTCTCTTTCACTATAAGGCAAAGAAAATCAGGGTAAGAAAGCAGAACTCATAAAACATCCCATGATACTGGGTAGGCATGAATTAACTAGAGGAATCACTCAAACATCTCGTTAACCCAGATGTGATCCCAGATCCTGAGAAGTTGCTGAATTAACTAGAGGAATCACTCAAACTCATCTACGATGTTGTTGTCGAAAAAGGCTTCTACATTGCCAAGGAAGAAGCTGTGTGGCACCAAATGAGTTCATGAGATGTGGAACTTTTTTTCTGCCTAAAGAATAGTTCAATATAGGCACTGTTGATTCAACTTACCATATATTCAATGGCTGTGACAATATTGTATCTCTAATGTTGAATTTGGCGCCTTCTGGTAAATAGGATACTAGATGTAGTGGATTGAATGAATATGTCAAACTTTTGATTATCCATAGTGAAACGGTTTTGAGAAGCCAAGAAGCTGATGCAATTTGTTAATCTCAAATATTCTTAATTGCTTTTGAAGTAATAATGTTCTTGTGAAATTAGTTTGTAAGTGAAATTTGATAAAACTGATATAAATGTACGTAACATCTCATTTCCTGACTTTCCTCCACAAGGTCGTAAAGACCGAGTTTTTTGTTTTTTCATCACTGTACGAAGCAAACTAAAACTGAATGAATCCGTAATCACCAATTGTTCACTGTCGAAATCAGCTTATCACACACGGATCAATATAAACCGCACGACACAACTACTCCATAAACATCGAAACCAAAAACCTAGTCTAATCCGAGCAAAAAGAAAGCCTCAAATCTTGATTTGTCCAAAATTAGGGTTGGACTCGGATCCTAAAAACTCGACACTGTTCATGGGTATTATCGTAATTACAAAAAAATTAGATAAATATATATATATATATATATATATTCAAAAATGAAAAATAAGGAGTTTAATACCAAATGTGAAAAAGCTTTCTGGAAGTCTCTCTAATAATCTTGACCGATTTGAGTCCCCCTATATAAATAGCTCAAAATTACAGCGAACCATAAACCCTAAACGAACCAAAAGCTCTCAACTTTTCCGATCAGCGATGGCGATAATCTCCGATATCCAAGAGGAGCAGCAACAGAGCTCAGCGCAAGCCAAATCGGCGTCGGCGTCGGCGTCGGCTTCGGCGTCGTCGTCGGGGGCGAGAGTGGGAGCGACCTCGTTTAGCACGAAGTTCGATCGGAACAACACGTCGGGGTTTCTGGAGAAGGCGTTGGAGTTTCTGGCGAAGGAGAGCGACTTCATGAGGCGGCCGACGGCGGAGAGGGATCTGGTGGCGATATTCAAGGCGGTGAGGGAGAAGGAGAGGAAGAAGATGGAGGAGGAGAGGAAGAAGAGGTGGGCGGCGGAGGAGGAGAAGAAGAAGAAGGAGGCGGAGGTCAAGGCCAAGGAGGAGCCCAAGGCGGAGCCCAAGGTGGTGGAGGAGAAGAAGGAGAAGGAGGTGGAGGTGGAGGAGAAGAGTGGCAAGAGAGGTATGGATCATGAGCTGTTTGAGCTTTTTGATTTCGAAGATATAAACTTTTTGTTGCCTTTAGTTATATGATTTTGTTTGATTGCCGGAATTAGGAATGAGATGTTTGAATTGAAATGTTGAAATTTTACAGAAGAACAATGTGTTTGTTTGTATAGGGTGGAAGACAATGGGATGAAATGTATGAACTCTAGAATTGGTTTGGAATTTCGGTGAAGAACAATGGGTTTATATAGTGTGGAAAGTTTTGAACTTGGAATCTGTTAGCAGATGAGTTGTGGTTTTGCGATGTGATAGTTTCATGTTTTTGGATTTCAGGAAATGTGTTAGGATGTAGAAAGATTGCTGTCGTATATGGTTTGTAAGAAATTAGTGATTTTAAACCATATGGTTGTAAGACTCTGGGTCCATGAGCTCCATATCAAGCAGTTCTCACATTGAATTTGCAAATATATTTTCCCAAACATAATGTGATTTCAGGAACTGCACATAAAACATATATGGGGGTTTGTAAGAAATTGGCGATTTTAAACCATATGTTTGAAGATTTTGAATTCGTTGTTCTGTGGCATATATGAGGGTTTGTAGGAAATTGGCGATTTTAAACCATATGCTTGGGCAAAGATAATTTGGTTGTTGTGGTATTGGAATGATGAAGCACAGTATAATTGTTTATACAAATGCTAATTGTGTTTGCTGCCCTAAGTACACAGCGTATAATTATATATTCTTGATTTTAACTCTGATTATTTATGTGCAGTTCCAAACAAAGGGAATGGGCTTGATATGGAGAAGTACTCATGGACCCAGAGTCTGCAGGAGGTTAATATAATCATTCCAGTGCCTGCTGGAACTAAATCAAGGGATATTGTTTATGAGGCAAAGAAGAACCGTCTGAAGTTTGGACTGAAGGGTCAGCCTCTTATAATTGATGTAAGTCTGCTGCTTTATTATTCATATTATTAGTCTGCTGTATATTCCAAACAACTAGATATTATATGAATGCATAGAGTAGTTTACTACATGGTAAAGTTTCAAGCAGAACAGTATATTTAGTTAGAGATCCTACACATAATAAAAAATAGTGGCAGATGAGAATGTGTGTGCATGACCTATACTAAAATGATGATGGTTCTAGTCTGGAATGATTGTTTCTGTATTAATATTTTGGCTCTTCTAATGTACATTAAATACTTGCAGGGGGAGCTCTATCAGTCTATCAAGCCTGATGATTGCTTATGGAGCATAGGTATGTTAGTGCATACAAAGTGATGGCATTTCATTTTAGTTCTATTCATTGTTAAACGAGAATTTTAGTCCCAAATGATATGGTAGCACACCTAAATGCTTGTGTTTATGGGGACTGCTTCACTTCAGTTGCTGTCTCCTTAAATACCTGTTATGGAGGGGTACTGGCTTGTGAATGGTTAAGTGGATTTAAATCATTTATTGATGGTTCATCACCTTTGCAGAGGATCAAACTGCTGTCTCTATTCTCCTGACCAAACACAACCAACTGGAGTGGTGGAAGGCTCTGCTGAAAGGTGAACCTGAAATAGACACTCAGAAAGTTGAACCGGAGCCAAGCAAATTGTCTGACCTGGATTCAGAAACACGTCAGACCGTCGAAAAAATGATGGTAAAGTCAACTGATGTTTAATTTGTTTTCCAATTTCCTCCTTTAAACTTACCGGGAACCATCTGCATCATGCTCTGTGAACACATGATTTCTAAGCTCTATATGTTTTACTTCACAGTTTGATCAGCGGCAAAAGCAGATGGGCCTTCCAACCAGTGAGGAGATGCAGAAGCAGGAGATCTTGAAGAAATTTATGTCTGAGGTGATTTATTGTGGCTCTAATACACTAATCACTTGCTCCTCACTTTGTATGAAAGTGTTTTTGGCACCTGCTATCAAATTTACTGATGTTCACGCGTTGTTTCTTTGCAGCATCCGGAAATGGACTTCTCAAGGGCCAAGATACAGTAAATGGGATTGATGCGGTTTTGCTGACTATGGTCTTGTTTGGCTGAGAAGATTGGTGTGCTCAGACTGGAAAATATTTTCAGCTCAGCTTTGCTTATTTTGTAGGGTTATCTAAGTAGAAGGGGTTCAAATGCGGGGTTTGGATCGCATATGGTTTTAACAGTTTGCTTTTAAATTAGTAATCTAGTATAAATATCTCTTTCCTTTCCATCCATTAATCCAATGCCTTTTCTCCCAATTTTATCGTGGGCATTGAACAAGTTCTTGCTAAATTGATCTTAGAAACTCTTGGCCTCATAGTAGGTGTCGTTTTGCACCCTGACTATGAACTGACCAGAGTTAAAGTTCTGATATATCAGAGAGCATCACCGTTTTCAACTCCCTGTCCATTTATCCCACGGATGGCAATTCTTATGACGTAGTAGTGCATGCACCATGCTTATGTGACATAGTAGTGCATTGACATACTTTTTGGCCCAAGTATCATCAAGTGTTGCTAAGATAGTGTTTTCCGGTCCACAAAGAACTCCGCCCCGCTCACAAAACATTACACATTTAATGGCGATTTGTATCCATGCAGCCAGTGCAAACTCCTCGCAATAGTTGACAGGTGTGTGAAAATCAGTATTTACTTATGTGCTTTCCAAGAAGAACTCAAAATAAACCAATTCCATGATATCTCGCAGCGATCAGATAGTGTTAAATGTATCAGTTGGGGTCATGAATTTCCAGGTCCTGGGCTTTTAAGGAAGACGAAAAAGAAAACTTAGTGGATCTGAATAATGCTCGTGTCATTTGGTCCAAATCAAAAAACGTCCATCCAGTTCAAGCACCCTCTCTCACACCTTGTTTGACTAAGCAAAGCCACACGGCACCCAATCGTCACTTAGCAATATGCACACTTCAACCACAAGCCGCCACGTGCTGAGATGCATGCCACTCGGGTCATACTCAGACGCCTCTTTCCCCAAAAAGGCGAGTGTCTAATCTAGGGCACCACCACGAGATTGTCCTATAGTGAGGGAGGTATTGGAGGCTTGGACAACAAGCAAGAAATAGACCACCTTGTTGTTTATACCTGGAAGAGAGTCTGTATTTGAATCATATCACCCTTTACTTAGAGATCAAAAGATGGACTTGTTCCCCTCCGGCGTTATTTCGAGTGGCTCTCGTTGTCCGTTGGTGATCGAGGTGTTCGTTGGAGTTTAGCAATTGAATAACAGACAAAGAAGTGTTGCTAGGTTTTGAGCTAAGGTGGAAACGACGACCTGCAATTATTGTGTCCCGGTGTCCCCTGTTGCCTTCACTACCTTTTCTTCCGACTTTGATGCCTCATTTTGCCTCGTTTATTCTTAGCTAAATCAGTAATTCATATTATATATACAAAAATATTTTACAAGAAAGTACGAAGGTTAGGATGAAGACATTGGTTGTTTCGGAGACATTTAAAGCCTCTTATAAGGTACCCATACGAGTCTAACCTACGGTAAAAATTTGATGTTATTCGCACTTTCGACAAAGCTTTCCACGTTGAACAACAGAACCATATATACTGGTAGTTGCAAGTTAACACCATTTTTTCCGACCGGTGTTGATGAGTTTGGTATAGAGTCTTTTCGTTAATTAATGAAAATAGTTTGCCCCTGTCTCACAATAGGTTTTGGCTTATCAAGAACGGCATGAAGCTAAATTGTGATTTGTGAAAAGAGATGTTAGCCATAGCCAATTAGCCATAAACTTCTGATTAGATCATAGAAAATTCCAGATATGCACGTGGTGCTATATATGATTGTCGGTATATGCTGGAGCTTTGCGTCTGTTGCTGATATGACTATGCCTTATGCAGTGGCTGTCCCTTTCTAATCTTCCCCTTCAGGAATTGAAAACTATTAAAGGTACGAACTTACCTCTTTTAGTTTATTACTAGAAACTACCACCATACCATAATGAATGATGTGTGAGTTATGAGATCAAAATGTTCTTTTGTCTCACTCTCAATTCTAATTTAATTAAGGTTTAAATTATATGTTTGGATTCTGTGAATAATTTAATTGGGAGGGAGGGGCAAAATGATAAATTAATATTGCATATTACTATTTATAGACTTTAGAGCTTTAGTATAGGTTCGAACCTAGGTTCCCCAATTCCGAAGCTGTCAAAGTGGCTAGGCATTGTGCTGCAATTCACAGTTGGAGCATTTCACATGCGCCGAAAGGGTTTATCTTGGGCCGAGGAAGCCTTTGGGTTCTCCTTGACAAAGTCAAAAAAAAAAAAAAAAAGACTAGCGCCTAGCGTTTTTTCGAACCTTAATTTTGTATGAGTAGAAATTGAAACGAAATAGTTCATAGGCTCAAAAAGAAGCACCAAGGATCCCATAATAATTTATCAAAAAAAAAAAAAACTGAATCGAAAATCAAATACCCAGATTCATGCTCTTCCTGTAATCGAATACCCACCGAAAAGATTTGCAGCCAAACTCCAGCTCCACTCTTCTCGTCTTCCCCAATTTCAGACCTTAATTTATCAAACCATCAATAACCCAATCTTACAAACCAAATTGAAATTACCAACTAAACACCATGGGGGGCTGAGCAACAAAATCTAAATAATATAAATAACGGGCGTGGGGCTGAGCCTCCCAGTTAGGCTGGGTTCCAAACCCCATTTCCAAAAAAAAAAAAAAAAAAAAAAAAATGGTAACAAAAAGAAGATGGATACGTCAATGGCTTCTAACCCGTGGCCATGGCTGATTCCTCCATTCTTAGTAAAGATTGGTGAGGAAGGTGATTGAATTTTGGGTGGGTAGGGTGAGACGATAGTGAGCATATTTCCTTAAGCAAATCTTTTTCTTCTTCTGATAATCTGATTGGTAACGAAAGCAAAACAAAGAGGCAGTCGGAGAAAACGAAGCGGTGCCGAAGAACAAAGAGGCAGACAGGGGCAAAACTGTCAAAGCGCAGCGTCAGGGGCAAAATTATCAAATCACTTGGAGGTACTGTTCATCCCCCACTGGAGATATAAAATAGAGAATAATTAGGCCTGGCTTTGCCTCAAGGAATTGAAAACTATGACAGGTACTTAACTCTGCTTAGTTTATTTGATATGGGGATGAGTTTAAGTGGGATATTTTGGATGTGTTTAGTTTATTGCTATACTTAACACTAATATTGAAAATATCTACTTGATCTGAAAATGACGCTTCACCAGCGGTTGGTAAAAATGACTTTATTAATTAACTATCAGATTGCCTATCAGCAGAGAAAAGTTTTATTTCCTGGTTACACTTAATTATATATAGTATATATATCAGATCGACTATGCTAAAGAAAAACCAAATCTATACTTTCACACCGCCGGCAAAATTAGGCTAACTTGGTACAATGATCAAATATGAAGTTAGGAATTCTTATGATATGCTCCAGTCCATGATGGGATGATCAAAATTAGGCTAACTTCGTACATGATCAAATATGAAGTTAGTTCGACTAGCTATGAACTAAATCACAGGACTTCCAATCGATCGATTAGACTATGAACTAAATCACAGGACTTCCGACTCCAAGAAGTACGTACCCCACAAAACAAAACTTTGCATAAAGCACCCAATGGTTTATCTTCGCAAACTCAATAATGTGAAATGTGGACTGATCGACGACATCTTATCTTTCGAAGAAAGGACAAGTACAACCTAATGAATGTCATGCGCGAACAAAGTCCCTTTATAAAGAGGGAGTTGAGGCTCTCTGCTAGCTATGTATGCATGCTGATATTGATAAAGTCTTGTTTCATTGAAAGGTGTAAGAGTCTCATTCACATCGATCGATCGGGTTAATTAATATAATCTCACAACTTGCCATACATACAAAATAGCAAAGCATATCATGGCCACTAGTTCTTAGATTTTAGCATGCTTTTTGCGCAGGGCGGGTCCCTCCCTACATCAATCATAAGCATGTATCTCCGTGTCTGGACAAAGCGTCGAATTTTCAGAAACTCAAACTCAAGCCATGTACGCAGCACTACCATTGTGTTTATGTTTGTATATATATATATAGCAACTTGTACTGGCAAATAATTTTCGAGTAAGACAACATGTACTGCACCAGGAATTGAGGAAAATGATATATGCCTCCACTTTTAGGAGCGGTACCACTTTGTCAATTTCATGATCAAAATTATTCATTATAGATCGCTACGACTGTGAGCTGAGAAAAACATATATACCTATCTAATTTTATGTAATTCTGTCGATAAATTATTGACTCCCTTACAATATCTTGATAACCACGCCC